>NW_022280054.1:3794865-3919113 GCF_004355925.1 Anarrhichthys ocellatus | reverse complement strand
GAGCAAGACAGGAGGAGAGAGAAAGTAGGGGGAGTCTGAGCTGGGGAGTGATTTGACCCTGACGGCTAATAGAGCTGATATTTAGTTTGTTGATGGCTGTGTTTCATTTGTAAGAAAACAAACACTGAAATGTATATTGTATTACATTAGGATGGATGCATACATACAAGCCTAAATGGTGACGGTATGATTGACTGTGATACATGGTGTCCAGTGGCAGAGAGACAGACCCGTTTATAATGATGTCATTAAATAGAAATGATGGCAGTGCTCATATGCGGCTAATTTCTGCACAATCCAGACTAATCCCTTTTAATTTGGGACATTTCATGTGGTCAAAATATTACAGATGTTATTTCCTAAAGTGGTAAAGATGAGCGCAGTTTGTTGAATATCCCGACCACTCTGGTTGTATCTGGCAAATGTCCACAATTTAACACACACACACACACACACAGAAGATATCTGTATCTGGTTGTAGTCTGCCAGGTCAAGAGTTTATACCCCATACGCTGTTGTACAATTATAAAGTTTGATCTGAAAAGTAACTAAAGCTGTCAGACAAATAGTAGTGGGGTAAAAGTAGAAAATTGCATGATATGGAAATAGTCAAGTAAAGTACAGGTAACTTGAATTTGTACCTGAGTACTTGAGTAAATGTACTTAGTTACATCTTCTCAGAACTCTTACTCTTATATGCTCTAAACACTTTCTTTCTTCTGCCTCCTAATTTATGATGTTTATGACTTTTTGTTTTCTGTATTTATATATTTTTTAAAGTGTCACACTCTACATACCTTATCAGTCTGTGCTTCTTATGTTTTTCCAGTATAGCCTATTAACTCTGACTCTAACATCATCTGCAAACACCAGCTGCGCCAAAATGTCGTTTCGCTTTGCAAATGGAAAAGCATTCAAGGAAATGTGTTGCAGCGTATTTATAACAAAGTACATTAGAAGAAGTGGTGCTTTGGGTATTATTTACTGTCAGGCTTAGCTATGGTTAAACAATTGTTTTAACACTAGGAGGGCTTCTATACAAAAGCACTTCATGTGCTATTCTTTCCTCTGTTAAGTGAAGCGCTCTTCTCTCTCTAAACTGTCTCTTTAAAAATGTTGACATGAAGCGTTGTGCTCAGGCAATGATCCAACTGTCAAAATAAACCTGTTTGGTTGATCAGATTTATTCTATTTGGCCCTCAATTCAGAACTTACACTGATGTCTGTCAGAGCATCCAAAGCCTGTTTCAGCTTCTCAATGGGAACTCCATAATACCACCTATATGTGCCTTGGGACCTGTGCTGCTCATTGCATGTTAGGGACACACGGACTTGGTGTGTTTGTGTGTCAGAGCAGATAACAATCTTGGGCAGGGAGGCGCCTGCAGGGCAGTGGTCTCTCTCTGCTTTCCTCAAGGCTAAATACAGGAAATGAGCGCTAGGAAGCGAGCCAGATTGACTCAGCTGAGTTTGCATGAGCGACAATTGCAGCCTTGGAGGTTCTGGCCTCTTCTGCATGCACTTTGTTTGCTCAAGAAGTCCTCCGGGGAACCGCTCTAAAGATTCAATGGCACTCCCTTCCTCCTCACTCAGATCAAAGCGTAATCACATAACCTACCTGCTCCCCACCCCACCCCACCCCAATTCATTTATCCAATCACCCAACAATCAAAGGGTGGCTTAAATCATAAAAAGAAGGATGCATGCAAGCTACGGTCAGCTTCTGCTTATCTTTATTGAAGAAAGGTTCTCTGTCTGGCCTCCATGGCACAAAGTCATATTACACAGAGTAAATTAAGTTTTAGCTTAGTTTAAGAACATTCAGGTTCACACTCTCCATGGAGGGATTAATGAAAGGAAATGAATCATAAACTCAATTAATAAATTATTATTATGTCAACATGTCTCTTTGGTGACTTCATGACCTGGTCGTATGGCGTCGTGTTGACTGTGTCTCCGCGACACTGTCACCAAGTGCTGCAATCAGGAGGGAGAATTAATCCTCTGCTGCCAGTGCAAGCTGTATTTATGTTTGTGTAGAGGTACTTGTAAACTCGGTAAATTCCTTGCACAGTTGGTGCCGGCTGTTAGCATTCCTTGAGAAAGAGAGAGAGAGAGAGAGAGAGAGAGAGAGAGAGAGAGAGAGAGAAGGGGGGGAGAGGAAGGGGGAGTGTGTGAATTTGAGGAGAGTCAAGTTGTTTCACAACAAATGGTCAAGTGAAGCCAATTACCTTAGCATCAGATGTCAGAGCACAATCTCTGTTTAGGACCATCAAAGAACAGCTGCCATGTCAGATGATGGGGAGATATTAAAATAGCAGGTTAACTATCTGACAATTGTAACTGTCTAATGTTATCTGATCCAGTCCGGCTTTTACAGGCTGTTAAAACTGCTAACAATCTCTCTTTATCCTTTACGGCGACAGCCTTTATGCAGCG
This sequence comes from Anarrhichthys ocellatus, assembly GCF_004355925.1. NCBI lineage: Eukaryota > Metazoa > Chordata > Actinopteri > Perciformes > Anarhichadidae > Anarrhichthys > Anarrhichthys ocellatus. The sequence continues at coordinate 3,916,674 of NW_022280054.1, read as the reverse complement.
ATTAGACTACATTACATTACAGTCATTTGGCAGACGCTTTTATCCAAAGCAACTTACAATAACTGTATTCAACATCGGTATTCAAGAGAACTACTAGTCACCAGAAGTCAAGTGCATCTCCTTTTTTAAACAAGCATCTAAGAGTATAAACCAGAGCAAAAGTACAGCGCAGAAACAAACTAATATGAATACAATAAGTGCAACAAACTAATATGAATACAATAGGTGCAACAAACTAATATGAATACAATAGGTGCTAAGTGGAAGGCTCGGGGTAGTACTTCTTGAAGAGGTGAGTTTTCAGCCTGCGCCGAAAGATGGGCAGCGACTCTGCTGTCCTGAGGTCAGTGGGGAGTTCATTCCACCATTGTGGGGCCAGGACAGAAAACAGCCGTGATCGGGTCGATCGGCCGCAGGGACCTCTGAGCGACGGGGCGACCAATCGCCCCGAGGCAGCAGAGCCAAGTGGTCGGGCGGGGGTGTAGGGCTTGAGCATGGTCTGGAGATAGGAAGGAGCTGTTCCTTTCACTGCCCTGTAGGCTAGCACCAGAGTCTTAAACTGGATGCGAGCTGTTACAGGGAGCCAGTGTAGAGAACGGAGAAGGGAAGTTGTGTGGGAGAACTAAGACCTATCAATGTTAGATATCTAGATAGCTCCACAATTAGTCTGTAAACCAGACCTGGAAACAGGCATAAGCAGGTTTTTTTTGCCAGTGGATAAGAAAATATCTTTGGAAATTTCACCCAGGCTGGCACACAATGATTCCTCACACCGCCTTGCTTCTCACAACAAAGTATTATCAGTGTAGCATATTCTTAGGTAATTTAGGAAAGTTAAAGGGACGTTTATACTTTATTTTTGGGATGACACATTTTCATGAAAAGGTTTCCATGTTCTCTGCCCATGAAGTTGTGGATGAAAGAAAATCCAGACTGTCCATTTCCTTTCATTTTTGACATTTCCAGCAGACACGGGAGGCGTTTGTTAAGTTTACTCATTCACAATTATAGCACAGTGCAGTCTGTTAGGATTTGTTCGGATGAAGATAGAAACATATTTTATCCGCTTAAAGACACTCATGTATTGCATCTCGTGGAAGCACCAAACAGCAGAAGACTTTTATCTTGTCTGTACCATTTGACTCGCCACTGCTCCACTGATTAACCAGCCAACAGATGGAAAACTCTGTAGCTGTCGGCTCAGTCGAGCTGAGGAGTGAGAAGTTTCTCATCCCTTTGTTCTTTTTGAAGGTTATGGTCCAACAGCTCTGTTTGGTTTTCCTTTTTGTCCTCCACTTCCTGCTGCTGTTTCTGCTTAGTGTGTTTGTCTGACATGATTAGTGATGGACTGAGCTGGACTTTGGTGCTAGAGTTGGAACTTAAGTCCAAACTTAAAGCTTATTTTGTTGTGTTGCCCATTCCTAAGAATGCAGACATACACACACTATCTGTGTCTTTTTTTAAACCCCAGTTGAAATTGGGTCTTCTCTGTATATTTCATATTGCTCTGTTTGTTTTGGGCAGGCTTTGGAAGAGGCCCAGATCGCCATCCAGCAGCTCTTTGGCAAAATCAAAGACATCAAGGACAAGGCAGAGAAGTCTGAACAAATGGTATGTACACACACACACACACACACACACACACACACACACACACACACAAAGCTGGCCTGTTAAAGCATATAAGGGACATGATCCATGACCCTAGCACAGGGTAGATACACCCTATATCCTTCCGTTACAATAGAGGACAGTGGGAGGAGTTATTTATAGTTGAGGTAATGCACCTTCCATGTGTGTGTGTGTGTGCGTGTGTGTCAGAGGAAGGCTAGTGGGCTGAGTGCGTAAAGAAAGGACGAGGGGGAGATTGGCAAGCAGACCCTCCCTCAGGAGGCATGTAGGAGCAATGATTTCCCAAACCAATGGGTGTGTCGTTCATCTGGCTCTGTTTCTCTTTGTTCCATCACTCGATCCAGTGAATCACCTACATTTGTTCACCTTCTCCTGCTTCTTCTTTTCCCATCTCTGCACTTTTATCTTCTCCTGTCTTCATGCGATTTGCGACCAACCAGTCTGACTTGTTCCTCTTCCTGCACAGGTCAAGGAGATTACAAGGGACATAAAGCAGCTGGACCATGCCAAGCGCCACCTAACTACATCCATCACCACCCTCAACCACTTGCACATGTTGGCAGGGGGTGTTGACTCTTTAGAGTGGGTACAATCACATTTCACGATTCACCCTAAAACTTATTCGACCATAATAGAGTATTTGGGGTTGTTGAGTGTCTCTGTAGTTGTGACATGCCCTCTCTGTTTTAGGAAAAAGGATTAGTTGCTGCCAGTACAAAGCAGGTCTGGTATCAAACCTCATAAAACCCCGAAACCACAGGCTGAAGGATGAGTTTTACTGCAGTCCAATCTGTTTTCAGCAATGTCGACAATTTCCCAAAACCTTGGGGTTAAAGCAGCTAACATATATTGATGAAAGATCTGATTTAACTGCAAAACAAGAAGAAAATCCCATAAAATGTCAGGTGGAAAGAACATCACACTGTCCAGTCCCCACAAAAGGGCTTAATCATTTTAATCTCTAGTATCCATATTCTGTATTCTGTATGCAAAGCCATGCTGGATTTTTCTCACCTTCAGCTGATGTTATGAATGAATTTACACTTGTGCGAGATATACAGCTAGGTTGATGCTTGACTTATTTATTTACATAGCTGTGTGGTGTAACCACTTTACAATTCTAGCGTAGAGGATATAAACATAGATATTTTCTTTATATAATAATAGAAACAAATCACATGTTGTGTTCTGTTCCAGAGCCATGACCAGAAAAAGGCAGTATGGTGAGGTGGCCAACCTGCTGCAGGGAGTGGTCAACGTGCTTGAACATTTCCACAAGTACATGGGCATACCCCAGATCAGACAGCTTTCTGAGAGGTAACTAACACGCGCACACACACACACACACACACACACACACACACACACACACACACACACACACACACACATACTGTATGTGCTTACATTAAGTTATTTCTTCACGTATTTTACTCAGCTTCACTTTCTCTGAGTGTAGCATAGCTGTAAGAACCGCTCATTTCCAGTAGCCAGTTCAAAGCTCGATCTCTGCTTACAGCTGAAATATTCCATAGCTCATCCGCTGAACTTGGCTGGAGGTATTTTGTGTATTACATCCTGTTTATGCAGATATTCACAAGCATGCACGCACAACCCCACACATACAGGAACTCACAGGAAGGAAACGCTGAATAGGGTCTTATTATGCCAGAATTTCTTTCATTGTGAGAGATTAGGGGCATAATTATTTGAGGATTTGTGTGTGTCTCCATATGTAGGTGTGTACGTGTGTGTGTGTTTGTATAAAACACATTTAATACATTATGAAACAGAACAAAGTGCATTGTTACAGTGTTGTTTCCCACAGTCCTGACTGATTAAATTTCCATTTTCATATTACTTTCCAAGAACATTGGAATCAATTTGGGACACATTGTCCAAGCTGATATTCAAGTTCAAAGTAGTGCTGATCCCCAAAAACAAAAAAAGGATGACCATCTGTTCTGTTGTGACTGAGGTGTGGCAGACTGTGTTCATACCGAACAACAGCTGTGTAGAAGAAGATACACTGCTGGAGAAACAGATGATAGGAGAGACGGGGGGGGGGGGCAGACAGACAGACAGACAGCTGGACACAAACAGTTAATAGAAAGTAAGTAGAAAAACCTCTCTGACAAACAAGGGCAGGCTGGATATAGAGGCAGACTGTTGGATCAGATGGTGAGTTCACAGAATTACAGCCAGGAGGAAAAGTAACACCGGCGAGTATTGTTACCTACTGTATATAATCAAACCATTTCTGTATATTTAATGAGAGCAAGACAATAAAAGACACGTTTCTATTACATTCTGAATTCATACATGAAACAAAAGAGTACACTTACTTTCAATCAGTAAGATTTCTTGTAAAATTATGTAAAACCAAAATTGAGTGGGAAGGTAGAATAATTTAGGTGGAATATTTCTGTCAATGAAATTAACTAATTTTAAAACTGAACAGGAATAAACATGAAATACTTGTTTTAATTTGTATGTCGGCTCAAACAAAAGTATTAAAGAAAATAATTTGTCATTCTGAAAAATACGAGTTTTTGTTGTAAAAACTATACGGGAATTTTCCAGCTCAAAAAAGGCACGGTTCAGTTTTAAACAAATGTTAAATTCCACAGGGTTACAGTCTAAATGCATATTAGAGCCTTGATCTGACATTTTCCATATTCCTTCATTAATTCTGTGAAAGAAATTGGCCTTTTGTCCCGACAGTACTTTGAACCGTGACTAAACGGAGTCAGTGCAGCAGGATCAACTCAGATTATTCTTTAATAAGCCTTTTTTCTTTTCATCGCTCGATGCTTTCCTCACTGTCTGAACTACACGGTCACTGTCACGGTTCAGCTGACGGGCAGACAACATCTTTGGCTTTGTTGCACTATTGTATACTATGTGTAAACGCATACAAACAAAAAGCAGCCACAGACTGGACACAGTCAGGCCGGCTGCTGACAGCTTGCTCTCTGTGACATCAGCTTATCAGAGTGTGAGGCGCATCTTAAACAGGAGCTGGAGAGTCTCATACTCAGTAGCTGGCTAGACACATGTGGGTACTTGAGTCGATAGCCGACAGCGAGCACTTGAAATGAAGGCTCGCAGTTCAGTTGCCATCCGTCTGTGATATTATCTCCCCTGTTTATTCTGGACGATTGTCATTGCTCTGGGTTGCTGTCCTCGGTTAACCCGGCCTGGATGAACACAGAATCGCTGGACAGGACTCAGATTGTCTAAGTAGCCCTCATTATATTTCCATTTCTCCACCATTCTTGTAGTTTTCCAAATATTTTAAAGTAGCGATTTTATGTGGGTGATGTGACACTTCAAAAACATTTTTGGTCTTGAGGTAAATAGCGCCTTTCTCTGCAGTTCTTTGGAGAATCATTAAACTAGCCATAAAAGGTTTTTTATATATTGGAAGCTTCCGACATGAAATTGCCACCATTCCAATATGACATTTGACTGAGAAACCACTGAATCATTTCGTGTCATTGTTTTCTGTCCATTCCAGAGTGAAGGCAGCTCAGAGTGAGTTGGGGACTCAGATCCTGGCAGATTTTGAAGAATCTTTCCCCTCTCAAGGCTCCAAGGTAAATATGTTGTATGGGAATCTGGATTTTCAGATTTGTTAAGTTTCCATTTTATTTCTGGACACATTACTTCCATTGATCTCCATTTAGATAATGTTCTTGTCTTGTCCCCCCCCCCCGTACAAAACTTTACGTCATCCATCCAGAGACCAGGTGGTCCCAGTAACGTGCTGAGAGATGCCTGTCTGGTGGCCAATGTGCTGGATCTGCGCATTAAACAGGAGATTATCAAAAAGTTCATCAGGCAACACCTCTCAGAGTACCTGGTATTATTCCAAGAAAACCAAGATGTGAGTAAGAATTTTACTTTTAATAATATAAATGATTGAAAAAAAGGTGGTATTTAGGTATTAATGAAATGATATCGTACCCTGTTGCTCAGGTTGCATGGCTCGACAAGATTGATCGCCGCTACGCCTGGATCAAACGGCAGCTGGTGGACTATGAGGAGAAGTATGGACGCATGTTTCCTGAGGAGTGGTGCATGACGGAGCGTGTTGCTGTGGAGTTCTGCCACATCACCAGGTAAATACACACTCTGACACAGAGTATGAAAACCCATCGAGGAACAAGCGTCGCAATTTAAGTGATCTTAGACTATGAATCTTTGGGGTTTGTGGCTTTAGCCTATTTAATGACTATTTTATACTGTTTCTCTGTCCCCAAGAAAAGAAAAAAGAAAAAAGAAAATTAAGTTAAAATCTAATTACAAAGGCAGGAATTGAGAAATAGGTTGTGAGACTTCTCTGCATTATGGAGTGAACCACACTGGTATCGCGTGCCTGACTTGGAGTCTGTGATTTGGCTTCTCGTACAGTTGAAGAAGGTGGCCTACATGAGCAGTGACCTAGTGCACACACTTCTCAGTCTTTTCCCCACAACTACACGAGGGAAGAAGGAGAGTGGGCATTGTTTGTGCGTTACTCCCAGCTGCAGCTGACAACAACAAAACATCTGGCAAAAATTGTCGTTGTGTTGTTAGAAAACAGACGTGTTTTTGCTAAAAGGACAAATGAAAAGATTGTGTACTAACAAGGATCATTGGACACATTTTGGGTTGTCTGAGCATAGAAGTCAAACTGATGATATGTCCAATTTCATTCCATGTGTGTTTCTAAGGGTGGAGCTGGCCAAAGTGATGCGGACACGCGCTAAGGAGATCGAAGTGAAGCTGCTTCTGTTTGCTATTCAGAGGACTACGAACTTCGAGGGTCTTCTGGCCAAACGTTTCACAGGATGCACCTTGACGGACATACCTGGAGTGAGAAAATGACACAGAAAAACTTTGCATACAGGTCTATTCATAATCAACTACAGCTGGAAACTTTTGGGTTTGTTTTAGCAGAATGGTAGCATGCAGATTTTACCCCATTAAGGCAAAATATTTCATCGAGGTTGCTGGTTTTGCAGATCCGTAGCTTGTTGTGTTCTACACTCACACACACAAAGAGTACTCTCTTTGTCACAGCTTGAAGAAACCTTTTAATCCAGGTCAAGTTGGCGTGTGGAGGTAAAAGCGATGCAAAGAGAATGGACGGATTATGATTATTTTGTCGGGGGACATCTAGGCCAAGCTTGTTCAGAACTGATAATATTTGGGATAGTCAGAGGCCCTTTTGTCCTCAGTTCAGTTCACACCCATGCCTGTTTGGTTCTGTAATTCAATCAGGGATTTGGTTGGGTGGAATTTTATAATTGGAGGTACAGTTTCACCAAAGCCTCCCATGAAAATGGTCTCCGTAAACATGGAAGCAAATGATGAAACCTGGATTGTATTTAAAAGAGTTTGTGATAATTACAGAAACAGTTCTGTGCGTTAAGAGTATTCACAGCATGGACTGCCTTAGTGGCAGTAAAACCCTTAATGCTGCTCTTAATAATTGAGCAATAGAAAAAAATACTAAAATTTTATCTGTGCTTTTATAGCAGAAAAAGCCAGAGAGCCCTCTCGAGTCTACTAACCCCTTCCTGGAGGACGAGGGAGGTGAGGATGTGGGCGCAGATAAGGACGAGGATCTGGCTAAGGTGAGTTGGCCTCGAAGGACCCCATCGGACCTGTTGTGGCATTCTCTGATGCGGAGCTTTCTTTAGGCAGCTATGAATGTTTTTTTGTTGTGCTCCTCATAAAGGGAATATGAGTAGAACAGTGGTGTAGCAGCCATATTTAAGTATTCTACCATGTTCTACCTCAAGTTACTACCATGTGCCTATGAGGCAGTAGTTTGAACACAAGAATACTATCGTGGCTGAAGGATGTTGGGTACACCAAAGGTGAAACTACACTCTAATATAACTGAGGTTAAGAAATACTTCTCATTATAACACAACACCGTTCAACATAACCACAAACTACAGCCTCTGAAAGGATCATTAGGTTAAATCCACACCTCTTTAAAATAGTATCAACAAAAAAATGACCATTATAGCCTTTATTCAGAGTTAGGTAGCTAAGCGTACTTTATGCATAGGAAGTACATTGCTTCAGTTTCTAACATGTGACACCACCTTATCCTTGAAAACTGTGTTTGGAGGCAAAATATAAAGTCACTGATCAGGAGCTGAACCTCAATCCTGTTTTTTCACGAACTCCTTCTCCTCATTCTTTTTAGCCAAGGAAGCCAAAAGCTCCGGACAACCCTTTCCATGGCATTGTCTCGAAGTGCTTTGAACCTCATCTCTACGTCTACATAGAATCCCAAGACAAGTGAGCAACACGCACTCATACAAGCCCACCGGGCCAAATTGGGTTGTGGTACACGCAGCCAGGATCAGGAGCAGGTTGTGTTTAAAGCTGGCACTTGCCTCCTTTTTCCATTGTCCACTCATCAATCATCTTTCCATCTCTTGTTGCTGTACATGCCTCTGTCTCCACTGTGGCAGAAATGTTTCCCATTAGCTACACGACCACAGACGCTGGGAGAAAGAAAGAGAGAGGGAGGTTGAATAAGTGCTACCACAGCAGATCTGCCTATTTTCCTTCCCACCTCTTTATTTTAATTCCTTTTTGGTACCCCTCTTTTTTTTCTGTGTAATCTTTGTTTCATTCTTTCTTTCTTCATCTCAATCCCTCTAAATATATTTCTTTCGTATTTCTCTCCCTATTTTTTACAGTCTTTTTCTGTTTTCTTCCCGCCTCCCCTTCCTCTGTCTTCTACCACCATCCTTCACTTCTCCTCCATCAGTCCCCTTCCCCAGTCATGCTGATCGCTCCTCATACTGAGCACACCTCTGGGACTGCTGTGCTTGCATGCAGCTCCTGGCTCTCTGGACTGTTAAATGCCGTTTGTCTCTCCGAGGGGACAGGATTGACCTATTCCGCAGCTACAACCTCATTTCTATCCAAAAGCCTTAAACAGACAACAGCCAGATCAGCCTGTTCCCAGTGGGACATAGCAGGAGAGAACAGTGGCCTGCTTGTTTTGTCCTTGGCTTTAGTTCCAAGATTCAGTAGGATTGGACCGGACCTGTTGACTGTAGTACTGAGGATTTTGATATGCTTGGAATATTTTCTCCTATTTATCCATGCGACACTCTGTCTCTCTGCTTGTTATTTTATCCTTTTATTTATTCTTTGGGGTTTAGGAACCAATCACATGTTTTTAATGTTTATATTTGATTCATGTAATTCCTTTCATGTGCCTCTAATCCAAACCACCCGCGTGCGCATGTGTTTTTGAACCTATGTGGGTTTGGTTGTACATTTTCGGGCATCTGCAGGAACCTGGGCGAACTGATTGACCGGTTTGTGGCTGACTTCAGAGCTCAAGGTCCGCCCAAGGCAGGCACAGAGGAGGGCGGAGCAGTGCTGCCCAGCTGCGCTGACCTGTTTGTCTATTACAAGAAGTGCATGGTGCAGTGTTCCCAACTGAGCACCGGAGAGCCAATGATCGCCCTCACAACCATCTTCCAGAAATTCCTGAGAGAGTACGCTTGGAAGATCCTCTCTGGCAACCTGCCCAAGTAAGAATGGTTCAGGTTTGGTCATTAAAAAAAGTCCTATATTTGAATTGTCCTTTGTCATGTATGTGAGGTTACAGTCTTAACACGGAGCGAGGGATACTCGTGGTTTTCCGTGCGTACACTTTGTCCCATAGTAGAATTAAAACAAAGAGAGATTCAATGTAGCAACAGAAGGTCAGTCTGAGCATGACATTGTTGCAAGGTGCTGAATAGACGACAATAACGGTACCTTTTACTGACATTCCTAAAGCAACCAGCTTCAATATGAAGACACGTCCAGAGTGACTTCAACGCTCTATGCTTTGGCAGTTGCTGAAGCCAATATGAAAGAATTGTTTTGTTCTGTAATGGTCAGTAGATGCTGGCTCTAAGACAGTCTGACTGATTTGAATTGACAAGGAAAAGCCTAATTTTCTGTAATTTTTCTTCTTTTCAACGATTAACACTAACAGGCATAAGCCAACAATGGCTTACTCATACTAACAAGTATTGCCTGTGTATTTCTCTGTGGCATAGATCTCCATTACTTTCCAAAAACTATTCAAAACACAGCATTCATCAATCACACATACACCATCATGCTGACAAGAACACTCACTAGTACTTCAACTGTTTCCATCCATGAGAATCATTACATTTAATGGGCGGTAACACTAACAGAGATTTAATTAGGATTCATTTTTCATAAACAAGTAAGTCATGCCCATATTTGTTCATTATTTTGGTATGGTGATGGAGCCGTTTAGGAGTTTAGTTTAAAAACGTAATGTCTACAGTCCTCGCTGTGTTTGATGGATTGGAATGGCACGCTCTGAGGGATCTGGATTTGGTTATGTTGTGGTAAAGCCTAATATACTACCAGTAAAAACATATCTGGCTCAGTGGCAACATCAGAAATCATCACTGGCTATGGTGAACACAAACACACAGGTGTGCTCTGTTTCTGTTTCTCATGCACGCTAATTACACTCTTGCTCTCGCTGACTAATGTATGTCATACTCTGAGCTGTATGCAAACACGATACTGAGATGCACTCAAAGGCTTTGCAGGAGCGTACACTTGCAGACGCGGTCGTCCAATGTGGTGTGCTATGAATTGGTTTTGCGAGGTTTGGAGAGAGGCCCTTGAAAGGAGCTTGGACTATGTTGTGGTTTTCCCCACGTCTCCGTTATGACGTTTATTAATGACTGGGCCGCTGCTGAAGCCTCGTCCGTGCAGCATCCGGACACTTGCGTCTGCTCGTAATTATGCCTGTTGTGCCTCGGTTATTACTTCTTTACATGCGGTCACTCAAAGAGTTTTTCTTAAAGCGCAGTCGGCAAAGAAGGTCCACATCAGCCAGTTTTAGGAAAAGCAATACACAGCATCTTGGGGTTCGTCTCAAACCCTGATCCCTCTAATTCACCCTATAACTTAACGGCACACAGTGATCTGTGATCTGAATGTAAACAAAGAGAAGTCACCACAAAGCTTTAAAATACACAAGACTAAGCCAGCAATCACTCAAACATTGATGGATACCGTAATACGAGTACTAACACTTTTACAACAGCTAAATATTCATTATTCATCAGTAGTAGACTATTTCTTTACAGTTATGATCAGTTGAGGCAGAAACTACTGATTGGACTTCAAGTAATATCCCACTCTTTCTCTGTTTTACTGATGTTACGTCTATCTCTCTCTCTCCAGATCCAACAGTAACAGCGTGGGTCTGACCATCAGCAGTCTGCTGAAGGAGAAAGAAGTCTCAGAAGCTGCAAAGTTCACCGTGGACGAGCTCTGCCTGATCTGTAGCATCCTCAGCACTGCAGAGTACTGCCTGGCTACCACACAACAGGCATGTATACATATTCAGAATACAGACTTGAGGCCTGAAGAATCTATGAATCCATGCCTTAAGTTGAACTGCAGTGACTGTATATGATGGGGAACATAAGCGATGCCCATCATGTAGCAGTGACACAATGTTTGACCCGTGTTTCATCAGCGTTTTAAGGGACTCACAGTGGCAGTTCTGATTGCAATACACCCTTAAAGGTTTCACCCATGCTGTTTTTCAACACACATACAGCAATTTAATTCAGTATTTTAAAAAAATAGACCAACAAACATTTGAAAGGGTGCACTCAAAGTACGCTTTTTATGTGTTTATATTTGTGTTTTTGTATGTTCCAGTTGGAAGAGAAACTTAAGGAGAAGGTAGATAAACTCCTGGTGGAAAGAATTAATTTGACAGGAGAGATGGATACATTCAGCACGTAAGTGACAACTACCGGACCAGCAATGTTCCTCATATCAAAAAAGAGCCTACCTGTAAATGTGAAGAGTATGTTTTAATGGTGTTCATTATTTACTGTCTTATTTTCTCAGTGTGATCTCAAACAGTATCCAGCTACTCGTTCAAGATCTTGATGCTGCCTGTGACCCTGCTCTTACTGCTATGAGCAAGGTTTGACACACACACACACACACACACACACACACACACACACACACACACACACAAATAGTCACACATTCAGGTCATAAAATATAAAGAATTTGGAATCTAATACCATTGCCAATCATTAAAATTACATATTTTTGCCTCTCTTTTTCTTTCTCTCTCCTCTCTCCTCTCTCTCTGTCTCTCTCTCTCTCAGATGCCGTGGCAGAGTGTAGAGCATGTGGGTGACCAGAGTCCTTATGTGACGTCAATCATCATGCACATTAAACAAAATGTGCCGAACATCAGAGACAATCTGGCCTCCACACGCAAATACTTCACACAATTCTGCATCAAGTTCACAAAGTAAGATACATGTACACACACACACACATTCATATGCACATCATTGTTCTATAAATAAGCCATAGTGTTCCCAAAGTTGATGTATTTCTCACTTCTTTCTTTCCTTAGTTCTTTCATTCCCAAATTTATCAACCACCTGTTCCGATGTAAGCCTATCAGCATGGTGGGCGCTGAACAAGTAAGTCTAATTTATGCTAACGCTTTCCCAAAGCTTCATTTGAGCTGCGCTGTGAGTCATCATCTTAAGGACATTTTAAACCGTACATGCACATGTGTATTAATTCAGAAAATTCATGCTTTACACACGGGTTTAATCTTGAATAACTGTTCTTATGCCGGAGTTTCTGACTTGTGTATCCAATTCAACCAGCTCCTCCTCGACACTCACTCCCTGAAGACCGTCTTGCTGGATCTGCCCTCCATAGGCTCCCAGGTGCTCCGCAAGGCACCTGCCAGCTACACCAAGATAGTGGTGAAAGGCATGACCCGTGCAGAGATGATCCTTAAGGTGAGGCGCCTTAGATGCAAGATGGAAAACCACTCAACCTTGCTCTTAAGGCTAGTCGAGAGATTGTTTCAAACAGTTTACCCATCACGTATAAACTCTGAATGAGTCCGTATCTTTAACTGATGGATTTTAATGAGAACTTGAGTTCTCTAAATACAAAGTAGTTCAACTTAAACACATTATCAGAGCCACTTCATCTTTATGGGACACTTCAGGTTTTATCACATTTAACTTGGGTGGCTGAATTCATGCTGGCTATTTGTACAACCAAAGCTTCACTTTCTGACCTTTAAAGGCTTGGAACTTTCGATGGACCCTTTTGTCTGAGTGCGGTCTGAATGACTTGTCTTTATCTCTTGTTCGCCATTGTTCAGATTTGGTATTGAAATTCTGACATATCCAGTTAAACACGAGCTTTGGTGTTGACGCTAACGCTTAACCACGAACAGAGAGACACATCTTGCAGCTAACTGTTTTTTCCACTGATTAAGGTTCCATCATAAGAAGCAACAAAAGACAACATTTGTCCTTTGAGTGTTTGGTTTCATTGGCGAGCCAGTATTGAAGTGTTTGTTTTGAGTCACTCATGCAGATTATCTACTTAGAGTTTATTTTGGGCGAAATAATTCTTTAATTGGGTCTTTAACCTCTCTCACAATAGCACTTCATGAGCATGTTCCTATAAAATAACGCACCTCGGGAATAGTAATCGAGCCCATGCACTACTGGTTTAATGAGTGGGAGACGGGCCAACACAAGACACACACACACACACACAAACATATTCCTAAACACAGTATGTGGTTGACCTTAAGCCAGTGGAAAGGTGTGAGTGAGTGAGTAAATACGTAGATGCATGCAACCATGCGTCTACTCACGAAAACATGTCCAGTAAAACATGGTGTATGGGGGATGGACATGATTCTTAGCCTCGCCTCATAATTTACCTCATGAGACCCTGGAGGACAATGGTATGTGGCTGCCGTAGATACACCACACCCTAATTAACTGTCTCTGGAGTGTACAGAAATGCACACACACACACGCCTGTCCCTTGATTTACCTTGGCCTTCCGGGAGGCATTCTTTCCTTCCTGAAGTTATGCTGGTTGGACTGCCTTGACGTTTGTAGCAGTTAGTGTGACCTGCTCTAATCCTGCTATGCTGTGCTATAGTTAATGTAGTTATAATATTGCAACCACATCTTAAAACCTGTCCTAGATTTGGGACTTCAGGCACACTAGCTTTGCAAACCCCTCTCCCCTATTTCAGATTGGATAGCCTCTTCTTCTGTCGTTCTACTGGGATGCACGCTGGTCCATGTGTTCTGTTTAAGGCTTGTCTTTGTTCCCTGGAAAGATGCCCTGGATGCACTGTATATAAAAGAATTTCCAGTCAGCTGCCACACATTAAAAAGGCTTTCACATTATAGAATTATAAAATGCATTCACATCAGCATGTCTAGCTCTTTTTCTGGATCCGACTGCCAGTGGGCCCCTTCAGCTGGAATGTGATCTTCATGACTTTTGAAGAGGTCTCAAAGACGTAGCTAACACTCCATTAAGGCCTTCGAATGATTCGCATCGATTACTGTGACAGCGGAAGACATAATAATCATTCTGGAGGCTAGAAAGCTGATACTGCAAACAGCAAACATCCTTTTGAAGAAAAGTCTCAGTGATAATTCGAATGATAGACGAATAATACAGTCCTAACCAATAAGATACAGGCAAACATTGCATTTTGTCCCTGGTAGCAAGAAGGCATACAATTATGAAAAAATAACATTTTTGAACGAGCAAAGTGTCTTCTGTGAACGTTTCCGGCCTTTGAGAGAGAAAGCCCATATGAGTAAAGACAAGCGTTTGTACTGTGGCCAGCATATTAGCCATCAACTGTGCGCAACATCAAGGTTCCTCACAGGTAATTGCTTCCACCTTGGGCTGAGGCTGAAGCCTCTGAAAGACAAACCCATCTAGAGAGGGTCAATACAAGAATTCCTCCGTCTAGCCTCAACAATAGTTTTAAGTTACACTCTGTGATGCTGTGACTTGAAATCAAATCTGGCCTACCCCCCCACCAAGAAACACTCGAAGGAGCACTTTAACATTTTCAAAGCTCACTTTGAGATTCCTGCCAATAGCCCGCTGCAGGATTCCTTGTACATTTCAAATAATTAAGCATAATGCAAATTCTATGAAGTGGAACCGTGTTGTTTTTGCACGTTCTGATTTTATACCCTTGAGATCTTGTTTAAATAGTCCAGAGAGGTAAACTGGAGTGTAAGCAAAGCTTGTGTTTCTCCACACTTAGTCCTGAAATCCACCTTTTTTTTATCTAAACCTCGAGCATGTCATCTTGTTAACTCATAACTGTTCTATATGCTTTTTTTCCTTTAGTGTTGTAAGATTAAAACTATATCTATAATAGTATTTATTCCTGAAATGTTGGTTAGTATTTGGTGTTGACCTGTTTGCCATGGCATGTACACAGCTGCACATTTTGATGTTATGTTATGGTTCCACAGTTGATTTGATGATCTCAAACCAATCAAAACTGTCCTGTTGATGTTGCCAACAGGTGTGAAGCAACTATAACCTTGAGTACCATTATTTTTTTAGATTTTTTTACATGTTACATATTTAGCACACTTGGACTAACATGAATATTTATTTTGAGTTTGTGGTGTTGACTCCTGGAGGGGTATGTTTGTCTCTTTAGCTGCCAGTAGCTTCACAATGTTCACCAGCTAGCCGCTAACTTTGTCTCTCAGCTGTTTGGTGCTGGGCAGGCACCACATAGAGGTTTGTCAGAGCTTGTTTGCTAAAAGCAGCAGCCTGCTGCTGAAGTGAGAGGAAGACGGCACCAAAACAAGGAAGGTCTGTGTCCTAAAACCAAAACAATGAGCATAAAGGTGCTAAAACGGCCCATAAAGCTGAAGGGAACTGTGATATTAATACTAGCGATCCATTTCACATTACCCGTGCTCATTTAATTAATTGTTAATATAAGAATATTGATTGGTGAAGGTTTAAACTGAATATCTACTTGGGCTTCAGTTCAGTCTCAAGAGAATTATTACTGTAATTATTTTAAGTTTCCACTGCTTCCACCGTCTTTATGTAGCTGTCAGAGTAAGTACTTTCAGTGTTGAAGAATATATTTGTGTTGTCTGTTTTGAGAGCTAGTGCTCAGTTATGTTCGGAGTTCGTGGGATTCCGTGTGAGACGGCCTCTCCTGGCCGGTACGATGCCTGTGAGACGTGGCTGTTTTCCACGCTCCTCCAGCCCAGCATAGCTCCAGCTCTCTCTCTCTCTCTCTCCAACCTCTAAAGTTTTCTTCTGGGAAATATTTAAAAGTCAAACCCCCCCTTCCCCACTCTTGTTCAGCCTAAATGCCCCCCCACTTCCCTCTCCTTACTCGGTTGCTCTCCCTCTCCCTTTTTATGCCCGTGTTCATTCTTAAACTCCCTCTCTTTCTTTCTCTTTTTTTTTTTTTTACAAGGTCCCTACAGGCCTTTCCTTTGGCCTGGCTCCAGGACAGTTGCTAAGTAAATCACTCAGTCAGCAGGGCTAGTAAGAAAGCGAAGAATTCCACACAATCCTGAGCCTTTCATGCCTGCTCTTCCCTCTCTTTCTATACTCTCTCCCTCCCTGTGCAGCTCACCTTCTCACATATGTTACCTTGTGTAGAAAAGAGTCAACACAGAAAGGACAGGTTGGGTCTTTTTTTTATTATTATTTTAGAAGTGAAGGAAAAGAGAAAAACATTTTCTTAGATGATCCCTGCGTGCATGTGTATGCATGAGATGGGAGGTGGTGGTCTGTCGGCCATGTGTTGGTCTGCCTTCTTTGTAGCGGCTGCAAGAAATGCTACCCGATCCACGTTTTCCTCCCCAGTCTCTATTGTTAGGGAGGAAAAAAAAATAGAATCCAATCCAGAAAGACGTGTCCCGTTTAAACCTTTTCTGCCCGGTCTTGACTAATGCAGATTTTTGCCCAGACTCGTTATAACCGCAAAATAATTACCGGTGAAACCAATTCTTTGCCACCGATGCGTGGAGTAATTGGCGTTTAAAAAGGAAAAAAAATAATAAATGAGCGTGAGTAGTGGGCTCCTAAATACAGAACCATAGTCTCAACTTTGTTTGCTGCTAGAACTATACTTGGTTTGTCAGTTGTAGCCCCCCCCCCCCTCCCTCATTTGGGCCCTAGCTGCCCCATGTGGGATCATTTAAAGATCACTTGGGTCGTTCCATGATGGTTCACAAAAAAGGAGGGGGGGGGGGGGGGGAAGAGAACCAACATTAAACTCTACTTTTCCGCAGGTGGTGATGGCCCCACATGAACCGCCAGTGGTGTTTGTTGATAACTACATCAAGCTCCTGGCTGATGGAAATCCTGAGACCTTCCAGAAGATTCTGGACATGAAGGTCAGTAGGTTTCTACTGTACCAATGATGTAAAGACAGAGTTAGACATTTTGGGAGATCCGGGCATTTGCTTTTTCTGTTGGGAGATGGATGAGAAGATTGATAATACTCTCAAATCTGTAGCTTCAATATGGACCTGGACCTGCTTAGCTCATCAGCTAGACAGGTTCTGTTCGAAAGGTAACTAAATCTGCCCACCAACACCTCTAAAGTTCACTAATCAACATCTGTTCATAACCATCCATAAAACTACAAGTTGTAGTATTTATCACTTTGTTTTTTGTATTAATTAGTGAACTTTAGAGGTGCTGGTAGGTGGATTTTTTTTTACCTCCGGACAGAACCAGGCTTGTATTTATCTTGTCATCTTACTTTAGTAAAAAAAAAAAGCATACAATCATGTTTCCAGAATAATGTAATATTGCATTATGTCTCTAAGTTATCTCGTCTTTTTTTTCATTTTTCCCATAATTCTGTTTAGCATATGTTTTCTAGCATGTTCCTGTGAACCAACCATTTTCATCTTGTTTTTGCATTCTAAGATTTAAATTTTTTTTTAATATCTTGTGATTTCCCCTGTTTGTGTGTACTTGTGTGTGGATGTCTGTGTAGGGTCTGAAGCGCAGTGAACAGAGCAGCATGCTGGAGCTCTTCAGGCAGAGGCTACCCACTCCACCTTCCGGGGCCGACGGTGGGCCCTCTCTCTTCAGTTTCCCCACCCCTGAACAGGAGTCCTCTCGCATCCGCAAACTAGAGAAACTCATCAAGAAGAGACTGTGAACAGAGGCACATTGAAATTGCATCCTGAAAATTAAAAAGGGCTGCTGGCTGGGATGGTAGTCACGGCTTTTTTTTACTGTAATTCATCTCAAAGACATTCAGTTATCGTGGAGAAAGAGCAAAAAGTTGACTGACAGTAATAAGAACCCAAGCTGACGTCGGAATATGAAGAAACATCCTCAAATGCTACTTGTTCCATATGTAACTTACTTCTGCAACTTCCCACCTTTCTTTTCATGACACCAATGTCTTGAGTTTTGTAACATTACTACATCATTGCACATTACTACATGCACTCAGAAAAACTATTGTAGTGCTATTAGCTAAATGGTGCTCAGAGAGCCTCTGGCTGCCTCTCTGGTACATGTCTAATCCACAATGATTACAGGAAGCCTGATCTTAATGGAAGTTGATGTTTTCTGAACATAACATATTTCAATGGTTTCCCCTCAACTATTTTAACTTCAAGTAACGGATACCAGGTTGAAATTCATGTGCATGTCTGTCAGCCATTGAAGTGGACATAGATGATGGGGTTGTTTGTGTGAACGGTGGCCTAAAATGAATCGCTGACTCCGGGTTTAGAGTCCCCACGTCTGGGACGAATAGAATCGTTTGATTTCCTGCATCATCAGTCCGATGTGACTGTGATTTCTCTTAATATTTAAAATCCATCTAGGTTGACTTGAAAATGAGAACCAAGTCTTTTCACTTGGGCCGTTGCCTGGGCAGTATACTAAGTATATGTACATAAGTATGTTAGTATACTAAGCATGTGTACATAAGAGCACATATGTGCGGTCAGTCAGTCTAATTTGTTTAACAGTCCAAAAATATTCTTTGATAATTTAGTCCTCCGTCTCCTTTGCAGTGACATGTAAACAAGGTTTAGTTCTAGTATATCCAACATATCCATAGGACAACAAAATGCTCAGTGTTCTCTGAAGCTGCTCCCTCACGAATCCTCTTCAATGTCCAATACATCAGTCTGGAAGAAAGCAAAAATCAGCTATTTATTTGAAGTCAATGCCCTGATCGCTGATTTTAATGCCAGTGCCTCTCAGTTGTAGTAACTCAAGTCAATGTAACTGCATTAGTGTACACCAAGGGGTAGGCAACGGTGGCGTAACCAATGACACACTAAGTGTGCAAGAGAGTTTTTTGGAAATGTTTGATTATTTTTTTTCCCTTGCAGGAAGACCCACCATACTCTGCCTCTGATTGGCTACTACTTGTCGTCTTTGCTGAATTGTATTACTGATTAACAAGATTGGTGGTATTAATGATTTCAACTCAGATATGGTTGTTCTCATCAGCCTTCTTGTATACTATCGAATAAAATTACAATGACCTGATTTTGGGAGAACATTTGTGTTTTTTTAACTATTACTAAATTACAGATCCATTGGATATTTCATTTTTGATGTGCCATAATTCAACTTAAAGGTAACTTTGATGTTGATATTTCACACAAAAAAAAAAATGGCACATCTTATCAAAAAGGTTGCCTGCCCCATGGCGTACACATCAACGCCTTCAGGTACAAGACGTTGCTTCTTTGTGTTGTCTGAATTGTATGCTACACGCGCAATTGTTGAACACCATTAAAATATTACCGCTTTGTGCGTCATGAAATGTGTGTACACTCTGTCAATTTGCACAATATGCACAATACCAGGAAAAAATGTTAACCTGGTTTTTACCAGGATTCCACTTTTGAATGAGGGGGCTGGAAAAGTTCCCATGAGCAGCTCCGGCTCTGGTTGCCACTTATCCTCCATCCAATCGGGGGCGTGTAAATGCTTCACGAGGCGTTTCCTCTGGTGTGTTCGTGGATCTGAAGGCCCCTTTGAGGGAGATCAGTTCGAAGCCGAGGCGCGGGTGGCTGCAGGATCCCCCTCGCATCCTCTCTGCTCAACTCAACAGCGGACGAACTTTTCCATCTTTTTATACACATTTACTGCGGAGCTGGGTTGTGCTTTGGTATTTTTTAATGTCAAAGTAACTTTTTTTAATTGTCGTATTTTTAAGGTCTGGCGGGGGACTCAATTACCGCCGAGTTGACACACATTTCCACCGGACGGCAGTGCATCCTGTCCCGGGAAGAGGTTTGCAGTAACACCCCGTTTGGACGTTGATTGCAACAAACCCCGAGGACGAAAACAACTCGTAAGGAAGTTACAATCTGGAACTATTTCTCTGTCGAAATCTGCGTTTCAGTCGCTGGACTTTTGCAACTTTTTTTTTTTTTTTAACTAGAAATGGTTGGCAGGTTGAACTTGCCAAATGCATGTGAAGGAGATCCACTGGATATGAGCTGCAGGGCTGATAGAGGACTTGACAGCCCGGACTCCGGGTTACCCCCGAGTCCGAGCCCCAGCGCATGGCTGCTGCCGGTGTGCGCGGACAAACCCGGGGGCGTGAGCCCGGTGTCTGAAGACGAGGGAAGGGGCTCTTTGGTTGGTAACACTACTACCTGACTAACGCTGTGATTTCAGTTTATATACTCTCTTTAAAGTCAGGCCACCGACCACTAAATGCATATGGACACATGTATATATATATATAGTATATGGATGAGTTGCTGTACTAACGTTGCATGTTCTAGGAACTTAGTATTGCAAGCCTGCTGGTTTCCACACAGGATAAATGTTATGTGGTAGTTTTTCCTACAAATTGCAGGTTTTCTTGCATTGGAATAGCTGTTTCCTCTGAACATCAGTGTGTTGCTAACTCTGCAGTTTGTATAATTTTAAACCAAATGTTTGTGGATGTTCTTGACAATAACACTTGTGACATCCTGTGAGAAGAAGAGGAACACTCCAGCACTAAGCTGGACCTATTAGTTGCAGTATTATCTCCTGGTGTGTTGACTGTGGGACTGATTTTTATCATTGCAGGTTCCAGTTATACCCTCTGGCTCGTTCCAGCAGCTACACCCACTGTCCTACGGGGAAGGCATAGCACTTGATCCGTTACCGTCGAAGGAAATAAGGTGGGTTTTGCTGTGCCCTGTTCTGTGCAGCATTAGACCCGCTGGAGGATGTGCTCAAAAGTGACACGCCATAGGGACATGCAGGCTGTAATATTTGAGTATGCACCAAGATGGCTAACCAATGCAAAGTGTGTCCATAAGTAGACAAGAGAAACGTGGGACTGGGACAAACATTGCTTTGTAGTGTTATGGATAGTTGGCGCAGGAGGCTGCAGACTAGTTTACCTCTGTTTTCAAACCGTTACACTTTCCCTCTTCCACAGGTTTACCTCATCCGTGCACTACGGCTCGGACCGCCACTTCATCCAGGGCGTGGCCCTGCAGCCCACGGGCCAGGGCCTTGAACACTGCAGGCAGACCATTATGGCCGTGCCCCACAGTACCTGGCGCCACTACAAGACACAGCTGGATTTCCAGCCTCGCCATCGGCCACAGTGCTTCAAGAGCACCACCATTGTCTACCCCAAGAAAACCAGTGCCCTCTACACCACAGAGCTGAGCTACGACTGCCACCGACTATCCAAACGTTTCTTCTCCAGTGTGGAGCTGGAGGCGGCCGGTCGCAGAGAGCTACCTCAGTGAGGGAGGGGACAGGTGGCTGGAGACACGCAGCCCCTATACTGTAGCTCCCCCCCCCCCCTCCCCCCCCCCCCCCCCCCCCCCCCCCCCAAGGCTGGCTGTCTTTGACCTGCTGTGTTGTCTTTGTACAGTTGTGTAGCCTGTTTTCTTTTTTAAGTACCATTCCAAACTGTGGACAGGAAGCACCTGTGATGTTATGGATATAAGAAATGACAAGACATGAACAAAGTGGATAAAATATCCATTCAGTCCATGTCTTCGTGGTTATATTCCTGACATCAGTTGGAGTGGATTTTTCATTAAATGCTTCACGTTGCAGAGTGATTGGTTTTAAATTCAAACGATGAGGCCTGTCTCAGTTCAGGTGATTTGTTTGCGATCACAGAGAAGCTTTCTTTAAAAACTGCTATCTTATTATATGGTTCAAAGCTACTCGTATGTAAGGCAGAGGAAGGGAAAATTAAATGTGTAACTGTGCTTGAGTTTTGACTGCATGCTAAGAAATCACTACTTTATTCCACACTGTACAAAGGATGTGGTGAAAATACTAAACGCTTGTTTTGTTTGTTCACAGGGTATTGTGTGTTTCTGCACGACAGGCACAAGCTAAGCACTTCCCAAGCCTTTTTTCTGACCACTGTCTATGGCTGCGATTCTTAATGTATTATGAACATGTTGGTAAATTAAGTACGCTTTTCTTTGTTGGGATGTGTAAGTGTAAACAAACTAATTAAATAGGTAGTATAGATGGATCATGAGTGTGGAGTTTACTGAAAAGTGGATATTGTTTTTGATATCACTCACTGGCTTAGTAGTGAAAATAACAAGCTGCATTCCTTTGCCATCACTTTCTTTGGCTTGGCTTGGATTGAAATTGTATTTATTCTGTTGGAGTTCTAGGGTTTTATCCGCTGTTTAATGGGTCTCTCCAGTCATGCAGGGGCTATTTTTGTGATGCCCTTTGTGCCTTATTGATGTGGCTGTTGATTCTTCTTTTTGATAATAGGCACTTATTCAGTGCAAGTTTGAAATAAAATGTTCAACAATTTGATATTTTAAGAGGTATTCCGTGTTCGTTTCAAAAGATGACAGCAGAAAGTGGTCATTTTTTGTTATTTTGGCCTGCAAAATAACAAACGTGGTGACACAATTTGACCACGGGAATGTTGTGTTCACATGGTTTTTGAGGTTATCGAGTAATTAATTCACATTGTACTTCAGAGGAGAAACATTTGGAGGTTTCTGCTGCATTGATGTCCTAGAATCTAGATGGATGTTTTCTGTTCAGGGTGAAATGTCCCATTTAGACCTCGTGCTGCTTTAACGCCCTCTTGTGGCCAAAGAGGGAAAGTACAACAGGGAACTTGCTTTAATTCCAGGTCGAGGTTGATTCTGTGCTTCAAATCATATTTTCAACATCATAAATATATATATTTTTAATTTATAAAGATTTTCTGATGACTTGGCGCTACACAAGGGAGACAGAAAAACGGGGATAATTAAAATAACGTACAATTGAGCAAGTATCAAAATTACACTATAAATCATTCTCGGGAGAAAACAGAACAGTAACAAATAAAAAATGCAGCCCCGGTCTTTAGGAAATGTGTCATCTGGGAAAATGTATCTAGTAGTCACTGTAAATTACTAGGAGGAAATAGAAAACGTATCAGGAAGCCCCTTCTGATATCAGCCAGCAGCATCTTTTTGGCTTTTTGCCTATTTCACAAACAACACACAAAGTTAAACATGACATAAATCATGTTTACGCTCTATCTTGTGACCGCTGAGTTTGTTCTTTACTGATTGGTTTGTGTGTAAAAAAAAAATAAAATAAAAAAAATTCTGCAGGATTAGTGCTTATTCCCTAAATTCAAGGTTTCATGAGCATTTTGGGAGTTTCCTCAGAAGATCCCAGCACCATCCTGACTGGTGAACTGTAGATATTGGGTAACCTCTTGCAGCATATTTTAGGTGTATTTTTCTTTTTTGTCTTTTCACAACACATCTGAACCACTGTTGCACTAATAATTGAGTTTATTCGTTTGAATTGGCGGTTTTTAATATTGAAGTTAAAGAACTTTGTACTAAACACTGGGATTGATTATATTTTCCCAGCTTGTCTATTTGTATATTGCCTTCATATCTAGTTATCTGTAAATGTCTGACAATAAAAGCTCCTTTTGAGGACATTGGAATCGTTCGTATGTCCAATGGGCCCGTTTTCAGCAAGTTATTCTATTCGGACAAACTCAATGAAATAGTATCTGCTTTGATTTGACAGCTGAAGATCTACATTTCTCCCACATGACCTGAAAGCAGCATTGCACCGATGCGTATGACGTATCGGTACATATTTTAAAACACAAAATGAAAACATTATACAGCCTAAACTGTTTACATTGGTATATGGGCGTTCAAGAATTAAAATTATTATATATATGATTATTATTATAAGAATTATTAAAATAATACAAGCACAAGCACAAACACTTTGCGTTGTATGACGTGTTATGGGTTCAGAGGTCGTAAACACGCCCACGTCTTTCCAGCATGGTGGACTAAAGCGTCGTTGTTTATTATTGTTACAAAGTAAACATAGCTAACGTTATATATATATATATATATGTGTGTGTGTGTGTGTGTGTGTGTATCTTTATGTGACTGTGGGGGATTTCATGGCGCATATCCGGTTGTCTCTCGTCTTTGAAACGAGGAAATAGATGTCAGACGATAGAATCCCTGCTTAAACTCTACTGTCGCTTGTTAGCTTGTTATGCTAACGTTAGCCGGCTGAAGAATGAAGACCTCCAACGGAAACAGCACCGTCATGGACATGTTTGAAAAGGGAAAGGTCCTGAAAATATGTGCGCCAATGGTTCGATATTCAAAGTAAGTGGAGTCTTTGTTCTTTCTGTAATTGCATTTATTCGTTTTTATTCTTGTACCATCTACGTGAAAATTCTGCAGGTACAGTTATCCTTTATCGTGTGTCTTCTACAAACTATGCTCAATAAAGTCGTTTTTTTTCCTGTAGGCTTGCATTCAGGTCCTTGGTGAGGAAATACGACTGTGATATCTGCTTCACCCCAATGATAGTTGCTTCTGACTTCATGCGATCTGTGAAAGCCAGGGACAGTGAATTCACAACCAATGAGAGTGAGTAGCAACATGATCTGTAACAGTGCTACACACTCCAGTGAACCGCCTCTTGTAATGCACAGCATCCTCACACAAACATGTCTTGTCTTCCACATGATGAATGTGCTGTTAATTGTGAGCGTTGTACATAATGCCATATTGCTTAAACTTTCAGAACTAAGACTTTCTTTTTCCTCCTCAGGTGACCGGCCCTTGATCGTGCAGTTTGCGGCCCCTGATGCCCAGACTCTGGCTGATGCAGCCTGTGTGGTCGCACCTTTCTCAGATGGGGTTGACCTCAACTGTGGCTGTCCACAGAGGTACAGTTACAGTAGGCCTTGATACATTTTGGCCTCCTTTCTTTTTTTTTTTTTACTACTCTTATTTCAGATCAAAAGCAAACAGTTTGTTTGAGTTATTAATTTCTAATAAAAACAGAATGTTTCTGTTTTCATCACTAGTATTTTGAATACTAATGAAGTGTTAGCGTATTGTATTCCTGTACAAAGATCTATTAAACCCTGTGCCCACTGATCATGCTTGCAAGTCTTTATTTAGGTTGTTTGATTATTGATTTTTTGTTGTTGTTGTGTTTTCAGGTGGGCTATGTCATCCGGGTTTGGTGCATGCCTCATCAACAAGCCTGAACTTGTGAAAGACATGGTCAGACATGTCAGAAATCAAGTGGGCAATCCAAACTATACAGCGTCCATCAAAATTAGGTAAAAAAAAATGAACCAGTTTGACATTTAATTTGATTAAACATGAGAAAGTTTGTCCACTGACAAGTTTATGTTCAACTTTAAAATGTCCAATATTCTTGGTCAAGATAATAATAAAAAAATAAATCCAAGGTGTCATGTAACTCCATTTTTAATGTGTTAACAGTGCTCTGTTGTGTTACAATCACGTAATAATAACAACAATTAAGAGAAATTCACTTCACCCACAGAATTCACAATGACCTGAGGCGGACAGTGGATCTGTGCCAGAAGGCTGAATCAGCAGGTGTGTCATGGATAACGGTCCACGGCCGCACAGCAGAAGAACGCCACCAGCCAGTCCATTATGACGCCATCAAGACAATCAAAGACAGCCTATCCATCCCGGTAATCGCCAATGGGGACATAAAGTACCTCCGCGATGTGGAGTCCACTCACCAGCTCACTGGTGTCGATGGTAGGTTTGCTTTCAACCAAGTACACGTCTCAATTTATGACCGATTTTTAAAAAAAAAAAACTACAATATTCCTTTTTAATTTGTTATTTTTTGTTTGTTTGTTTGGATTTGCTCATTAGGTGTGATGGCTGCGCGGGGGTTGCTTGCAAACCCTGCCATGTTCTCCGGCTATGAGGACACTCCTTTGGAGTGTATATGGGACTGGGTGGACATCTCTATTGAGCAAGGCACTCAATTCACCTGCTTCCACCACCATCTTATCTACATGCTGGAGAGGGTTAGCTCCCAGCCTGAGAGAAAAGTGTTTAATTCTCTATCCAGCACCTCAGCTGTAATAGATTACCTCGAGAACACATACGGGTCAGTGCGTGATCTGGGAGCATAACCATATTTATGTGATACAAATACAAATGTGATATTTTTAAGATTTGAACATTTTTTTTAACTTTGTTTTATTTTTATGCCAAATAAAACTGCAAAGCTACAGAGGTGTGTCACTGTCACGGCCCGTCTTCTTTATTGCTGTATTTCCATGATCATGTAGCTAATTATATCTAGTGATTATTAATTATTGTGTTACACAGTAAGGAGTACATACTGAGACTTGACTTTTTTTGCTTCCCACTAAATATTTACCACATGGAACATGTAGCTGCACACCCTCAAAGATCACAAGAATTTGAATCATTTTTATCAACAAGACAATTTCCTATAGTGCAATATTCTAAGTCATCATCAAATATAAAGGATATTATAACTAGTGATAGAAAAAAATAATTTAAATAATGACTAAAATGAACAAGGTGATACTGGTACAATGATTATTTTTCATGCAAGTTCTGTGTAATCTTTATTGACGATGATTACTTTGTGTGTTGATATTTTAGCAGCATAATCGATATAAGTACTGTTTTTAAAGAAACAACATAATTTAAATGTATTTTAGATTTTAATTATTCAGAGTATTTAAAAGGTATATGCCGGAAGTAGTGCAATTTTGCCTTCAAAGTGATTACAATGAATCCTTGTGAAAAGGAGGGGTCGATGGGTTGTACAGACAATAGTCAGAACAGACGGTTTTAATTTCAGAAGGTATTACCGAACCACGTATTTCGCAGCCAAATTCATTGTGAAATTCAAATGCATTGTGTCAATATGCCCATAAAAAAAGATCATCTTGAAATTTGTTTTATTTCGAAGAAAAAAATAGGACCGGAAGCTATGTCTGAGCTGACTGGAACCAACGACAGGAACAGGAAGTGGGATGTGGACGTACAAACTTTTTTGGTAATCGATTTCAAAAGTTAACTCCCTCTTAACGTGTTCTGTTTAAATTCGTATTTTTGGTGATTTGCTGGTAAGTTGTGACTCTTTATGCCTGAATACTGATATTATCTTATTGCCATTTTAAAATGTGTAACGCTAGCTAGTTAGCGTTAACCTAGCTATTTGTGAATCGCGCAGGATAGTTTTTGACGTTAACTTAGCTTTTAGTTAAGGTGTCGTTAGCTCGTGTTAACGGGAGTATTGGATATATGATTGTGAACATGGATAAGGGATGAAAAGAGTGAAATAATAATTTAAAGCACATGCTATCAGTATTAATCCCTAATGAGCATATAAACACACTTTTTTGTCGTCACCTATTGCTTGTGGTGACACGGATGTAAAGTAACGTTAAGCAATAACGTGCGTTTGACAGAGTAACTACCTTTTGAGAGTTTACGTTGAGGTATGTGCACTTTGAACAGAGCCAATAAGGAGCTTAAGTTAGCATGTTTTTCAACTGAGGCTGCATTGTTGGAATAGAAGCAATGCACGCTAGCTAAACCTCGCCGCTGTACCAACGTTACTGACCGAGCTTTATGATCTTGACAGTTTGTTGTCGCTGTTTCGTCAGAGAGGCTGGTCAGAAACCAGTTCTTAACTGGTTTTGTGTCTATCTTTGTCAGGTTATCGCCAGAGGCCCTCGCTTGAGATGACGCTGCAATGGACTGTTGTGGCTCTCTTTCTCTATGTGGAGATGGGCATCCTCGTTATCCTCTGTTTACCCTTCATCTCTGCCAGGAGGTACGTAACAGTCATACGCGACGAGTGATCTTAAGATGATCGGGATTGTGTGTCGCATAGTGAGTCCTTGACACACTCGAACATGCTGCCTGTCTATACATTATTGTGACGTTGTGTCTGTGTGTGGTTGCAGATGGCAGAGTATTTTCCAGCTGAGGATCTGGAACTGTGTGACAAAGTTCTGGAACAAAGTGTTTCTCACAATGATCATCATACTCATTGTCCTCTTCCTTGGTAAGTGAAGCATAAAGAGTGCCAGTGTTTTTCTTACATCCTTGTAGATACTTTTGGGAGTAATTCCAAGTTGGACCACTTGATATTCTGTGAACTGTCTAGTCTCAAAACAACAGTCAGCTGGGGGGGGGGGGATTAGGGTATCTTGGTGTACTTTTGAATGCTGTAACATAAACTAGGTACACAGCAGAAAAGGAGTAACATTTTGTTAATTTCTTACATCTTTTCCTTTAGATGCAGTGCGTGAGGTGAGGAAATATTCAGCTAAAGAACTCGGCACAGACACCAAGCTGCTACCGAACATGTTTGATCACCTGCACATGAAGCTGTTCAGAGCCCAGAGGAACCTCTACATCTCCGGCTTCGCTCTCTTCCTCTGGCTGTGAGTCTTTGCTCTCTTACACTGATACCCAGATGACCTGTCAGAGGTGTTTCTCAATCCCCCTGTTATTTTATTCTATTTGCAGGGTTATGAAGCGAGTGATCACCTTGATTAACCAACTGGCATCGGTGTCTGGCTCTACGGCTGCTCTTCAGGCGCAGGCTGAGAACTCTACCCAGACTGCCAAGAAATGCAAAGAGGACAATGAGCTGCTGAAACAGGTAGACTTCACATTGATTGGGCGAAGACTCAAAGCTGCAAACAACTGCAAAATATACCACAGACAATTAATTGATCAGACAATACTATTGAATGATGAAATGGATTTGTATGTACCTGAAATATAAAAGTTGAGTGTCAAATTGTAGGTGTGGATGTGTTGAGTTTTCATGTACTTGAGGTTCATTTTTATTTGATGGATTTCAGACTCTGATGGAAGGGAAGGATGATAAGGCTACCGGAGAGGGCATGAAGCTGTTGAGAGAAGAGGTGGAGAAACTGCGTGAAGAACTGAGGATCTCAGGAGATGGTTAGTATCCACGTACATGTAGTGTTTGGGTTAGTGTTGTTTTTATATAGAACTGTAAACTTTAAATCTATTCACTTCCTGTGCTGATGTGTGTGTGTGGGTGTGTGGGTGTGTGGGTGTGGGTGTGTGTGTGGGTGTGTGTGTTTCCGTTTCCGTTTCCTTTCCAGCACTGAAGAACTCCCAGTCAGAGGCAGATGCAATGAAGAAGCAGATGGATGGCTACGCCAGGGAGTACGAACGACTGCTGAAAGAACATCAGGAGCTCCAGGTGATGCTTAGTCCTAAACACAGCAGGATAAGGACTTGTTAGGTCGCTCGCCACCTCAATAATTCACGTTTTTTGAGAAGCCATCATCAACTCAAATGCTATATTATATTAAACAAATATTATTAATCGTAGTGAAGAGAACAAATCCAATTTATTTCCAGGATCTCCACTAAAGAAACACATACAAGTTAGATTTACATTAGATAAATGGAATACATTTTGTTTCTATAATACATAACATATTAACTGTCTTGTTTTTTGTTTTTTTTGTCTTTTCAGAATCTTCAAGATAGTGGAAACAAAAAAGATGACTAGTTATTGTAAGAAACTTAAAGGGTGAAGTGTTTACGCAGAAAATTAGCCCAATCACGAGAGAGCCACTGCAACGCATGCTTCACCTTCATATAGCACCTTGTGTCACACAGCATATCATAAAGCCACCATTGGCTCCCCTGGGATAATGGCCTGACTGGTATCCGTAATTGTTTTAAAGCATGGAGGTGGATTTTGTTATTGCAGGAGTAACATTGGATGCTTTCTTGTTTCTGCCTGCTGTAGTGTGACTTTGCAGCCTGGATAGAGTTCAGTCAGTAGTTGATCCGGGTCTGATCACAGAGCACTTGATATGTTAAAAGAAATATGCAGCAAGGACGGCTACATAGTGCAAGACTTGTCAACAGCTGGAGCAGCGACGGCTATGAATGTATTTTTGATACGTCTTTCTGTCTGTAGCAGGGACACCTGCTGCACCCACTTTGAGCTTAACAGTATGTAAATTCAGCCAGCGCTCGCATGGCTGTGCAAATCTATTTGGCATATACAGTTGCACTTCACATGTTTTTGTTGTATTCCAGCTGATGATCTGTTTAGCTGGTACATACGTTTTGTTTTCTTTTTTTGTTCCCTTCTTAACTTGAACTTGTAAATGTTGAAGATGGATAGAGATACAACTGAATATCTGTGGGCATAGAAAATTGGTTTCAACCACTCAGATCTTACTTAAGGTTTAAATGTCTTCACTTCAAACTTTTATGGTCCAGATTGTCGTATATTTGCTGCACTGCGTGTTGTACTGTTTGTAGTGAAGCGGGGCTGTGGGGGTTTTGTTGCCTTATCACTGTGAAAGAGGAGATGAGATTATAATCATCGGATGCTTCAAGTTTTTTATTGATAAGTGAATATGTTATTGGGTTTGTCAAAGTAACTTTTCAGGTGATAAAATTGCAAAAAGACCTTTTTCAAGTTGTATTCTGTTGGAAGAAAGAAATCACATAGAAGTGCCTTTTAGGTACACTTTGTTCAATAAAGAATTTCTCTCTGCCACGCCTTGTTTTGAATAAATAACACAAAACACATAATTTCATTGGATATTAAAAATTTTATTTTAGTATTACATTTAAGATATTCTTTGAAATTTTACAAAAATAATTCAAGAAAATGATTTACATTCTGATTTCGTGAATGCAAGTAAATGGCTTTACATTATTGAGATAATGACTTCCTTCCTCTCCGAGTCTGTGCCTGAAACTAAACCTGAATTGAAAAGACGATTCAATCAACAAAATGGTACACGTCCATTTTGGAAAAGTCTTACAAAATGATATGCTGTACATTTACGAAGACAAAAGAAATGCTTACAGTAGCTAGTCGATTTATTTTTGCTTCAGAGGTTATGACATGTTTCAAGGAAATGGGTTCTGTTTATGGAATGAAGCTGTTTGAGAATAAAATGGATAGAAAAACCTGAGAATAGACCATGATCTTTCTGTTTGTAGGTTTATGCACACTCAGAAATACAAACACAAAAACACACCTAAAAGTAGACTGACCAGTGAAACAAATCGACAGAGCTTATATACATCAATAACATAAATGCACATTTCCTGTGGTGATATCTTTTATCAATATTGCAACAGTACAAATTCTGCCTTTTCCAAGGCACCAAAAAGAGCGAGCATTCTCCTCAGCCATCTGTTTCAACAGGAAACATTGTATTATACTGCTGAGGTGCATTGAGATATTCTGAGCAGATTTAGTCCAATCTTAACAGTGTCGTGACAAAGTTGAATACGCTGTTATTTGTGAGTTAATTGGCACTGATGCTGGTTGAACAGCCTCCAGTAGACAAAAAGGTAAGCAAATCTCACTTTAATACAATTTCCATTTTTAGTATGAGTACCAAAGGGGAACAAGTTCAGATCCAGAAAGTGAACAATACAAAGTGAAATACAATCACAGCTGACTTTGGGCTTAAAGTAATACACAAAACTCTTCAGAGTCAGTCAGAAATTAAGCATTTTTCTGAGCAAGTGTTAAGACTTGCATTCAGTCTGAGATGAGTGAAAGCAAAATGAAACAGCGTTCATATATCTGTTCAGTGTGAGACGCATGATTTAGAGGTAACTGTTGAGTGAGTGAGGCACATACGTCGTATCAACCTCTGACAAGCCTTTTAGAAGTTACTGAAATACATATTCATACACATTTCTTTTATATCTTTTCTATTTTTCTGATAAAAATACATCCTTACTTCCTGTCTCTAACTTTCCTCACCTTAATTCTACTTTTTTTGTTTAAATTTAGTGCTGCACCTCTGGTTTATAAGGCCACGTTTCCTCTCGTTATTTCAGGAAGAAAAAGTTAATTTGAAAGAAAAATCCAAAGAGGCAGCTTTATAAGTGCTGGTAGTAGTCTACACAAGTCCCAGTTCCCATCGAATCTCTCGTGCAACCACTAAAATGTGAAAAATATTGTTATATTGAAGAAAAATAAAAGCATTCAAGAAATATTTCAGTTATATCAAATTCCTGTCAAATTCAAAAAGCCTTCACAGGTTCAGTAGTACAAATATAGAATGTATGCTTTATATGAGATGAACGGATACAACATGTCATTCCCTGCAAATTTTATTTGAGTGTGTGTGTATATGTACGTGTATGGTTGTAGTTTTTCACCTGTGGTGTGTGTGTGTGAGAGAGAGAGAGATGGAGACGAGGTGAGTCAGTTCTGCTGGATCTGTCACAGCCGTGTCTCCCTGTCTGTGCTGTTGTCTGGGGTTTGTTGTGATTGGTCAGAATTAGAAGTCACAAACTCTTCCTTCCTGAGTGCCTCCAGTTCTGTTCCGCCGTTGGCCAGATCACCGTGGATGGCATTCCGTTCCTCCTTCCTCAGCTGTCGACCGAGTAGAATGAAGCCCGGGATGCAAACAATGAACGAAACAGTCCGTAGGCTCAGAGTCAGACCCAGGTACGCTATCCTGAGAAGTCAAGATGTTTCATTAAAGATTTATGGGTTTATGTATTTCATTATGAGGGGACATCAAGGACAATGACATCGTTAAGTGTAAGTTCCAATCATGTCTGTGTGTTCGGATTTGATTGATTGACTGTCCCTGTTTGCATTGAATCATGCTCCTTATGGGAGTCATAAGGAGCATGATTTAATGGGGACAGTGTAGACAAGTTAAAGCTACTGTAACCAAAAGACATATGGCAGACAATGTGCAGCAGCAATTGCAGCACAGAATGTGTTACTTCAAAGTTTACCACCAAGTGTTTATGGTATAGTACTTATGCTTTGCATTGCAATCAAATATATCATTGACAAATTAACAGAAATGTCAAACGTGGCAATATCATGGCGCTCAGTTGTTATTTTTGTTTAAATCGGTTTGAAATTACATTTTTTTTTGTTCGTTGCCAGATAAAATATTATAAACCTGCCACATACAATATGGCATTGCCTGAAACAGTGATATTAACTTTATTTTACAAATACAGAAAATTATAGATCTATAAAACTCGTCTTTACTACCTGTATGCAGTGGTGTTGTAGATCCGACAGGCTCCAATGCCTCCACACCTTTTCTGACCCCATTTTAAGCATGTGGTGTCAATGATTGCTCCAAAGTAGATGGGTGCTGGGATCCCTGCTGTAAGACCAAAATCATATTTTCACAACCACATCCCCAAGAACTGAAACACAATAGATTCTACTGTTCTCAGCAGTCAAGTACGACTGAAACACTGACATTTCTTATATTGGTAGTTCAAGTGACAGGAAAGTTTGAAAGAAAGATAGAACTAAATCCAAGATAACGCATTTACAGAGTTTGCATCCTAACCCATTACATTACATTACAGTCATTTAGCAGACGCTTTTATCCAAAGCAACTTACAAGTCAGATTCTATCACATGTGTAGGCACAGCTATGGGAGCAATTTTGGGGTTAATTAAGTGTCTTACTCAAGGACACGTCGACATGCAACCAGCGATCCTCTGATTGAAGGACGGCCCTGCTATCCACTTAGCCACAGTCGCCCACAGTCGAATCACTCGAACCACTCGAACATGCTTGATAAAGGATGTTTTGAAAAAGACTTACCGAGCGTACGTGTTGCCATAGCATGGAACCCCAACGCCAAAGATTTTAGCTGTGGTTTGATGCACCTTCATGAAGAGAAATTGCAGACATTTTTCAGGAAATATCATTTTTTTTTAAATGGTTAGAAAATGTCAGTTATACTCTTTTAAACAACTCAAAAATGATTTAACATGTCAAGGGGTAAAATCTGGGAAAAATCCTTACAGACAAAAAGTGAAATAATGGCCATGATGGCATGAGAGCTAACATGACCCTTTGTAGCAGTGTGAGTGATGGTAAT
Source organism: Anarrhichthys ocellatus (assembly GCF_004355925.1). Lineage (NCBI taxonomy): Eukaryota > Metazoa > Chordata > Actinopteri > Perciformes > Anarhichadidae > Anarrhichthys > Anarrhichthys ocellatus. Next base: position 3,882,928 of record NW_022280054.1, on the reverse strand, counting down.
GTAGTAACTTTAAAGTGTTTTTTCATTACAATTTGAATCTGACCTGATGAGAAACATGTAGCCTGGTGTGCCCCCAAGGGAGATGATAAAGGAAGTGACGACGGAGAGAGCCAGGAAGTACGGGAACATCATGTCACAGTCATCCTTGTGAGGGCACTGACCTGTACTGGCCGTAAAATTACCAGCCGCACCGACACAGCTGCAGTTAGAGAAGACCTGGAGAGACATGCATAGTTGCTCACACGTGACCATGTATAGCAGGACATAGACACACATATACACATACTGTATATTCACAAACACTCATATATGAGGCTGCAGAACAACAAAATTACTGCAGTTGCTAATGATCCATAAGAATTTTTTTAAAAGCTAACCAGGCACAGTAAAGACAACATGGCTCCTTTGACAGCACTCACATAATCTACTAAAATATTATGGGATCTCATTTATAGGAAAATGAAATAACTCAAAAATATGGTATGTGTATAACCTTCTCATTTATGCACGAAAAAATGGCTGCATAGGTGATAATTCGTGATGGCTCATGGATCATACAGTAACGTTAATATCTTATCGACAAACATCAACAGTGTATTTGAACACCCATAACGTTCAGTTTTAGGTATGTACCAATATTGTGAACCTGTCAAAGTTGTGCTACGCAGCATGCACAATACTACGGTATCTAATACCAGAAATACATTTTCCATTTGTAATATTTCTCATAGCTTGAGTACCTTGTCAACTTACTGTGTTTTTCCCTGAGCCAGCAGAGGTGGTGCAGCCAGCAAGACAGGGAGAAGCATATGTGATGCCATTCTCTCCGCAGACTGGGTCCCAATCACTCGTTGAACAAAAACAGTCTGAGTTGCAGGCTGCAAACACCGAGTGTTTATCATAAGATATGTTGTCCATGCTGGAAGGAATAAAGCAAGAGAAAAGTACACATTGAATATGCCATTACATACCTGTATATGAGTACTCTTTACATAATTATAATTTAAAAGAAAACAAGATAAACAATGATGGCCAAAGCCTACTAGTAGCTAGCAGAAACTGTTACATATTTTAATACATTCGGTGAAAAACAGAGAATGTACCTTTGAGAGAAAATTATTCATTTAATCTTAATGTTGCTTTCTCACACAAATTCTCACTCTTAATTTATCTCTTACACACCTTACTTGGGATGTGATTCTGTCTCTGTTGTACATGTACAATAATAGCAGAATATCTGATGCAATTCATTATCTGTAGAGGGCGTAATTCATGATACGAAAACAATCAAAAAGATGCATTTTGTTACATCCAGCCATATGTACTTGAATGCCCCAATCCTAGAAGCAGAAACTCATGAGGTGCATTTAAGGTACAGTAAGTAGTGACCTGTTACATCAATAATTGTACTGTGAAGTACAGAAACCCTGACACACCATGTGATTTTCTATGACTCACCTGTTGTATGAAAGTGTCACACCGGCTACCTTGGCATTCTCGCAGCTCATTGCGAAGAAGAACAGCGACAGGAAGTAACCGATCAGAGATGTGCCAAAGGCCAACCTGGCTGCTCCCATGATGTTCAGCTTAAGCCTCTTCATCAGTAGCCCTCCAGAAAACATCCCCAGTGCCACAGCTGGGATATTGATCACACCTATCAAGAGTGACAGCAAAACACAAGATCAATATTATATGAAACGAAATGTTAAAGCTTAATCTGGATAGGAAAAAGACAGACAATATAATCTAACTTTTCACACTTGCTAAAACCGAGAGGGATAAAATAAGTCTCTTCTCTTACATGTACTTTCATTTAACATCAATCTGAAGACATGCTCTTTTATCTACACCCATGTCATTTGCTCTGGTCACTAATATTGCATTCTCTTTCATATGCAGCCAGTCTATTCAATGCAGGCACCTCCTTTGATGAGACCAGATGCAAAGACTTTCATCTTGTGGTATCAGCTTCATTAGATGTTTCATTTTATATGCAAAGCACTTTCCATATCCACTAAGCTCACCTCTCTGCAGCTGTTGCGGTTTGTAGGCTGCATTACAACCCAGACCCAGTTCTCCTATCTTTAATGATATCTCCCCCTTCATCATTTTTTTTTTTTTTGCTTTATTCAACAAATGCAAAATACCATAAATTAACTGGGAACACAACACTGACCTGTAGTTACATTATAATAAACATAAACATGTTAAATATGTAAGCTTTACAGTGTATGTTGTGTACGTACGTCACACTAAAATTGATTTGAGATAACTAGGCAAATGCAAGCAGAAAAGCCTTTCCTGGGTCTGTTATGTGCCGATTTTCCAGGTTGTATAATAGACAAATCATTTATGTGACACGGACCACATGTGCCATACCCATGAGAAAGTTGGCCTTTGAGGCAGACTGCCTGAAGTGCTGCTCGATGTACTTGGGCTTGTAGGTGACCATGCCAATGAGAGAGTTCAGCTGGATGATTGTCACACACAGGTAGATCAAATACACAGGGTGTCCCAGCAGAGTTCGCAGGGTAGGAATAAAGTCTGGAGAGGGATAAAAATCTGAGTTGAAACACACCTGTCCAAAAAAATATGCAATTTCTCGATGTAAAAGTGACTACTGACTGTAAAAATCTCTGATTATTGCTATGATATGAAGTTTGCTTTTTCCGTCTACGTGAAGTATCAGGAAGTGAAGGAGTATTGTATGTGGTGACTTTCAATTTAAAGGTAGCCCATGGAATTTTTGGGCACTAGGAGCAATGTTTTTACGTATGGATCTGCATTTTGTTTGTATTGTGCACACTCAAGCACATGGTCGTCACAATTCACATCCTTCTGTTGGTGCCACACTATTCCGCTGATTGACAGTTGGTGACGTTAACGCTTCAACAAACCTGGTAATGCGCCAACAAAGGCAGTGACCAAGATTTCTAGCGAGTAAACATACATATAAATATGACAAATGTGAACATTTCACACTCATTGTTAAATGACTACAAACCTCTATATCCATCCTTACCTTTGGCCATCTCTATGAATGTAGTATTTTCTTCTGTAGGATACTTGTGCTTCAGAAGAGGAGGGTCTTTAATGAAACTTGTCTGCTCTGGCGTGCATTTCTCTGGGCCCTGGGGCCCTGATACGGGTAGGGGTAGGGAGCGGGGCAGAAACCAGAATGGGATAGCAGAGAACAGGGTGATGACCCCAGCTATGAGGTAGCCCAGCCACCAGGCCCCCACCCAGCGAGAATCTGCTGGGGTGATGGTGATAGTTTCTGTGTTGGGCGTACAGATGATGTAATAAATGCTCAGTGATACACATATGGATAAACACAGATCCTGTATGGTTTAGTGGGATCATTTAATAATATGATATGCAGTTTTTTGTATACTTTCTAAAGCTTACTGAACTCTCTACGCTTGACTGGATACCCAAATGAAAGGATGCAAAGATGGACCAATGAGGCCAGTTTCGACCATAAGGCATAACAGACTTCATCAGAACAGCCCTAACAACCTGTAGTCAGCCTTTTCATAGCTACAATTTCTGAAATCAAAAGCCCAACATGGAATTCTGTCATCCTTTATAGCCTTGGTTAGCTTTTTTTAATAAACTTATTTTCATCACCAGGGAATGTTTTTATTTTATTGGTTTATTAACTGGTCTTCTCATAAGACTTGTTTTGTCATTTTTTCCTCCGATGCTCCTTTTTTCCTTCTTGTTTTCTGTTGCTGGTTACATTCCCTCGTTCCTGTGTTTATCTCTCTTCTTTTCTGTCTTTTCTCTCTATAGTTCATTTCATTTGCTACTTTTCTATTTGTCTGTCTTGGTTCTCCTTCTCCGCCTGCTGCACTCTATTTGATTGTAGCGTATCACTGGGCTTTGTCCTTCTTATCGCCCACCGTACCTTGTTCATTAGCTAATTGATGCTACTCCTGTACACCTGCTCTGGGTCTGTGAGTCATACATATCCTGCCTGTGATCCCCCAGTAATTACATCTGATAATATCATGCCTCAGTTTTATGAATGAACAGGTCTTTTGTTCAGAGCAGACATTTTAATCTGTAAAGGTTGAAAAGTTCAGGTTTGACAAATATCATTACCGATGACTCTGTTCTACTCAAGTGTCCCAGACAGACATGACAGTGAGATGGCATGCAATGTACCAGGACCCTGAAACCAGCTTCAGCCATCATTCATTGTATTACTTATACCGGTGCTTTTCAACCTGTGACAAATGTATTCCATGAAAAATACCTACTTTACATTTTTGGCCTTGAGAGAATTCTACTAACACTTAAATCATATCTAAATTATTTTATTACAATGTCTGAGTTGTGACCCACATACAGATTTTAGAGTTGCCAATAAGTCAAATATACATCTGTTAAAAAACTATTGTCAGCTGTCATGGTTGCCTTACTGGTGCAACAGTGTAGCCTAATAATTATATTACATTATGACAGTATTATAAAAGATTGAATCTGACCTGAGTAAGTGTGTGAAACCGCAAATATACAAAGGGTTTTCCCAACTTATTCTGGTCACTAATATTACAGTGTCTTTCATAGGTAATTATGATACATACTGTCAGAATATTCCAAATTATGACTTTATAAAACAAGAAGCTTCCTAAGATGGGTTGATGTTGTAAGAAATTTAAGAAATGTAATGCTCTTTAAGAGTCTTGGATGAGGGATTATTGACAACATTTCACATATTGGTCTGGCCTTAAAATATTTGGACATGTATTTATGTTTAAACTCACCCATTTTTACAAATCCAATGTCCACGTAGATCTTGGCACATAGGGAGCCTAACAGGTAGCCAAACACAGGTCCAACCACTGAAATGGTCTGCACACAGCCTAGGATACGGTAAACACACCCACAGAGAAACACAACACACAAGCCGTTTAGGATTCTAGCCATGTGTATTAACAACTGAGACACTGTAGATAGTACGCAAACAATATACTACAAATTGTACATACACATTGATTTACATCTCATCTGCTATTGTAGAACACTAAAGGGATTTACCGCCTTGCTAATATCTGAGCAAAACACCACCACATATGGCAGAGCTTTCAGCAAGCATGGCATTATTGTGAGATACTGTATTGTGCTCCGAAGAAGGCTGTGCTGGCTGCTTCACACGAGGGCTGCAATAAGCATAAAACATCCATATTTTCTTAACGGGCTTTTACTCTGGAATGACCGTCCTTTGACTGTTTGGATTTGCTACCAAAGAGCACATTTGCTCACAGTTTTGTGGACTACAAAACATTCCAAACATTATTCTGCCTTTTTAAAGCTTTTTAGTACTTGAGTAGTAGCAATAATAATAAGTAGCTGTAGTATTTGATCAAGTATTGTGACCTTTGTCTCAGACTATTAAATCAGCTAATGTGACACTAATACCACACTTCTGGGCTCCTTTAGTCTGGGCATGCATATTGCCTTGGGTGTTTCCGCAGTGTGCTGTGGTGAGGACTGCATAGAAAATATGCTTTGCTTATTGTAAAATATCTTATGACATCAAGTTAGGCCTATTAAAAAATATCAGAGAGTATATAGCGTGATCATTTTGTCTGGTTTGTATTTGAATGGATCAAAGATATGTTTAACTAACATCAAGGTGCGTCTCTACAGAACCCCTGTCAACTGATTATTTTTGGTGGAGGTGTAAACACTTCAGAAATTACTTTTGTGGATCATCCATGTAATATCATCAATGATAGAGTGTGTTTACTTTTTAAGTATATCTCTACCACTGGGTGAGATTTTCCTTACCAACATATAGCGCGGCATTCTCCTCAGGAGCAAAATCATCTATATAAGAGATCCCAAGTGGCTGAACAGGCGTCTCTCCAATCCCCCGCAAGACATTTCCCAGGAGCACATAGATCCACATAGACAGGTTGGAGTCCCCCTCACAACCTGGAGGAAAAGATGAGTGCAATCTCAGACATGTTTACTTGTCAACACTAGTGTGTGTATGTGTAAAAGTGCTCACTTGTGGCTGGCACTTGAGGCAGTTTACCATCTTGAGTCAGGTCTGCTGGTGAGCCCACCGGACAAGGAGAGGGGTTTTGTGTTGAGTTCACTACCCACCGCACCGATGTTTCGAATTCATAGCTGTACACAAAACACAAATGGAACTGTTAGAATACAGGGGATGGAGAAGAAATAAAAAAACACAGCCAAGACTCAGTGGAACAGCAATATGTTTGACCTGGTATAGTGTGACCCAGTTACAGTGCTATACAAGGTGCAGTAATATATTATGGAAATGTTCATGTGGTGTCAATCAGACTTTATCTAATTGGTTAGTGATACAGCATATTGTATAAAGAGTCTTGTTGTGGATCTGATTTGGTACAATAATATTTGGCACAGCTTGTTAAGAATAATTTCATTAGATATTTACAAGACTGTAAATCCCATCAACAACAAATCAAAATTGCCACAGATTAACAAAGGTGCTACAGGATGTAGCTCCTGGGAAGCTTTTATTGATGGGTTGGAAACTCAAGCTTTACTTGTATTAAATCTAAATGAATTCAATGTTTTTGTGTTTATTTTAATGCATTTAAAAATAAACAAGTACCTGAGATTTAGTGTTTAGTTGAAGTCATACAACAACCAGGCTTTTTAACTCACCGGCCGATGATGAAGTGAGGCAGAGCGATAATGAAGGTGCCAATGGACATCAGTACACAACCCATTGCAATGATCTTTGGCCGATGGAGCTTGGCCCCGAAGTAACTGACGAAAGCTATCACCAACAGGTTACCTGTGAGGAAAATCAGGATTTAACTAGTGCTACTGTACATCTCCACACGATGAAGAAAGGGCAGGAGTTTAAGGACATTGCGAGAAGGAACACAATCATTGCTTCATTATATTTGAGTTATACAGACGTGGCTATGTAAGGGTTCACACATGCATTTGTGTGTTTTTTTTATTATACTTTTATATATAATGATAACTATTTGTGTGTGCATTGAAAAATATTTTTGTTGAGCGACTAATTTGTTTTTAGCTTATACAAGCACACATCATATTGTTTTACAGAAAGAAAAGATGATTGTATTTTGACATAAAAAAACTTAGAAATTTATTTTTTTGTAAATAATTTTGCATATTTTGTAGGCACTCAATTTGGGATAAAAATATATATTTGATTTCTCAACTTTTTTATCTACAGTATGTAAGTACATGCTAAGAATTATTCGTGCAGCATTTACAAGAATGTGTGTGTATACATCAGCTGGGGCCAATCAGTAAGAATTAAAAGTAAGAATTAAAGGAGATCCTAACATCAAAATCTCCAAGAAATAATGATGCTGTCAGTCGTTAGCACTCTGTACTCTTCTTTTTTATTCTTTACTTCTCTCTTTGTCTTCTATCCGCTCCGCTCTGCTCTCCTCTCCTCTCTTGTTTCTTGCACTTTCCTCTCTCCCCCTTTTTCTTCCCCCTTCACGCCGCTCTGCCTCTATGTTACCCTGGTAACAGTCTTATAGAAAAAGCGTGTTGCCTAGACCACGTGAGAGAAACCGCTTTCACAGGAGATGGAGAGATACGGAAGGAGAGCGATCTGGGGTATTTAACTCTGACTGCACCTTTTCTGTCCAGCATATACACTCCTTCTCCATCAGAGTAACAGCAGTCTGCACAATCCACCATCAATTTAATGTTAATTATTCTTCACTACTATCGTGTCAACATGGGCTGAAACCGCCTCCCTGACAGCAAAATCACAGAAATACCGTGGATTATGATTTTTATCTTGTATGAATCATGTCTCAGGGTCTCGTCTCACTCTTCAAGCTTTGTATAATTCATAACCACCAAAAGACACTTTAGTTGAATGGAATAGCCTTACATAACTGACCTAGGAACTGGTCAGGGGACAATCTTGTAACACACTTTGCTGAATGTTATCAAGAATTTCTCAGGGTTAAAATGAACCACAGGTTACATACAGTACATGCAGAAGTTGTGGAATGTACTGTATACAGCAGTGATGCAAGCCAGATCTACTCACTAGCTGTACAATCACAAAGCAAACCTGTGGTTTGGTCCAATAATTTAAGTCAAACTAACTAAGAATCAGGTATTTCAACACAAGTAAATAATAAATGGTCCCTGAAAAAATGAAAATCATATTCCCCGCATTCGTCATCCTTGTTAAAACCTGGCGCCTACATTTCCCACAATGCAACTAAACACAGTCGATCTCAGAGTTGGGTGTGTTATGCTAGTAGCGACTGATGTAGCCTTGAGCTGCTAGCCTCAAGCAGAGATGAGAAGCAAGCTGCAGAGGTCTGCTAAGCTCACTTCTTTCTAACTTCATACCCCCAGATTTATTGTTATTGTATTCTTCAGCTCCAACTGACACTGACTCCAGTGACGTCACTTGAGGACAATAACACAACGCAGACTTCAGACAGCCCCCTCTGGAGCCACCAAAGGCTTTATACAACTTTCCACATATGACATAGTACTCAGCAAGAGACCTGTTAACAGACTTTGATGTATAAAATCAGTTGAGTTCACCTTTAAAAGCAGCTGCTTCATAATTTTGCAAATTTCCAGGTGGACTGGGATTGGCATAACGCCCTGAGACACAGTTTCAAAATCACATATCTTTCGCTTTTCTGAGAAGCAATTTCTTGTTACTCGTGAGCAAACATATACATGGACACACCTATAGTATCTGAGATGAGTAAAAATTGGCTGATAGTATCAGTCAATATGCTCTGATAAGGAAAATTGCTTTTTATCCATTTTTTTTTTATCACTTTTTGCATCTACCTCATTTTGTATTGAAAAGATTATTTGTCTCTCAGATAATTTGTCACTAGTGAGTGGGACAGAGAAGGGTGAATGCGATATTTTATGTAAATATCTGCACAGAACAGTTTGTGTTGCACTTACAAAACATGTTTTTTAAAGTTGGTAAATGTCAGCTGAATTCCCATGTATATTATTATAGTATAGAGACGTTATCGCATAACAAAACCTTACAAATTATTGAGTCCGACTGTCCACAGCAAAGAGAGAGCTTGGAGCCTGCTCTGTCCCTGCTTGACACCATGACTCACTATACACACACACACGTGTACACACACACACACACACACACACATTGCCCTGTCCTCTTCTTGGAAGCCTGATGAATCCTTTATCTGCAGCTGAAACACCTGAGTGACCCATTCATGTTTCCGTCCCAAAGACAGAAAGAGAGAAGGGAGGGGAGCCCATGAAACAGAGGCTGCGAACAGAACAACAACATAACAACAGTGACATGGCAGGTCTACTCACCTATCTCGAAGCTCCCATCAATGACACCTATTAGGTAACTGGGGATGTCAAAGCGCCTCTCCAGCTGAGTTATTGTGCTCTTCATGTAGCTCCCCGACAGAGCCTTTGCAAAATAGGCAAATGACAAAGCCACCACAAACATCTGGTAGAGGAGCGTGAGATGAGGAAAAAAAGAGAGAAAGGGAAACAAAGAAAGGGAATTTACATTAACATGCACTAATAATAATCTACTTGATTGAATGATGTTCACGCTTGTGTTTTGTCCACTGGGAACGAACAAAAAACGATGAATTCATTGATAAACAAGGGAAGGTAATCCATGTAGGATGGACAGATTTGCAGTGGGGCTTAATGGAAGTTCCTCATAATAAAATAAGTCAAAACCAATGCGTGACAACAAATGACAGGCAGCTCAAACTTTGCAACCAATAGCTGAGACAGAGAAAGAATCCCCATGGATATATATTTTTTTCATCTTGATTGTTTTGAACTTGTGCTATAATGAGACTGAAACGCTGTGAGCCACCTCCAACAGTGACTGGGACCAGATCAACAATTCTCACAGAGTTATGATCAAAGGCAATCTAATAAACTCATGCATTCACTGATGACAGAGGTCCAAAGAAAACACACACATTCAGTTTCTTTAGTCCCAACACCTATATTTTTACTTTTGTCTTTTTTTGACTGAGAGGGAATTAAATGAGACCAAAAAGAATACATTTACAAAATGTGTTGAGTCTGTTTGTTACTGGATACAACAGTCGCAATAACTTACACATTCCAATTCACCTCCAATGCAAGAGAAACAGATTATAAATACTCAACACATTGGGAGATATTCTTATTGACAGTTGTTGTTTTTTCACACAGAACAGATCCTAAAATAATCAATCTTTAAAGAGCTGTGATCTACTTGAACTACCATCAAGCTCCTCTTCTGTGGAACCTGCTTCCCGTTTCAATACTAGGATACACTTAGCTCCTCATTCCTCTTCTCTCTCTCCTTCTGTATTAATTTATGTCCCATTAATGCACATTACTAACTTTACTTTACAACAAAATACAGTGGTGTCCTTCAATGAAGGAATAAAGTCTTAGTTGTCCCCAGCTTTGCTTCTTTATCCTCTGTACATTTGTGGTTGCATTTACAGTATATGTTTTGGGATGTTTATGATTTGGTGTGTAGATCATCATTAAAACTGTTCTTAAAGAGAACACAAAATAAACAGTTTAACACAGAAATAGAAATAGACTAGTTTAATCTAATCTAGAGACACGTTTGCCCCTATACTTGTACTTGTAGTGTGCACATGGCCACACAACTATTTTTCTTTTACTCATGCTTCCTTGATTCTCTTACTGCTCATTGATTCTCATTCCACTTCATATAAGTACTTGCTCCTTTTTTTACCAATTTGCCTTGAAAATAAAATGACAGAGGTTTCACACGGAGTTTGACAAGAGGAGAATAAAGGAGAATAGTCTAATATTGTTCAGTCTCCCTGAATGCTTGTAAATAAGTAATGGTTTGTGGCCTTTGTCATGGTTCTTGTACTGCATCTCATCCCCTTACTGAGTATCCAGTACTGTTGTAAGAAAAGCAGCGCACACGACAGTCAATTTACACAAACGATCAGGCAAAGACACATGGTTTGGAAGTATTATTCACTTATAACATATCCCAATAAAATCGCTCAAAAAGTGCAGACAATCAGTTTGACCTTGTGAACATTTAGTGGTAGTTGAATTAGAGGCAGCTGACTATGCTAACCGCGCTGATAAAACCACATTAACAAAGTTAGAGAGGGAAAGAGAAGCATTGGGTAGAAGTCTATTCAGCATGTACGACAACAGTTGTGTGATAATCAGGAGTTTTACTGTAACAGCTTGTCTTATACAAAGTGTCCATTTACATGCAAACAGACCTCTGTAGAGATCATGCTAACCACCAGTCCCAACTGTGGGGCATTAACGAAAGTAGCTCATTACATGTGCATTTCCTGGGGGGGATTAACGTGCAAGCAAGCATGCATACAATTAACGTTTACCTCCCAAACAAGGAAAAGGCTTTTCTTATTTACTATTTCCAGTCTACTTCTCACTCATTTTGTTGGTGAACTTGTGCACTTGTAAGGAATTGTCAGTAAATCCAGTGGTTGCTTTCCTCCAAACCCATTCTTAGTCAAATTGTTTTAGTTATTCTATTTGACATTTAAAGCTGTTTAGGTCAGCGCAATATGCTCAAATTGACACAAACTCTGCACTAAAATGTCAATTTTGGCAGACACAGGTGTATTAAATTCTGCTGGCACCTGTTCAGTTATGTAGTGGCTCACTATGACATTGTTTGTACCAGAGTGGGTAACAGAGTCCGTTTAGAAACTCATGTTTGCAAAAATAATTTCGATATCAAAGATACTTTTACATTTGAACTTTTTTGAACTGTTCTCAGATGACACATCTTTTTTTTCAGTTGACTCATCAACCGCAACCTCTTAATGTGCCATGGCGGGGACAACACTGCTTTTAAAGGAAATGGGAACAGATAAGTTCTTTCGGATGGCTGATGCACGTCAGCCCCTCACACACATTCCCCTCACATTTATAATTTTTTGTAAATTAATTGTAGTGTATTTTTATATTTGTTATTCGATATTTTCCACTTTAGAGTAAATAAAAAACCTGAGACAGAAATAGCATGTTGTTACCTTCTGACAGAGCCAAGCTAGCTGTGTCACCCTGTTTCCAGTCTTTGTGCTAAGCTAAGCCAACTGACTGCTCGTTGATGCCTTACATTTAATGGACAGATGTATTCTCATATTCTCAGAAAGACGGCAAAGTAATTACTTTCCTTATTGAGTACATCATGAGTCATGAATTACCTTTTCTTAAAAACATCTTGCTCATTTGGGGATTTTCAACAATGGTATGCATTGTGAGATTTTCATTCTGTTATTTTAATTGGTTTTAGCAAGTGCCAAATAAGCAGTGGCCTCTTTGGGATCAAAGGTCATTGAAAACGGATTCACAGTAAGTGTGTTTGAAAATTTAAACAAAGCCTCCTCCTGACCTGCGATTAGCTTCTGTTCTTAGCTCATTGATGTCACACACCACGCTTAGACTCACCTCATGAGTCTGCCGCATACACCGTTTTCTGTTATTTGCAGGAGTGACGTCAAAAAGCAGAAAATAAGTTATTATACAATGCATAACATGACTAGAAAGTGTTTAGGGAGTTGAGATGGTGTTTGAAGCAAGAAAAGAATGAGAAAAAAAATGCACCAAAGTTCTAGTCTTTTTGATGGAATTAACAAAAAAGCAGAAAATATCACAGAGCACAGGATTAGAGTCGATGCCATGTCCCACCCAGCCGGTCAGGGAATCAAACAATTCTGAGAAGAAATACAAGTCTGTCCTACCACCACAGTCTGTATTATCATAAGCTGCTTGAACACCATTGTCTCACATGACTTTCATGAAGGGGGAAAGCAACAAGATTGTCTGATATGTCTGATCCATTTTTTATTTTTTTGAGAAGGTTGTTTGAAGGTGGAGAAAGAAAAGAGAAAGAAGAAAAGCCGTAGGTGGTCTATTTATAACAATATGAGATTTACTGATGTTCTGGCTTATTTTCTTACTGAAATAGAAAGCCATTAGTTTAAGTTTGCTTAATTAAAGGGTCTTTTGATTTCATGTTCACAGTTATACATAATACAAGGGCTGTGGCAGGATATCTGTTTCCCTAAATGCAATAGACATATCATGAGTTATTTGAAGGGGCCTTTTTAAAAGTTTGGAAAATGTTAACCTTTATTCGGAAAACTTACATTTTTTTTTATTTTCCCATACATTGTGTGTAAGTGACAAATGTGGACAACTTTTTTTTCAAACTAGTCCAGTAATGAGTGGGTCTGCAGCAGGCAGCAGCAAAACAGGTTGTTCTGAAATCTTAATTGGCATCCACATTGTCAAAATCAGCTTTGTAGTGTCTGCCGGCTGCAGAGCTAACGCTCAATACAGTACCAAGTTCAAAAATAATTTTCTCCATTTGTCCTTTAGACACAAAAACATGGGAAAATAGGCTCAAGGTTGAAACTACATCAGTACATCACCTATGTAGGTATTCAGGTATCAACTGCTGCTGTAGTCACAAGTGACAATTATTGGATAATGGTACATGCTAAATATTATGGATCAGTAGCAAAAGTAAAAGAAGAGTATTGGGGCGCCCTGGTGGCCTAGGGGTCAGCAAATTGACTCATTCATGTTTGTTGTACACTAATGTCACATACAAAACATTAGCTAACATTAGCCACCTAAGCTACTGCTCAGTGAACCGTCAGCTTTTTCTTTAAAAAGTTGTACATATGTCTTGCTCAAATAAATTAACTATACCAAACAAATAGTGAATCCCTGACAGTGCATGCTCTGAGGATGTGTTTCCACTACTTTCATTGACTTAAGGCAGCCCATCCCATCTGAAGTTTGAATTTTGTCACAGCAGGAGCCCAATATTATTCTGTTCAACTATGTTCATGACAGTTAGCTACTGTAATGCATAAAAGTTACAGTTGACTCTTAATCGCCACTTTCTGCATCTGCTTCACTTTACAGATAAAGAACAATTATTTGAAACTTTCCCAGTTCAAAATGATGAAGATCGTGTGATATGATCAACAGCTCCAGAACAAATTCTAAATGAACCTTGTTTTGTCAATTGCCGTCTTTTGAGCCAATATGAAAGAAAAATCCTTGAAGTACTAAGAACAGCTGAGCAAACTCCATCTGCTGTTTAAGATCCTGTGATAGGACTGAGAGATCAAGAATAGCAACTACAGTAGGCCTTTCTCTCACCTTTGAGATTGTTTTATCAACTGCTATTCCAAGCTCAAAAATGAACTCAGATATGCTTATGTCTTTGACAAAGAACAAAAAAGGAGAGTGGATCTGAAGTGTTTTGTTTTGTGAGCAGAAAGGAAGGAAGGAAGCATCAGCACTCTATAGCCTGACCTTCTTCCAGAATTCATTTGGCCGAAGGCAAGGATTTATATAAAAGTGGCTACAAGATAAGTGCCAAGAAAACAATTGTGCAGCAGTGTGGTGGAAAACTCATTCCAGTCAAGATAACTTATACAGTATATGGGTATATTCATTATTTAGAGAAAAAGCAATTTGCTGGAAACCGGTACAATGACTGTTTAGAGTTAAATGTTTAGGTGCACTCATCGTAGCATTTACAAAACGTAGCTATTCCAGGTAGTGAGAAATGAAACGGCATTATGGGTCAATAGCACAGAAGCCACACAGGTAACATTAGCATGTAGCATGAGCATATACTGTATGTTAAGAGCACAGAAGACCACTCATTCTGTATATTACATTAGTAATGTCAGCAAGACCTTTTAAAACCCAGACATAGTGACCGGTATATTTGCCAGATGTATACAGCCAGATGTGCAAAATGCAAAACCTTGTATTAGACGACTACAGTGTACAAATAGAATAACGATCCACTTCCTCTGGTATCCTATGACTGTGCATTATTAAGACAGAGAGGTTAAGAACTATCAGGTTAAAAACTACAACATCCCTCACTGACACACACATCACCCTTGTGGAAGTGACTGTTTGAGCTGTAATTTGGTTATTTACTTAGTACAGGTCTCTACACACAGAGATGCATGCAACACACACACACATACGGCATCTACAAGCGAAATAGGGGTCAACTGAAACACCTTCATCCTTGACATGATAACCTGTGTACCTTCAGGCTTCTGCAGGGAGAGGAGTGCGGTTCTCTGGCCGTGGCGTCGCTGCGTCCGTTCCCCTGAGAGCGTCCTTGCTCAGCTCCCACGTCCATCATTCAGAAACGTCTCTGTGTCTCCTTTGCAGAAGTCCCCCACGTAATGCAGCTTCTTGGCACTGATGCATGCAACCCTACAAATGGATAATTCAAGCATGTGACCCACTTCTCATCCTCTGCACACAAACAGCCATGCGCCGGCCGAGGGGACACACAGACACAAACAATAGTCCCTGTATGTGTTCTCGAGATCTTAAGACTTAAATCACAACTAAACATTTTAACGACACAGTTGATGTGTGCACTCTTTTAGAATAAAAGGTTTTCATTGTTTTTTTTTTAGCCACAGTATCAGAACTCTGAGATAGCATTCCTACATATCACAACAACATGCTTTGTTGTATTGTTCGGCCGGTAACTGACAGCATGTGATAAAAACGCTATGAAGCAAAAACCCGGGTTGTGAAGTGTGGTAATAGAATTAAAACAAAAATCTACTTAAGAAGATATTCGATTTACTATAAGATTGATATGGTGAACATCCGTTGCTTTTAAGACAGGAACTACTCACCATCAGTGGGGAAAGGTTTTGTAACCAGCGTGAAAATATGTGTCCGAATCTCACCAATACTGACAGCACTGCTGTTTCATATACGCTCTCATGTTCACTCTATTGGCAGTGATCTGCCTATGCCATGTAAGTTGGTAGGAGGGAAATGGATGTAACTTATTACGTACTGGCTACTATTCATGTTTTGTTTTGTTTTTTCCCAACATCTGTTAATAAGGCTATAGGAATGCAAAAAGTAGTATGAGTGCTCAGGTTCACCAAACGCAGTTCTGATGCAGAGCCAACATGGTGCCATTTAACTAAGCTTGGCTCGTCTTTTTGGCTACCTCCACTACCTTTTAATATCTTTTTTTTAACTGGCAAACATGTATGCATGATGTGTGGAATACATGTGTTGGACTTATGTTGCATATAAATATTAGAGGTGTAATGTAAACAAATATATAAATAAGGGAAAGAGTGCCATTGTTTGCCACATGGTTGTTTTGTAGGCAGTACATGGCGAAAATGCAACAATGGCTGGATGATGTAAATGTACTTTACTTGAACCACTTTAACTAGCATGGTATTACCGACTTTAGGTGTTGTGCCAATATGTTCCATAATGAATTTGCAGCAGGAAATTCCTGAGCCAACCTATGCAGTATCCATGCAGTGCTTGTGAACAGGGCCAAAGCATGATTGTGGAGTGGCTCCAATGAACAAAAGAAAGGCAATACTAAAAACACTCACATATGCTAATCATTCAGTGGTTTTATAGCTCCTGTCTAAAGTAGGAGTTGCTGTTGTTTGAACTATGTTCAACATTTAGGTTCCTATTCTGATAACCCATGTAAAGTTTGGAAAGAAGCCTTAGTGTTTTCTGATCTGATCCACTCTTTTGCTACTCTATTTACCTCAAAGACAATAGAGTTCAATACTCCCTTGCAAAGCTGTTTTCCTATTTGCGGATGCAAAATCAACACTTCCTGGTAGCAGCTGCTTCCCAGTAAAAGCCTTCCAGCGGTGCTTTTATACTTCATACCTTTTGTCTCCTTTCACCTCGTCCTCCACCTCTTTCTTACTGACCTCTATCTCTCCCTTTTAATGAATACTTTCTTCTAACTCTTCACATTCATCTTTCTTATTTTACTTATTGCCCTCTCCTCCCCCCTCAGTTCATTTCCAGTAGTGATGTGACACTATGAATGTAATTGCTCAAGGGGACGAGTTTAGTGAAGGCCATGCAGCAAAGAACACAACCACATTACCATCCCCATTTCTGTCAATGATACGGAATCTAGTACCAAATGTAACACGCTCTGATTTCTCCCTGAATAATTTTTGTCTTGAAGACCACAACAACGGGTTTGACCTACTTTCAAGGAATTAGAACAGCAGCTTTAAGTAGGCCAATATGAAGCAGTAGTGCACTGCTTTATCCTGTGTACCACGAATGATTCTTCTCATTTGAACCTCTTTCTCTCATTCTCACTCAGTACAGTACAACATTTTTCTGTCAATGTTGTGTAATGTCTGGACTTCTTTATTCAGACTCAAACTTAGTCACTGCAGCAGGGATGAAAGTGGATCATTTCATCCACGAGACCACCAGGTTAGGGTGACTTGTTCTAATTATATAGTAAAAATAAATGATATAGTATATGAATATATGTCACAAGCCTAATTACTAGCGTCAGAGCTTTAACTCAAGCTCTGTAGCCGCAGCAAGAGGATCCCTGTGCTTAGTGTATCTTTACAATATATTGTTCTCAAAGGTTAAGAATGCAAATACATGCTCAAATCACAACCTTGCATTCACTGGTAATACTGGTTATGCTTTGCTCCAACATGTTTCATGCTGCTGCAACACATTGGTTATTATTAAGACAAGGGAGTTCTGAAACATAGAGTGATAGTAACTGTACCTAAGGAAGAAGAGAGCGAGCCAATAAGCAACATCAGTCTCTCACTCTGTGACATCTGAAGTCACTAAACAGTTCATTAGTATGATAGAATGAGCACACTTTGCTTTGCATTTAGTGTTCCTGTCAACAACAACAAATGTAACCAATGAGGAAAAACAAATTAATTTTTTACAGTATCATATAAGCCCCCGCTGATTGCAGTAAATTAAACTCAGATAAAACCCAAATTTAGTGTCACTAGTCAGTTCACTTGTAACATAGGCTTTGTTTTTCAAGGGTGTGCCCCTTAAAGACCCCTTGTAATCAGCTAAGATAGAATGCAGCTAGAAAATGCCATACATACTGAATAAGGCAAGCGTTATGTGTGAATAGTTGCTGTTGTTCACAGATCTTTCCTTTATGTAAAAAATACATGTAGGAGTAAATGCAACTTATTTCATTCCATGTCAAGCACTGGGGCCAGCATGAACTGACGCCCACCCTCCTCAGAGTTAAATGTGGTCACCACATTACTTCCCTTTCTCTATAAACATAGATATCACAATGGCAATAATTAAAAATTAACATTATCATACCAAGCATGAACAGCAAATGGCTGTTTGTGCTGCTGACTCCCTCCACCAGCCCAGACTCCTCCTTCATCTCTTGCTTATTAATAATTATATACATGAAATGGTATTTGTCTTCTCTCTCATATACCTTATTACACATCTCCACACAAAATGTCACTGCTCTGTATATCTCAAGGGGTGTTGACTGAGCTCCCCGCTGTATCATTAGTATTCTGCTAAAGGGCAATATACATGTGGTTCTATAGATTCATGATGTCAGAATAGCCAACTGAATTTACTGAGAAGTATAGGGTGCAGAGCAGGACTATTTAATGAATACTTTAATGCACACAATATTCCATCAATTAAAATGCATGTTCAGAGAAAACTAAACATGAAAATCACTAATTTGCACAAGGAAAGCTTTTGAGATTATTTAATGAAAATATTTCACAGGGTTTACAGCCTAAATGTTATTAAGGCACTCACTCAACACATTAGCCGGGCAATGTTGCCTTCAGTATGGAGTGATGGGTATTGGTGGAACGAAACAGCAATACATTTAGCCTAACCAGTAAAAAACAGTGTTTTACTACAATACTGTATATGATGTTTCACATGTATAATTTTCAAAACTAGCATGTATTTGCAACAATTGCACACTTACAATGATCAGTCTATCTGTCCGGTCCATTTTTGGTAACGCAGTATCTCAGGTACACCTAAAGGGAATTTACACAAAGTTCGCAACCTGCACTCAAGGATGAACCAGCGCCCCTACACCAGGATGCTTTGTCGGTACAGCAGGTGCCTTGAGGTGAATTCCCCCGTCCACATTTACAGCCTGTTCACTGTTGACCAATGCTGTTCCCTACATGAACGTGTATCACAGTTCATAAAATAATCAAAATAAGCCTACGTTTTCATTAAAATACTCTTTCCACTCGGATGAACATTTTCTGGAGGAATCATTGGCCTTTAATTCGATATTAATTATTCACAACACATTAAGTCAAAAAGTGGTAGCCTACCTATAAAAATAAGTGCAATGAAGTCAGATTGTGACGGCGTAATAGCGCAGACACACGAGACAAATGCCATTTTTCATTAGACATTCTAATTAGGATTTCAAACAAATAGCACCAGGATGAGAAGGACGCACCACTTACCGCGCTGTCCTGTGAAACAGTCTTCCAGTTGCTTGAGCTACAAATATTTACCAGCCAATCGGAAACACGGGAAGCCTCCCTTCAACCAGCTCCGGTCAAACTTCTCATGGGAAGGAAAGCGGAGGAGATGCGTCGACTCTTCTCATGAATGCTCTTACACCGACATGTATCTCCAGAGTTCATTTCCAGCCGACTTCACGGTAACTGCCAAGAAGACTAACCCAGATCAAATGGGGATTGTTATCTCCTGAAACATTTTTCTGGTTGGTGTTCATCCGTGAAACGCAGCTTGGAGATATGTAACGCACCCCGGCGAGGTGACCCCTACTGCTACCTCTATTTCTCGAATTGATTCTGCAGATGGATGGGCTTCAGTGGAACAGTTCTCTCGCGTTCTCCTCTCTTTCTTTCTGTCTCCCACCTATGAGCCTCCCCCTTTCTCTCCCTCTCTCATTTCTGTACAATTCAACGAAGCTTTATTAGAATCATAGCATTTACAGTGATGTGCATTTGTCAATAGGCTGCTGTGATGTTATTAAAACACGTGGATTTGAAAGCATCATGCTTGTCAGGAAACTAAGATTTAAAGTAATAAATAACATTTGTCTGATAGCTGCGTTTTCATTTTTGATTTTGTTTATGCGATTTCATCGCTGCTGTGTATTCCCCTCTTGAGCTGTGTCATGGTCACATGGTCAGGCTACATTTTGTAATCAATTTCCCAGATTTAATTCATTCTAAGATGACTGCTTAGTCCATGTTTATAAAAGTATTCATTTTGTCTCTTGCCCTGAACAAAATTGAAATATCCTCTCCTCTTGTGCCAGCATCTGTAAAAGTCCTGCTTTCTGTTTATAATTGGCCTATCATTGAGTTCTGGATCAGACAATTCTCTTACTAATTGCATTTGCTAGAAGTGGTCCAAGTTACCTTAAAGTACAGACGCAAAAGGAATTACCCATGTTTGTTTCTTTATTGCATTGTTATTTTATTACTTGACAATAAACACTGAAGTTATCCTCTCTGCGTTTTGGGACTAGTAGGACCTCTAACTCTGACTTACTGACAAACAAAAACTCCCCCTCTAAATATCAGTTTCAGTAGAACCATCTTTCTTTAAGGGGTGTTTGTATCACACGCCTAAAGTAGTTAAATGAAAAATGTTACTTTTAACACTTAACATCTGCAGTGTAAGAAATACTGTAAATCTACTACAAAGAACTTGCACTTTGTGTTGAATTTGGCGGTCCCTGTTGACAAAAGCGGTAGTGTTATCGAGCACCAGAATCTCTTTAGACAAATTGTACTGCAGCAGGGTCTGACAGTCTGTCCAGCTATTTCCTGGTCCTGGTTCTCCCGCGTTTAACTTTGTCTATTTCAAATGTCATTCATTTTGTCATTTTATATATATGTATATGTATGTATTTAATAATATGCCTATAAAATAAATGACAAATGTCATTGGCTAGACAAATGTCGATTTTTATTCATGCTTAGTCTGAGCAATAAACGCCATACAATAGTTTAGGATTTTCAAAAACTAATTCTGCTTTCAGAAGGGTAGTGTGCAAGGTCCAGTCATGTTGATCTCAGTGCAGATGTGACTGGTGGTAAGTGGTGATCCCTCATCCTGTCTCACAAGGCTTGATTCTTATGCATGCTCATTATCCACAGACGTCCCAAGGTTAGATCCAAGAAGGGCATTTCATGGTTATTGGGAGAGAAGCATGAACGAAGGGGAGGAATTGTGTGGATACAGAAAGATGGTGAAACGGGAGGGAGGGATCAAAACAGATTCTCAGCTGATTGCCAAAGCAACATTGAATGAAACTGCCGGGACATCATCTTCAACAGGACTCACTGAATCCTTTCATTGGCAACCAAACGTCTCACTTTGTCAATTGAAAGGCATAGTTTTGCAGGCTATCATTAAAAAAAAATCTTAGTTGAGAAAATAAAAACATTGTGGTTGCTCTTGGTAGCATGGTTATTTAAAAATGGCGGGTCTGTGCAGGATGTCCCGTGTTGCGCAAAGTGACGATTCTAGTAACGATTTTTAACATCACCTTCTAGAATCGACTCAGCCGAGGTGGTACCAGGTACCAGGTACTATCCACAACTTATAGTGATGGAGAACCAAAAAACAGCAAGTCGAGTTGAGTGGAGCCGTGCTGTACCATGCAGTGGAAATGGGTAATTAGTCTACCCAGTGGATTGGAAAATGATGTCCGATGTTGATATTTAAACACACTCAAAAAATTCCAAAAGCTGAGGCAAAATTGATCAGACAAGGACCGCTTCAAAGAGAAGGCCGATTAAATGAAAAAAAAGTTTACCAAAGGGATTACTTTCAATCTCTACTAGACAGAACATTTAGTCAATTTATGAAATCCTCTGCCCTGGAAATACTAAAGACAAAATCTTAAAGATGTATTTGATGATATAGTCTTTGTAAGTTTGGAATGAACAGAAAGAGTTTCAAATCCCAGGGGTCTGCCTGTGCATACATTAAAACTCAAAATTATAACTGGCTAAGCATTAAAAAGAACATGAAGCAGAAGACAGTCACTGCAAACATTTAGTGAACATCACAACATTTCTGGCATCCTCGCATCCCACAACCTTCGGTCTCTCTCCCTTTTAGGCAGCCTTAACTTGCAATACACCAGTAGCATACAACAAGGTTACATACTCGCAACTCGACAGGCAGGAACACATTTAAGTATACAGACCCAGTTAAGTGTACATATTTTAAACATCTTGAATTTAAATTATTCTGTACAATATTTGGTCTAATGTATTTTATAGAACATACATATAATTAAATTGATTCATCATTTAATCACAATTTTAAGAAACATACAGTATATCGCACATCTCATCTCCGCTTAAGGCTATATTATTGCTACTGCATTGTGGGTAATGAAGACGCGAGACACAATTTTACACTTTAAACAAAATAGCTCAGTTTCATTTTCAATGTGGATATGCTTATAACTCATAAGTGCTAACTGAACTATGGGGTTGAAGGTAGACAGAATGACAATAGCAAGTAGCATATGTGGGTCCTGTACCAACAATGAATAGATAATGTTCAGCTGTAATGTCTACGCCATGCCATGTGACGCTGCAAAGTGACTTACTTACCAATTAGATGTACTTGAAATCAGATGGTTAGTGTATGATCCTCTGTGGCTCCCTGTCTGTCTTTCCTCTCCAAACCCAACCTGTGAAAACAGTGTTTTTGCCACAACCACAAAGGCTCAGTGGTTGGCTGCAATACTGTGGGTGTTCTCGTTGACACCGACTGCTCTCTCGATAGTGTGTAGAGCAGTGTTACTATATTTCACTTAGCTGCACTTCCATTCCACATATTGTGAGGTTAATTATGTAAAGTCTAACAGCATTATTTATTACAAAGTCATCAGCACATACGATCAGAGTCACAATTGAATAGGCAAAGAACTGTGCTTTATGTTAGTTAGGCTCGGCTAAACTGTGTGTCAAGTTGATTGTGGACCAACAGGACTGTTGAACCTTGTAACCCATTCGGTATCTGACCAAATGTGAAATATGGTCACAATATTTAGTGTATGAATTCTTGAGTTATGGCCGAAAACATGTTTTGTGAGATCACAGTTGCCTTTGACCATCAAAATCAAATCAGTTCATCCATGAGTGGACGTTTGTGCCAAATTTGAAAAC
This sequence comes from Anarrhichthys ocellatus, assembly GCF_004355925.1. NCBI lineage: Eukaryota > Metazoa > Chordata > Actinopteri > Perciformes > Anarhichadidae > Anarrhichthys > Anarrhichthys ocellatus. The sequence continues at coordinate 3,859,880 of NW_022280054.1, read as the reverse complement.
ATTCCCTCAAGGCGTTCCTGAAACATAACTCATATGTTACAGTGTCTAATTACAATTTAAACTTTTGAATTTTGTTTGAAACATGTCGTAAAGTCGAACAGAAACTTTGAGAAATGGCTAAAGAACCAGACAAACACGTGTGCAGCATTTATAAATCTTATTATTCAACAATATTCACATTACAACATCAACACTGCTCTGCTAGTGACAGGTTCTAATAATCCCAATATATTGTATAGTTACTTTGTAATACATTATCGAGAGGCACTTCCAGTAAGTCTGGCAATAGAGGAGCTACAGTATTGTGTCTAAATTACAAAACAGTAAAAATAAATATTTTTCTAAAAGTTTTTTGTTATAATATACTTTAGAATCTGTACAGTATATATTTTTATACAAAGTCAAACAATATCTAGAAATAAAATGTCATATTCCACTTAAACAAATACTGGTGAATCACACAATTTCCCCATCCTGTAGGTATTGCTACATGTGTTAAGTGCAAGATACTGGAGAGAAGAAAAGAATTGAATCTGTGAAGTGCCTGCCATTGAAAATAAAAACATACTAGTCTTGATTTTCTTGCTTTCAAGGTATGAAAAAAAGTTTGTTTTGGTTTCCCTTGTGACAGACAAGGAAAGCTGATGAATGTAGCATTCAAGCAATGTAGACATACATCCATACATGTGAAAATGGTATGGCACAGGAGCATAGCCCCGTTTTTAAACCAGTGAAACATCAAACAATAGAAAAAAAGGAATGTTTTTGGTATAAACCATCAAAAGAAACTACAAGGGCTTTAGTCAGAACAGTGCATCAGTTGCACTGAAGTGCTACTGCTGCCTAGTGAAATAACAACAGACAGCAAGGATAGCTCTGGTCTGTTATTGACTAAATGGTTATTATGTTGCTTTAATCTGCCCTGTCTTCACATGAAAACTGTTAAAAAATATATGCATATCCAAACGTCCTCCCCATGTTTTGGATAAAACTGACAAATAAGAAGATGCAAAACAAATGCTCCTTTGAGGGCTCATTTTGTGCAAATCACAAAAAAAACACAGTTTAAAAAGTTTCTTTGGTTTGCACAAGTTAATCCAGTGTGCAGCAATCCCCTTCTTCTCATAGTCATTTCAAATAAACCACTGACATTGGCTTTTAGAAACTAACATGATTTTGTTGTAGACCCTGTACGTTTGTTGTTTTCTGGCCCAGTTTTTACACAAAGATGAAGGACACACCAATTTTGAGAGCCAGCAGGAAGTTGATATTAGTCAAATGAAATTGAAGAGCAACACCCTCTGAAAGTCTTGTTGTTGCTGACCTCCAGTGGTTTAACTTTTCACCTTGCTGCAGTGATGTACTCACACACCCTCACTCGAGGGTGTGTGAGTACACAGTGGCATCACTGCTGGGTGTGTGGTTACAGGTTCAACAAAGACAATCCCATACCACTGATGCTGTGTGTGGTCGCAGTGAAACACTGCTTTTCAGACTGCTGATAAGTTACTTCAAACTGAGACCATGTTTTAGGCCCTTTTACTAAATCCCTTAAACTTGACATTACAAGTGACCATTTTGCAAACAATGCTGCTGTGTTTCAATTTGTCAACATTTGTTCAAATTTAGATTATTTGATCAACTGTTCCAACGAAGATCAAGTCTGCATTACTTTTTGCAAGTTGCATTGTTGTTCTGAAGTAATGCGGTGCAGACTTTTGAAATTAAACTGCCTAATCAAGCACATCAATTCAAACAAATGTTCACCGTTATGGACTGTGCTTAAGGACTTTACACTGTAGAGAAATAAATGAAAAACAATGGCTTGGCCTGGGAACAAAACATTTAGAAAATCAAAATATGTTAAGTATACATTTCTGGCAAAGACCGGCAAAAACACTGATATAGTCCTTTCATTTCATTGCAAAAACAACTGAAACCTGTTCTTAGAAGGTTGAAGGAGACAACCAGTAGGCCACTCCCTTGTTTCCCCATTTAAAAAAACCCAAATGGCTACACACAGCTTTGGATTATCAATGAAAAATATAGCAACCCCCAAATTCTACCACAGCTTTGATTAAGTCTCTTTGATTACTGCACTGTAGTGAACACAGTAAGTGAGGCAGGGCTGAAAGGGGGAGGATCAGAGGTGGGAGGCATCCATTGTGACTAACTGGAACCCTAGTGAGCTTTGAATTCTCTGATCACATGGAGTTCAAGCATAAATAAAGTGAAAGGAGTGAAAGGAAGTCTACAAATTCCCAAACATATAGGTGGAGCATGGGATGATACAAGATGTAAGATATAAGAAAAAAATTCATAGCAAGAGTATGCACATTAGACTGCAAGTGAAGCATCAATATACTGTATGGTGCATTAGGTATTTACAGTGCAGGAGCACAAGCCCCTTCATGTGGGCTCATGTGCCTGTTTACAGGAGGCAGGATGCTTGCAGAGCTTTTTACAGTATTGGTTAGTTTAAGAATGACTGAAGATTAAAAACTATGTTGCTGTACATAGCTTCAAAAAATGCTCGAGTAAAAGACTCCAGTCGATGCCTCACATGACCCACAGATGTGTCGATCAGTCGAGTATCAGCTGGTGTTTCCAGATCATTTCTACTGCTACAGGTAGACTTATAGTGACAAGCCAATGCAAGGCTATTGGAAGACATTGTGTCCAGGTGGGGACTTGGATAAATCCAACTGCATCTTGCTGCATAAGCTACAAATACACTGCTGCACTTTGTGTTGGCAGGTCATTCAGGTGCCAAGCAACATTATGGACTTTCTTTTTGTCTGAGGTTCAGGTCAAATTCACTTCAACACTGGAGGTACAATTGCCTTTTAATAAATTCACTTACAGTTTGTAAAATCTTTTAGACCACAAATAAAGCCAGAAATCTTGGTGTAGTCATGGATTCAGACTTAAATTTTGAGAGCCACATTATGACAAATACTAAATCAGCAAACTATCACCTTAAGAATCAATCAAAAGTTAAAATACTTGTGTCGCAGCAGGATTTAGAAAAACATCTCCATTCGTTTATCTTCAGTAGGCTCTCTCTAAAAGTTGATCAAACAAGCTGCAGCTGGTTCAGAACACCGAGTCCTCATTAAGACCACAAGAGACCGGTACAGTTATCAGATCTTTGCACTGGGTTCCTGTCCGTCAAATAATTTACTTTAAAATACTACCGTTGGTTTGTAAAGCACTGAATGGTTTAGGGTCAAAATACATTTCTGATCTGCTGCCTGCTGCTCCTTTGTGGACCGTCCAGATGTCTCAGATCATCTGGGACAGGTCTGCTTACTGTCGCCAAAGTCAAAACTAAATACAAAGAAGCAGCTTTTTCTGCATCGCATATCTGGAACAAACTCTTGTTTGAAAACCAGAAAACCAGTTTTCCAACTCTTTGTTCTTATAAATCAGGGCTTAAGAACTTTAATTCTATTTCACAATTTAATTCCTATTTAAATGTTTTTTTTATATCGCCTTGTGTCTCTTTTCTTAATGTCTTCCATGTCTTACGTGAAGCACTTTGAATTGCCTTATTGAAAGGTGCTAACTTGCCTTTCCTCTCAACTACACAAACAATAAGCTCAGGCTTTGGTTAGCACAGGCTTTCTTGTTTGTAGCAGTAAAAACAAGCTCAACCACTGCACCCTTTTGTAAGTACAGTGAATAAGCAGTCAATGGCATTATGTTGCAGTTTAGCCCATCATTGCACAATGGACGTTTTGATAACAGTGCAATGGATACAGCTGTGGATTTAGACAGTATTAACGTTAGCTTAACTCTAATTGAGTTAAGAAATTGGGTCACAGTAGGGCAAGTTCAGCCAGTAACAACTTAGTGTCTGTAAACAAGCCTGTTAAATTGATTGCTTTGTCGGTTTTTAGCGAGTGTATTTGAATAATGTTTAATGGACTGGTTGCATTTGCAAGTATATCGTATCCTTGGCGGATATTTGTATTTCTATCTTATGCTGTGGTTGCTGTTTCAATTTTTAAGTTTCATCATCTCAGGTAGTGATCAGTTGTCAGCCCTCGCCCAGCAACTCACCAGCCACCAGCAACTTACATGGCTTCAAATTGTCCGTTTGCTATTTTGTTTCCGAATGTTTACGGAGACGTAAGAAATACCAATACTTCCTGGCATTTTGCGTCGTCTCCTGAGCACCTCAGCTAATCGTTAAGGGATTTACAACTGCAATGTTGCAAATAACCTACGTGCTACAAAGCTGAAACTAAATGTACAGATCAATGCTACTTAAAAGCTTCTGACAACTAGTGCCACTGCAGATATAACCACACACTCCCTAAGCTGCTCCAAAGAAAAGCTGTCAAAATCCAAGAAAGTCTTTCAACTGAATTAAAATGTGCCCTTATTCACGCTGCAATTTTGAAACAAAGTACCTGCTACAGATCAGTAAGTGAAGACACAAAGTATTCTTAAATCTCTGGATCTGAATCCCCAGAGTTCCCCTGTTGCTTTTCCAACGTCAGATCAAATCGCATCGGATCGCATATCCCTGTAACACATTTTGCAGACTTGTAGATGTACAGTATATATCATCACATGATTTTGAATCCGACCGAACTGGCTCATCTTCAAAGAGTTACATCTCGAGGAATTTACTGAAACGCGAAAAAGATCTAAGACCCCCCCCCCAACCCTTCATAAGCAGCTACAATTCAAGCTAAAAGGCTTCTCCCTCTCCTCCTTCCTCTTTCATTACTAAGTCTCATTACTGTGGCTGTTCTCCTTGTTCACACTTCCCTCCATCACCACCAATCTGAATCTGAGGACATCAAAGGAGAGCACAGACACAACGTGTTAACCCATAGGCTTCGTCATGAGTACTAAGGACTACAAAATGAAAGGAAAAAAACAAAACAGAGGTCTGCTGACCTATGATCCTCTTACGCTATTGTACTTTGGCTTAAAAAGAAACCACGCAAAATGCAGACGTCATCTTCAATGACAGCTTGTGTCAAAGCACATTTCTCTCCTTATCTGCAAGTAAAATCCGTGCATCTCTCATTCTGGCTTTTATATCTGCTGTCTTTGATTTCCTCAGTGTAGGAAAAGAAAACCCTGATTACAGACAACAGCAATTGAGATTACAACAAATGAATGCTTTGGATCTGATGGAGACCTGCAGATAGTTCCTTGAGAGTACACAGCGCCCCCCTGGATGGCAGTAGGCTCCACAGGGTAGCGTTTTCTTTTATGCCTTATTGATGTAAATCCTCTTGGGTGATTTGGAGGTGTGAGTCAGCTCTGGCCTGGGCCACTATGGTTTACGGGATTACTTTACTTTCTGAAACATTTGACCTACATACCAAAATTATATTGCAAAGAAGGAAGAATTCTTGTCGTTACTGTAAAAGTAAGAAAGCACACGTTGGGAAGTGACATAAAATGTGGACACAAATTCTATTTTCTTAGAAAAACAACATTCCATATTATTAGCTGTGTTGAGTCTTGTAAGTTAGTTTTAAACATGATTAACAGTATGGTCTGCTGTGTTGGGGCATAGTATAATATACAGTATAATGTGATCAATAATCCTCTTTCTCTTGTGGTTCCTTTGTGATCCGCAAAGGAAACTGCATGTCTCAGTCAACATGTAAATAAATAAGTGAATTAATAGCGCCGCAAACAGCAGAGATAGAAAATCTTGAAGCAGTGGCAAGCAAAAGGAGAAGGAAACTGCAAGTCCTCTTCTGTTTCATTTTCTCTACGGGTTTCTGCCTTCCTGAGTTATGTGGCCTGGAAACGTGTAGGTGTGCTGGACTGACTTTGAGTAACAAAAGACAGGGAGAAAACATGCGGACCAACATTGTTTTACATCAAGAAACACTTGTTTTGTATGTTTTTCCTTGAGCGAGAATAAAGCTGTTAGAGCAACAGGGTTCTTTGTTAAACTTCCTATCTATTATGAGTACGAAATGTGTTTCTACAGTCGCTGCATGTGTACAGTATATGTGTCTGTGAAGCTTGTGTGGGTGTGTGTTTGTATACACAATAGACTACAACTGGCCCTTTTTTCCATCTCCTTCTGAAATCCACACGGCTGAGCCTCAGCGGACACAGCTTTTTCCCTGGCTTTCATCCCATTGTCTTAAAGGAGAAAGGACTTGCTACACATCCTCAACCAGCTGGGTGGCTCTATAGTGTGCTGATAACACAGGAGAAACAAAACAGGGGGGGGAGGTAGGGTGACAGTGTATTACTCACTGGTGGAGTGAATCTGTGAATCAGCGTGGTTGGCCTGTAGTGCAGGATGGGCAGCCTGGGTAAGGGCAGGGCAGCAGATCCAGACTAAAACAAATACGATAGCAAAAACAAGTACAGTCCCAATCATTCTCTTTTTTTCCTTTTTCTTCTTCTTCTACTACTCTGCTGCCTGCTGACTCTTCTCATCAGATGAACTGGGCATGCATCATCCCTGTCCTCCCAGTTTTTGTTAGGCACGTATTACCCAAAAAATCTTCTACAGTGTTGTGTCGACGTGATGTGCTGGCTACCATATCAAGAGTTTAGTTAGGAAAGAAACAAACATTTTTAGACAACGTTCAGATCCCTGGTTATAAGAGGAGTTCAAAGTTCATAATATCACTCTGGATCCTCCTCTTTTTCCCCTGAGGTCTCTGATTGCGGAAGGATTTCTTCTTCCTCTATAACCGGCACCTCTTCCCTTTCATCAAGGCCGTCAATCAACTCCTCCTCTTTGCTTGCTTGCTCCTCCTCTTCCTCATGAATGGCTGTGATTGGATCGGTGGGGCTGCCGATGCAGTTCGGGTCCCCTCTCTCAGCCTCTTCCTTGGCCTCTGCAGCAATGACTCTTTTCCACATTTCATGGTTTTCCAGAATATGCTGTGTTATCTGGCAAAACACTTTCCCCCTGCTCACCTTTTTGGTTTCTCTTTGCTCTGTCAGACACAAATCAACAGTTAGACAAAATCCTGGAAGAAATGGCCATGACGTTGCTTTCTTGCCAAGAGTTAGATGAACAGATTTTTTACACTCCGATGTCAGCACTATAAATATAAATATGAAGCTACAGCCAGGAGTCTGTTAACAGCTTATCATTAAGAGTGCAAACGAGGTGAAACAGCTTGATTGACTGTCCAAAGTTTGAAAAATTAGCCAACAGCACATTAAGACCCTCTAATCAACAATTCTATCTCGTTAGTCTAATACATGCAAACACGTTAATGTTCTGATCGTCACCTGGCAACCTCACATTGACAACAAGACTACAAGAAGTTGTTGTTTCTTACAGATTAAAGAAACAAATTTGATTAATTTTTATTGTTGAGTTTTAGCGGCGCTTTTCTTTTTAACCCTTGAACAGGTTTAGGTTTGCTGTTTCCCTCTGTTTCCTGTCTTTATGCTAAACTAAGCTAAGCTAACCGTCTCCTGGCTTTAGCATCATATTATCACAGAAAGATATGAGTTGTATCAATCTTTGAATCCAAATCTCGGGAAGAAAGCGAATAAGTGTATTCCCCAAAATGTAAAATTGTTAATTTCATTCAAATGGGTCATTCAGTATGTTAGCTATATAACAACCATTGCCAGTTTCATACTTAGAATCTCTTTTGGCATTATTTCCAAGTATATACACAGTTGAATGAAGCGGCTCAAGTGGTGCAATCGGCATTCGATAAATGTAAATAATTTCTATTTTAAAAAGATGACAGAGACAGATCTGTGAGATATTTTCTGTAACATTGATTATTAAAGAGGTTGTCATACGGGAGGTATCGGAACTTGTTGATGTGTCCTCATCTGCCACATCCTCCTCTTCTGTATCATGTCCCTCCTTCGTGTCTTCTGGCTCCGTCTCTCCCTCAGGTGGGTCAACCCAGCGTCCCGGCATAAGAGCAGCAGAGTCATAGGATGAGCACAGAGGTCCCACTATGTGAGTGATGAATGACTCCTGTAGTTTAGCGAGCTGCGGAGCGGAGCGGTCCATGAACGGGCTGATGGGAAGGCCCAGGTTTGCTTCTTCGTCACCCTGGAGGGGTTAAAACATGGCAAATATGTGAGAAGCACGGAAATGATAAACTGTCAATGTGCTGGAAAACGGTACAAACAACATTTTTCTCTACTGCCCTATATTTGTATAGTTTCAAGACGAAAAAAGCTATAGACTTGAAGTTAATCATGTAGTCTTTTCAATCAAATGAATATCACTTCTTATCAATTCATAATATTTGAATTCAAACTTTGCAAACCGTCTTCAAATAGAATAAAGTAGAGAAAACAGGAGTTTTACCCACTGCAGACCTAATAAATGCAACATTTGGTACAATTACTAGTCGGGGGGAGAGAGAGGGAATTGTTTATCACAACCAGAAATTGCTAATACTTTGAATGTTAAAGTGGTGCAGGCGCCCATCTGCAGTAGTCTCTAACAAAATCATCATAATCCAATCCAGCAGGCAAGTCTTCTGACTATTGTATTTCTGTTCAAAGGGAACATACAGTCGCACATATAAAGCACTTGCTGAGGGGTCCCCGAGCAAATAAGTAAATCACTATCATCTGCAGAGGTGCTGTTATGCAGTTGACCCGGACCTCGCTGTGGAGGATGTGAGCAAAAAGATGAATTGCCTCTTGGGAGCAATGGAACATGACAATTACATCTCTATCCCTATAAGCATTTTCATACATTTCCAGATTCTGATGACAGTTTGTGGGTTGTTGGTCACTGTCGATCAAATCTGATCAAACCACAGTCATGATTTAGCAGATACACATACCGTAAGATGTTTTTTTCCAGCCACAACGCTAGTATTGTTTTCAGCTGGTGAGTCTGTGTGTGTCATCATGGCAAGATGTGGTCCTACACGATTTTTCTTAAGGGGGCCAAGCAATCGTAGTGCTCCGAACAGCACATGCTCCGAACAGCCTTATTCTTGGCTAGTGCTCCTTGCTTTCATTGGTTGCCCCCTGACAGCCCTAAAAGCAGCAGTACTCGAAGCCAAACAATCGTCCCCTTACGGCCACGCCTCGAACGGACAACGCACTAGTTTGTCTAAATGCTAATAACTTGAAAGTAAGATTTTGAGGGAGATTTATAAGCATACTTGTTCGTAGAACTCGTTGACAATCCCCTCTGTCCACTGCAGGTGCAGCTCCTTGCACTTCAGCGGCCCGTTAACATCAGCCAGCTTGATGCACATCTGGCACACCAGCAATCGGTCGTTTTCGTTGGTCCAATCAATACCAGTCACCCCTTCATCACCCACCTGCAGATGTGCACAGGAAGGTTTGTGTAAAGAAGAAACACACAGCTATGGATTGTCTAGAATTCCGCACTGATTGGTTGTCAGCTTTACTTCTGGACTAAAATACTTTTTTTTGTTACAGGAACAGAACAAATTGACAAACAGGAGCTGAGAACAGACAATCACTGCAGATAGATAAAGGATGCTACATTTTTTTGTTTTACGTTTTATTATAGAAATCTTTACCTTTGCATTAAACTCTGCCAGGAAGTCAAAGTGCTTTTTGAGGTCGGTGGCCAGAATGGCTTCAATGACTAAGAAGCGGAAGCGCTTGAACTCCACATGTTCAAGGTTAGCTAGGAAGTTATACTCAGGTCGAGACATGAAGAGGTTCCACGCTGAAGCTGCATGGTGATTTTCCAAGACTGAACGATCATTGTACAGAAGAGCCTACAATGGAAGGACAGAGGAGAAAATTACATGAATATACAGTCTTGGAATTTAAGATGTAAGCTGCTATGTGTTTCACCAAAGTTGTTTTGGTATTGGTTGTGAATTTCTGTCTTACACTGCAAAATACAAATACTCTTCTTCATATCATCTAAACTGAGCTCTTATTGTAAAGATGTATGCTGCTGCACTCATTTACCTGTGGTGCACTAGTAGCTACTAGAAAGGCGTTGGTTCTTCCAGGATGGTCATAATCGTGCATGGCGGCAGCTACATACAGGGCCATGAGCTCCAGGCCAGGGATAAGGCTAGCCAGGGAGCCATAGCCGTCCTCCAGCACAGAGTTCATCTTGGACACAAGGAAGCTTGTGGCACCAGCGTTAATGCCATTCTCTGAGTCTACTGGCGACAAACAAAACACAGCACACTCCCCAGTCACTGATGGTGATCTTTGCGCAAATACTGCCACCTCATTGGCTGCTGTACTGTTCTGTATTGTTTTGTATTGTACTGTACTGTATTGTTCTGTTGGACTTATTCAGGAACAAAACATTCAGCATGTTGACTCATTACATCTACATTATCTATCAACAGGATGTCGTTGACTATAAAATGAGCCAAGTGACAAAACAATATCATGCCACAACAGGTGAGAATAATAAAAATAAATAGGAGGTATGCTATCACACTATACTTGTGACTTTGTAAATGAACACAAACATGAGAACAATTCAACTTTTTCGTTAGTTTTTAAAGCTTCTTCTGTGAATGTGTGTGAATATGACTTCTGTATTACATGTTTTATTGGGACACAAGAGTTAACAAGCAACTGAGCCTCCCCACTCAATTACAGTATCACAAAAAGGGGCAGAGAAAACGCACAAATTTGACAAATCAACATGAGGTTGGATTTCTTATTCTTTTTATCTAATTGTTTTTGGGGGCACTTTATGACTTTATCAGATAGTGATAACAGAGAGGGATGACAAAATCAGGGACATTGTAATTCATGTTCAGCATCTTAATTCCTGAACCACAGGGGTGAACTGAGAGTGGATTTGTTTGATATTGACAGAGAACTAATACATCCTTGATTGACATCACTCCAGTCAATCAAAATGTCGCTCCTAAAGTCTAAGAGTGGAACATTCTTGCAGGTAGGTATAAGGGGACTGGACTAGGACTGCAGATGGAAATTAGCTAGTAGCTAAATCTGGTAGAAAGCATAGTTTTTTCTTTTTCTTAACCTGTATGTATCAACCATCCTCACCAGTGTGTATCCCATTCTCAGTCAGCAGGGTGGGTAGGCCTGGTACAGGCTGAGTGGTGAGGTACCAAACAGCATGTAACACGTCAGTGGCATGGATGCGGTTGTGATCTGGGGAGAGTAAGATAAAATGCTTATTCACACCAGTGGAGGGCAGTAAGACCTTTGTATTCAAATTCCAGCTGGAGCGATAATAAACATTCTTTTTGTGTATGTTATTTTTTTAAATTCTGAAGTGTAACACTATCAAACTGGAAGAAAATAAATAAACAACTAAAGCCCCTTCCAGACAAGGAATATAACATTGCCGAAGCCTTCTGCCTTTTAAAATAGATCTATTTTATGGGAAAGTTTCATGTCGACCCATGTTTAAATATGAGTTAACACAAAATGGACAATAGAGACAATGCTCCTATGTTATTTGGAATGCGGCTCAGGACTAGGCAATAGATGTTAATAGCAGTAAATGTATAGGACAAAAGGCTGTTTACTTGGTATCTCATCTGGCTGAGGGAGAGCAAACCAGACATTTTTACAAAACGTAGAATGTCCCCCTGAAACTGTGTTAATAAGTATACAACTGAATATAACTACAGTATAAAACATTAGAAACATAATTTTTAATTGTTCTTTCTTGGAAACTTGATATTTCTGACAACCGTGAACAATCAGATCATGATATAATACTAAGTCAGAAAGTGGGCCTGGTGTTTTATTACTATGACAATACAATGCATCCCCCTTGTGGCAGATAAAGGTAATGCTGCGGTATCAATACTTTACTTGAAGAATTTGATAAAAATGGAGATCTTCTACTCACAAGGAATGACCCTGTATCCGTTCTCCAAAGCATGGAAGTAGTTCATGAACTCTTGTACAGGAATTCTGAAGGTCTCAAATAGACCTGCGTCCTCAAAGAGCTTATAGGAAACCTGGGATATAACATGAGGAAAACACACTGTGAGTGATATATCTAATCTTTGTAGAGGTTCGGATGTAAAGCTGGGTCTGGTCACTTCCTGTTTCAGAGCACACCTTTTCTTAAAGAAAGGTCTAGTATCTGCTAACACAAAATTGTTTCTGGAACTGATGACATCTTGGCGAACAATGCATGTCTGATTTTTCCTTTCACTTGCTAGAGTTGTTGTGGCTGCAAGCGTGAAATGCAAATCCAGTCTTTCCATCGCCTGCACAGCTGACATCACTACCACATTAAGCTTCTAATTACATACATGTGAACATTTCTATCAATACGAGATCATTTTGATAGAAACAGTATTGATGTGTTTTCATTACATAAATGTCACCTGGGTTTCAACATTTCCTCACTAATTAGTGTTTACCTGACTGAGGATGCAGCCTGTCTTGCCATGAGTCTTCTCCACAAGACTGAAAATGGGAAAGTTCCAATTGTTGAGTTGACTCATCAGAGGCTCCAGCGCTGGCAATGCTAAAGGCTCTGCGGCCAAGGTTGGTTTGTCCTATCAGGTAGGAGGAGCGGTCAGAAAGATACTTGCAAGTACAGTAAAATAACCTTTATGTTACCACAGTTTGATGCTCAACAACAGACTCGTAGATATACATTATTAGACTGCACCGCTGCTTGGTTTTCTAGCATTTTGCAAAAGCATTTTCAAAAATATATGATTTTGAAGCACATTAAAGCACATAAAAGATAATAGATTATTTTTTCCCCGTTACCAAATGAAGCCTCTCTGATTGCCTACTACCTCTGGTGATGGCAGGAGTGGGTGAAGAACGATGCCCTCTGCCAGATACTCCCTGCAACCTTCCCTTGCTTCAGGCAGCTTCTTGCCTCCCTCTCCCTCCTCTTCATTCTGTGCAAAGTCACTGCTGTCACTGTGGTTGGTCTCATAGGTGCTGTCGTAGGTGCTGTCATAATCCGAAGAAGCTATGGCACGCTCATCTGGGGAGACATTACATTGTTAGACGTGCTATTTAATGTAACCATGTGACGGTTAAACAAAGATACAATGAGGGCAGTTAAGATGGAAGAATAGTCTATATTTATCAACCAGGTTAGATTCTGGAAGCATTTTCTTGTACATCACACTTATAGGCTGCTATCATAAGCTGTAGTTGTTACCCGTTTACCTGGATGGGGTATTCTGTCCCCTTTGTCGACAGATTCTACCCTGTGGTTTAGTCGATTGTTGAACGGCCTGCCACAGCTGATGGAAAGAGAGCAGAACAACACCAACCCATTTAGAGGATAAGCTAGTCAATCCGGATCATTCTCTCTCATCTGATAATCAAAACAAGTCCTGTCCCACTAGCATAAACTGATGATTGACTAATTTCCCTAATTTTCTTGCAAATACTCATACACAACTTGAACTGTCTATATTTATAACTGCTCATCAAAGTGTAGAAAGTGGAGAATTAATCCAGTGTGCGATCGCATGTATGTTACCTGCCGCAGAGTGATGGAGGCCGCCAGTAAGGGGTGGTGGAGCTCGGAGCACTCTGACTGTGAGTCAAGGCTCTGTGGTGGCTCTTGTGGGCCACAGAGCCAGGGGTTCGCTCTGTCTGGAGCCCAGACAGCTCAGGAAGCTGCACTGAACATGTTTTGATGGTGGGGCTTGAGACAGGCGTGCCCTGGTTGGGAGGAGATGGGCACGGAGAGCCCAGAGGTGATACGTTGGAGGGGGGGAAACCTGAGAAAGACAGCGTTTCAGTCTTTGTGTGATTTGCTCTTGATACTAGGATTCATCTATCTTTGAACTATGTGCAGTGAATAGCCAAGCTGAGATGAATTTTCGTAAAAATGGTTTCCAATTTAAAACTAGTGTAAACAAGGATGTCTTTTACCCATGTAACATACTCAACGTACTCAACTTGTCTCAGTGTGTTAAGTAGATTAGCGCACCCACACACACACACACACACACACACACACACACGCACACACACCTGGACTTCCCAGTGGTTTGCTGTAGAGGTGGTTGGAGGTGACAGAGGGAGCACAGGAGGCAGACATGGAGCGACTCTTTGAGATGGTCATCATCACTGAGTTGTTCCATGATTCACTGATTTAATGTAAGAAAACCAGCACTGTTACAGTTAAAAAAAATACTGTAGTCCGGTTGATTGTAGTGCGTGAGTGAGTGAGAATCACCTGTCTGTGGTGTGTTTGATGCTGGCTGAGCGGTCTCGGCGTACAGGGCCCGGCTCTAAGGTAGGCAGCCCTGTAGCTGAGGTGGTCGTGGTCCAAGTTGACGAGATTCTCCTCAGCAAACCTGGGGGCAGACTCCGTCTTATACGCTGTAATAAAGATAAACAAACACATGTTTGCAATCAGAAGCTACTAATATTTGCACCTTTTTGGAAACTACAAAGATATGGCCTTGTCTGTTTGTTTGTATGAAAAGTATATGTTGTGATACATGTATGTGGAACTAATGTTGAACATTTATTTGAGTACATTTTGAGTAAATTTCTTACTTGCTGTCTTTTCACATCTGCTCCAATTCCTTCATATACATCAGGATTTTTTGTAATGATTAGAACTCTTGATAATCCTCCACTTGTTTATAATTCACAAAAATCTCAATGTTGTGTCACAGTAGGATGATTTGCAACAGTTTCATAGTATTTATAAAGCAAATACTGTTAATGTGACAGAATTCTTATATACAGTACATCACAATATATACTGCAATGGTGTAATTATACATCATTTTTTCCAAAATAATTAAAGTCTGACCTTGTCTCATCTTCTAAACAAGAATGTTTTGAGAACGTCAGGCAAGGTTGACAAAGAGTAACATTTACTCTCAGACCATAAACAAGCCAAAAATACCCTAAAGTCACACACAGTGTGCACAGCAAGAGACTAAATAGAACATCAGGAAGAGAAAGGCAGATACAGTAGCTCACAAATATTGCTCTACTGAGTACGTAAAGTGACATCTCAGCCTCGGGAACATGTTTTAACAAATAAACAGAGCTTTATTGTCCTACAGAAACGTAAAGACATCAAACTACAAGGATGCCATATTTGTTCTTCCAGTCCATTCCTGCTTTTTAAAAGTATGTAAAAGACTGAATGGTAAGTAGAAAAGAGGTGCTTGTTTCCCCTGTGGTGTCAATATATCCAATTTCTCTCTCTCACACACTCACACACACACAGGACTATAGAGGGCAGCAGAGGATTTAACTTCTTCTACTGAAGGAAAGCATGTCCATCCCTCTTGGTATGTTCACTTCTTAGGCACATGACACATGACCTCATAGTGGTCTGTGGTAAACCTCCCTCCTGTAGTTAAGAAAAGCTAATCAAAGCCATCAATTACTATGTCAAAGAAACACATGTTGTTTAATTACTGTGAACATGCATGTCTGCTTTTGCCATTGTGAATTGTATAACTGTGAGGGAATAAAGCTTTAAGTGCAGATCTGAAACATCTGCTCTGCATTATCATGCAATAATGTTGCTGACAATCAGAAGACTTGATGTTGGCGGTGATGGATTGTTGCGTGTCATCTTGTATGTTTTCACATGAAGCCTCTTTATTTTCTTACTGTAGCAAAATAAATATAAATCACTATGGTACGCTGCGGGAAATGTCTGGCTGTAATATGAGATGTTTTAAAGACAAATCTGTGCACCAGAAGTGTGGTTACATTTGTAGGAGGTGCAATAAACTTGACAAATAGCCAGAACTGTTGGAGTTAAATTAGGTGGAAGCCAAATAGTTCCCTGGATTTAATAAGAAATGAAACTTTGTTTTGCTGCCCCGTTAACCTACGTCAAAACGAGAGAAACAAATGCTCCTCAGTCATCAACAATTCTGAAATGTCTGTCCTCCAGAGCTACACAACAGGGCAGCACGAGTAAGCTGAATCACCAACTTTAACCATTGCTTTATGCAGACTCACGAATCTCCAATGAGCTAAAACGAGACAGTATCTCATTGAGTTTCACTACATGGGTCGAGCATTTGAGTGCAACCAGGCAGTTTTATAGCTGCTTGTCACTTTCCTGGTGGGCTATCCTGCATTGCATCACACGCTTTATTTAGTTCCCTCGCCTCCTTAAGTGAACGCACATATTTTGAAGCACTGGCCTTGTAAAACATTAAAAAGCCCTCTGGAAGCCCGTGCGTCACACTACGCCAGCAGTGACGGAGGAAATGGAGGTGATGACTGCAGGAAGAGCTACACCAGACCATACGCACAAGTGTTTATTGAGATGTTCTGCAGCATACAACAAAACTTAACTTTGATACAACCGTGTCTGTTTCAAATAAACACACGTCTGGTAACACATCTAGCTTCACTAATTCAGAGATATTTTTGTTTGTAATATTTTATGACGGTGAACATTATTTTAGTCTAAAGGGGAACTTCAATGATTTTACACATCAAGGTCTGTTTATAATTCATTGGCAGTACTGCTACATATAGAAAAATGGTTGTCTTTTGTGGCTCCGGGAGGAGCTGCATGAAATCTGAACAAGGGTTTGAACACTACAAGAGTCCGGGGGTGTTGAGTTAAAAAGATATGAGCATACCAGACCTCTGCAGCTCCCTCCTCATTTCTGCTTTAGCTGCTACGACCATAACACCCCCGAATTTTCAACGGAACTGTCAGCGGTTGAGATGCATTACACACGTAATGTAGGCGCAAGGTATTGACAAGGAAGGAGATCGCATACAATGAAAAAGAGATATCTCTGGTTGTGCTGCATTGATTTTTATATTTTTCTTGTCAAATGTGAGTCTCACTATGTCCTTGAGGTGCAACACTAAATCTGTGGAGTACTCTTTTCAAATTAAGTGATATCTAATTGTGATGAATTATAAGCAGCTCAACCAAAAAATGATTACTACTTCTTAGAAAATACAGTAGAGAGGCTTGGGGAGGTAAGAGCATATTTGTTATTGCACAAGAACATAAAAGCTAACATTTCTTGCTTCTTTCTAATCTTTTTATTCATATTGTGACGCCTCAGATTTCTTTGGGGAACATTTGGGGGATTCTGACCCTCAGGTTGGAAAATGAATCAGCTTTATACAACAGACCAGAGATGTGATTGAGCACAATTACAGTAATTCCTACAATCAGTCTTCAGTCATTCTGGGTGGCCAATCAATGCTTCTTATTAGCTGGTGAGTAAACTTCCAATTCAAATCCTTATATCATTGAAATTTGAAATTGGGGTTCAGCCATTGGAAATGATCTCAAACACCTAACCAAAGACACAGAAATGAAAAAAAACACATTAAACATTTACCTTTGGAATGGCCAGTCTCTCTGCTTTGTCTGGCCCCTCCTCAGAGTCAGAGCAGGTGTGTGTGTCTGCAGGGATGCGAAGCCGGTGGAGCGGCTGCAGGCTGATCTGGGTGCTGAGGAGGTTGCTGACGGCCTTCAGACAGCTACAGGTGTTAGGGGGCAGCGAGGGGTCTGCCAGCAGGTCTGAGATCAGACCGTGGGCCTCGCCCATCACCGCGATGTCCACTACCACGCTCGTGCTCGACTGGAGAAGAGAGGAAGAGATAGAGAATGAGATAATCATTATTTGTTCATCTTCTCTAGTGTAATGCAATGGCGATGCGGTGAACACACGTCACACCACACTGACGCACACAGCGTCTTTATCTTCATACCTGAGCGAGAACGAGGATGTGTTTGTGTGTGTGCTGTAGATGGCACATGTACTGTGTGTGTGTGTGTGTGTGTGTGTGTGTGAGCATCTGTCTTTATAATAAATTAAACATGTTATGGTCCCAGAAGGAACACACTAGAAAATGTGATAGAAAATAAAGCTAGTAGCATGATGGCTTCATGTGGTGTAGAGGTTAGTGACAGTGTTAAACATATCATAGCCATAAAAACATAATTAATAGACATCCTAACACACTCCACTCCCACGCCAACCCCCCACTGCCTACATTTAGCTGTCACTGATTCATCATATTGACTGATAAGCCCAAAGGTTCATCTATGTCAAAGGTCAACCATGTTAGGTTTCTGTAATGGATTCCGACATTAATGTCACAATTTGCTAATCAGCTCCTCTTTAGCTTATAATCAGTTTTCAGACACTGTGAAACGCATGTATCCACACTCACATATACGTGTACAGTATATTTAAGAGCATGCAAGCAACATTTAGCATTTGTAATTAGCAAAGTTAATCCATATGAATGCGGCAAAAGCTAAAGAACGCATGAAAAAGGAGTAGTTGATTCTGTAGATTTTGGATGTAACTCACACATCTTGCAAAAATGCAATCATGGAAAACTTTGTGTTTGATAGTATAAGGATGATTTTGTTAACAGTCTAAAAAGTTAAAATCAGTAATAATGAATGGACCCATGTTTATGTGTCACAGTTGTCAGCAATTACTTAAATTGTGTTTTTAGGATGTATTACAACACATTGCAACCTATTTTCATCAACTTGCACTGATTGTTTTTTAAGTCACAAAGGGACACAATTCAAAAAACGGATTAACGTTGGATACAGTGAACTACACAACTAGTGATTTGAGGTGTGTCGATAGTTAACCTTAACCCAGCCAACCAAACAAAACAAAAATACTTCTTTGACACTAAAAACAGAAATTCAATTACAAAAAAATGTTTTCTTTTCACATTTCTGCTGCAACTTCTGTGGAACAATTAAAGGAAAATGCACCATTTGGTAACATAGAAGAGGACTGTGCACTGCAGAAAGAGATGGAGGTGAGTGAACTTTGTAAGAGTCAGCTAAGCTGTGTCTCCCCACTGAACCCTGGATGAACTGTGTTATAAAACAATACTGTCAAACTCGTGGCTGATCACACAGTTCTGTTCACTTTCCATTCTTCTTAGACATTTTTTCAAAGCAGTGTTTCTCCCACTTACGCCTGTGATGTTGACACTTCAAGATACAATCATAAAGCTTTGTGAATGTTTAAAATAATCTTGGGAATGACTGGCAGTGACAAGACCAGAAAGCTAAAGTTTTACTACAGTGATTGGCAACGTCTTTCTTCAGCCGAACACTAGCGGTGGATATTGATTGTCGATACAAGTGATGAAACAATACCCAAGTCTTTGATAACTTACATTAAGACATATTAAGACATTTTTTATTTGAGAAAAGAAAGAAATATACATCTCAGAAGATAAATATTGTCCCAAGACAAGCAACAGTACAAGAACAGGACAAAAATAAAGTTCCTCTGCCTCTTTTTAATGCTCTTAATGGAATTTGCAAGATTCCACTGCACCAGAAGAAAAACAACCAATGAGAGCTAAGGAGTCTCTTACAAAGTGACACAAAGTTATTCTTATTAAAGTTGCCAACAGTAGCTTTAAACCAGGAACTATCTGATCTAAAAATATGTAAACAAGATTACAAACACATTTGATGCCAGTTTTCAGTACTTGGCAGTTTTCCTCAGCGCTACCGACACATTTTAGTTGGTTCAATATCTAACAACCAGGATGTGTGTTCATGCCTCAAGTTTAAGGTGCGCTTGTATTTGGATAATATAGATGTAACTGTCTCTACATTGACAGCTTGAGGAAAGCAAATCGCAAACAAAAATAAAATGCTCTAAATGTAAAATGAAAAAGTTTTGAAATAGAAATGATAGGATAGCTCACGGAACAATGGCAGGGTGGGTTTAAAAGAGAGTCAAACTAGACGTCATGTTTTGTCATCTTCCAATCCTGCTCTCCTCCTGCATCCTTCTCTCCCCCACTGTGCCAACACATGAAGCAAATAAGCTCACGTGATCACTCCATCCATAAGCCTTCACTCTCCCATCTGCCTGCCTCCCCAGGCTACTAGGCTTGGCGACTAGCAGCAACCTCTGCTTTTTGGCTCTCTGCTTGTATCTGTGCCTTTTTTACTTTTTATGTCTCACTTAACTCACGCTATCACTTTTCTGTACGTATATCTGTCTCTGCAATTACTCTAAGGTAAAAAAAAAAAGTGCAGGTGGAGTAAACTGGAAAACATAAACTGTAACCACCCTTCTGTTTTAAAACAAAGCGACAGATGACTCATTATATGCTTCCTTAAACAGATTGTATTAGCTCTTCAAACATGTCACAGATCAGAGCTGTGATGTGATGAGTAAATGCATCAAGCACCTAGGAAGATAGTTTCCAGGAAGAGCGCGTGTCTGTATGTGCGAGTGTGCATGTGTCACCTCAACCTGAACAAAACCCATTAGACCACTCCAGAGCTTTATGACATCCTGCTATTGTGACATTTACCTATTAACTGACAGTAATGGTCTCGGTTCAGCTAATGTCAGGGAGAGAGTGAGATAGAGGGAGCATGACTGTGTGTGTGTGTGTGTGTGTGTGTGTGTGTGTGTGTGTGTGTGTGTTTAGGACACTTTAATCTGTTAGATTTCTGATATTTGAGCATTTACAAAAGAACAAGCCTACGGCATATGTGTACATTTGCAAGCTCATTCAGTGCAACATGCATAAGCATTTGAGCTGATGTAGTGTTACAGAGCACCGTTCTGGTAGAGACACAGTGGAGAGGCAAGGCGAGGAAGAAGGTTATCGATTCCTCCCAGCATAAAGGCCCACAGGAGACAGCAGGCGGAGCGATGGTCAATGAGTAAATCAACAGTGGGAACAGATGAGTGTTGACACACACACACACACACACACACACACACACACACACACACACACACACACACACAGGCATGCGTGTACTAGAATTGGCTTTCAGAGTAATACAGTACATGCTGTGCACAGAAAGATGGGTCATAATCCCTCAACAAATGCAGTGCATTGTAACAGAAGACAATATTAAACCACTGGTATATGATGATGAACACAGATAAGCAAGCTGCCAAGAATAGAACCACTGATTTGGATCTCTAGTCAAAGCCACATGACATCATCAATGTTAAAAGGTAAACGAACATTCATTCAGAGAGAGGTTGTGCATTTAGATGGATACATACAAAATGTGAGCCTTAAAAGTTTGTATACATTACAGAACGACCATAATGTTGAGTCAATATATGTCCGACATCTAAATGAACAGCTTTATAGCAGTTATTGCTGGACTATGTAATCTAAGTAGATTGCATTACATTGTTTTTAAGCCAAGAAAAGTAAGAAAGCAGCAGTGAATGAAATGATTCACCACTATAATATTTTTTCTCTATTAAATTACCTTGATATTTGATCAAAGGCAACCTAGGACAAGAAACTTGAATAAGGAAGTCCGCATATGCACAAAAAACAGATAACGCGACTGGAAGACAACTCACGCATTTAATATTTGGTTTTGATTCCAGTCAACATGCCTGAACCACGCACACTATTGGATTATTCCCTTTGTCTTTGTTATTTTCATGGTGACGTACACTATCACTCCGTTTCTCTCTACCTTTTGCAATTATTATCCTCCAGTTTCCTAGATCCCCTCTTCCTTTTTCTCATACCTGCTTTTTCCACCTTTCTCACTATTTCAGTTTTCCGTCTCTACCCCCATCCCCCAGCCCTCTACTGAGAAACAGTTAGGAGATACGTCGGCAGATCAGGCATAAAGGCAGATGGTGAGAGCAGAGACGGAGCGATAAAGAGCGACAGAGAGAGAAAGAGAGAGAGAGAAAGAGAGAGAGAAAGAAAGAGAGAGAGAGAGAGAGAGAAAGAGAGAGAAAGAGAGAGAGAGAGAGAGCTGAGTCCACGGGCAGGCCATGGCCAGTCAAGTGAAAAAGAGAACAGCTCACTCGAGCAGGCCAGCTGAGCTCCTCCACAGACATATCTACAACAACTGTAAATACAGCACGACAGTGGGGAGCTTCCCATTGTTTCTGTACTACTACACCAGCCGTACAGAAAAAAAATTAAATAAGGAGAAAGCCTTCACACCCCTCGCTGCTTTAATATTAATGCTGAAGCAGTAGTAGCCAAACAAAACATGCCAGAGGCCAAGTTCATGTTCTGGAAACCGGAGGATGATTGCAGAATTGCAAACAGTTGCGGGATTACAAGAGCGTCTTGCAGTAGCAAGGCTATTAATCATTAACAAACATTGATTTGGTAACAATGATGTGGTAAGTATGTGTTTTGGACGGAGTACAGACTAGCTAAGGTGCGTTTTCTGAGCTGGTCAAGATGTATGAACGCCAGACACTACTATTTGTTCGTCAATTTGCAATGAATCTACCTGTCTCTCATCTTCACGATGTGCAGAGGTGGTGCTAACGCAAAATCAATAGATATCGATGGAATTGCTCTTCAAGTTTGAGATGAAGATAGTGAAACTATGCAAACCCTTGTGTTAGTGTGAGGTAACGCATATCTATAAACACATTCACTACTATGACATGCTGCTCAACAAATAGAACAAGAGTGGCACTGAATCTCTCAACAGTGGCTTCACTCTCCTGCCTACGAACACCAGTCTCTCATATGCGTAGTTGACCTAAAAACTCAGGATGCTTAATTTAGACATTGCTTCAAGTTGTCCTATTTAAACAATCTCATCATCACTGATTAAATGGCTCTCCTTTTCCTGCACATGTGCACACACACACACACACACACACACACACACACACACACACACACACACACACACACACACACACACACACATGTACATAGAGCACATACACTCAGACTAAAGGGGAGAGACTCCAGTTAAGCCAATACTGCACCTGTTTGGGACGGTGTCTATTGTCCTGATGGCATCCCATGATACTTGCTGAGTGCCTTCTCTGCATCCTTTGCGTTTGGTTTAAACACAACTGCTCAATCCTGATCTTGCTATCTAGATTCCTATAGATACGATACAGAAGCGTTATGCTCTCTTTGCTTAGTTAAACCCTAATTCAAATGTCACAGTCGTAAGAATCTCAATCCAAAGCAACTGACATTTCAATAATGTAGTTCACGAACACTTCCTCGCCCTCTCCTCTCCTCTTCTCTGCTGCTTCATGAACCTCCCTCTGTCCTCTCACCCGCCCCTGCCTCTGCATCTGCCAATTGCAAATGTTCACTGGTGGTTCAGGGATGAGAGCAACTGCAGTACACTGAAATCAGTTGTATTGAAAATACCTGGTTGCTCGGCTACATCGGGACAAAGATCAAAGTGACTCGACTATGGACCATAAAATTGTCGTTTGGGGCTCAGTTGGCCACAGTTATACTACGCCCACTACTTGTCAAGTGTTTCCTGTCATAGCAGATGATGCATGACAACCGAGCAGCAAGTAATGTGCATTATCAGAAGAGGGCTTTCTGCATCAGGAAACTGAGGTACATATTGATTCATTAAAAGTCTATTAAGATGGTAGGTTTGTTGTTGGCTAAAGCTGGAGATGAATGTCCAGTATGAGAGACGATTATGGATGATTCAAATATGAAATCTAAACCAATGTAATACATAGGTGGAGAGTATAATATAAAGTCAGTTTGCAATTGTTTGTCTAAAAGATGATGCTGACTTTATAAATCTGGGAGCCTTGGTGCGAAAAGTCAAACCAGCAAAATGGTGAAAACTACTCACTGATGTCACTTTTCCCCCAAAATGTCTATGAATGAACTTGTATTTTAATGATTTTCTTTCTTAACCAAGTATCTGTATTTACCTTGCTTTGCATGCTTATGACAATTTAAAAAATGTATCCTGGCCCAATTAGCGGAGAGGGAGATGTGTGACCAGTTCAACGAGCAGCATCTTGTTTCAGCATTAAAAACAACATGTTTTTACACTTTAAAAACGGGGTAAACTTCATTTTGAATCCCAGAAAGTTTGTGTTTCTTTCATTACAACACGGCTAGGTCAGTGGAATGAGACTAATATTAGTACAAATGTGGCAAAGGTGCAAAAAAACAGTACAGTACACGACTTTACATACAATTACAATTTAGGCCGACTGTATGGCCTATTTATCAACTGCACAACTTTTGGGAAGAAACTCTAGTTAAGGCATTCTGTCCTGCTTCTGCCAGAGGGGAGACGCTGAAAAAGATCCCATGAAGATGAACTTCTTGTTTTCTTTTACTTCGCCATGAGTTGCTTTGACAAACTCTGTCAAAGCAATGAACAAAAAACAAAATATCATCATAGTAATTTTTCTTCATTATGTTTTTTTGTGTCCTTGTTGAGCATCAACGGTTTTACTTTTCCACTGTCAAAATTCAGTCCATCTTGTACCTGGGTGGTTTTGGTCTTGGCTTGAAAGCACTGTCTTATTGTTAAGCTAAAACTAAGCCAAGCTAAGCTAATGTGATACATTGAGTAATATGTTTATATTGACATTTAATCAACTGACTCCCAGTTATGTGAAAGTGTCGTCGCGCTGCTGACACAATTGAAGAACATCCGGCTTTGCTGCTTTAAATTTCAGCAGCTTTAGTTTATTATTTGAGTGAGCTGGCTTAACTGGACAAACACCAAACCAAAACAATGGTGCTTTGTAAAAAAAAACTTGGCCAGCTACTAGTAAAAAATTAAATTTCACTGCTAGAAAGAGCCACAGAGACAAAACAATGACGTGAAGAATGTCAAACATTAAGCTAGCTAAAAAGAGATATTTCCTGCATTAGTACAGAAACCAAACCATGGCAACAAGACCATGGGCATGAAGAATATTCCAAGAGGATGCCAACGTTGTTCTGTTTTTTCTTGATGCGCAAGAAGTAAGCCGTTTGCTAGTCTTACATAGCTAGACCTTTCTCCAAAGTGCTGTGTCAGCGATAAAGAAAGGTCTGGCTACACACATTATAATTCCAGCATAGTCTCACTCCCTGGGCAGTGACCTGCGGGGACTTGATAAGGATGCAAAAGGCACCCTTTAGCGCCTGTATGATATGCGCCAGGCTTTCAGCTAATTCCAACGCAAACCAAGGTAACATTGAAGACTGAAATAGGATCATCTCAAGCTACATGATTTAAAAATGCCATATAATGAAATACTTAACACCTATTTGAGAAAACAAAGTTACTTCATTGCTAAACATAATTACTTAACTAAAAGAGTTCTTCGTACAGATTGGACAGGCAAATCAACTGACGAAAGTAGATGGATATACTGACCTAAACCTTAAAGAGACTAAAAAGACTCACAAATGAATCAAAATGAGTTGCTTAAAAATGTCACGCAGTAACGAGTCAAGTGCTATTCGATTACACAAAGCTTGGAAAAGTTATGCCAAACACACGCACACACCATTCCTCCGCTTTCCCTCAGGGCTGCACTGACCTGAGATCTGCTCAGAGCTCTCTTGAAGTCCCATTCTGGCTGGCACATAATCTGGAGATAGAAGCATACAAACAGAAGCTACGTTCAGAGACCTGTCCACTCTGTGACACAGTACAGCACTACTGTATCTACGCACATTACTTCTCTCCTTTACTTCCTCCTCCCTCCATCCCTCTCTCCGTCAAGCCATCTAAAAATAAAAAAGAGCAGGCGCTGCTGATGAAGAAAAAAAAAAGAACACATCACTCTTAATGCCGGAGGGCTGATCTACATACGGCTCCCCACCACCCTCTATCTGTCCCCTTACCGCAATGATTTTCCATTTTTGTTCAATAAGAGGAAACTGTAATTCAATTTCACAGTCAGACAATGAGTTTCCGAGTGGCTTTTCCTAAATACGACATCTTTGAAGTGTTTGGGCGGCACCTTTAACAGAGCTAGGTTAACCGTTTCCTCCCGTTCCTAGTATTTGTGCATAGCTAGATTAAAACATACTCATCCCAGACCAACCTCTGCACTGCACCCAGAATATAAGAGGGGTAATATAAAGCTGCAATAGACTTGTGACCCAATATGACAGCAAGATGTAACTGTTTGAATTGTTGTTGAATTTGGAAAAATCAAGACAGTGAAGAAATCATGAGTTGTACTCTGACCTCCTTTTCATGTTACAGTTGGTGAAGTGGGGATGAAGAAGACCGAAAAATGTGAAGACCATCTCAGACTAAATTAAAAACGAACTATTGCTGTGTTGGAGCACGTTTACCATTTTGCACTTTAATCTTGATAAATGATGTCAGGTATAGAGGGCTTGACACTAGTAATCATACTGTACCTTACAGCAGAGGTTAATATGGAAGCTGTGGCATCTCAGTTAGGATGCTGTGTTGCATCCACCACTGCGTGAACTATAAATGAGTGTTGTTTTTTTTGCATTACAAAATGTTGTCCAATGGAGTTTCACAATGCACTGAATTAAATTATTTCCATCCCTTGCTTTACAGGGCCTGTCACCACAACTAACAACAAAGGTTGACACAATAATCACCGGCATGCAACATTGTTAAAGTTCTGTTGCTATAAATTTAAAATAATAAATTTATAAAACAAAATAACAAGGTCAATGCAACTATTGTAGTTATGTAATATTTAATATATACACAATTAAAAAACAATATTGTAGTTCTCTTGTATTTTGTCTTTTCAACTGGACATGAAATAAAGACTACCCTTTTCATTCAAATACAACAAGCACTGTTAAATATTCAAACAAACATGAAGTCTTTATGACATTCATGTCATTCATTAAGAGCATAACATTGTATTTACTTTAGCTTTGGCTTTACTGTATTTTCCATTTAATTGAATAAGGTCAATGTGCAGAATGTTTCTTGTGCAAAAATAAATTGGTAATTTCAATGATAGATGTTGCTGAATTTCTGATATTAATGATCATTTTAATAACTAGTCCCAGACAAACTGTAGTGTGCATGCCTGTGTGTGTCTGTGAGTGTGTTGTGTCTGTGGACTGCCCTAGCTGTCATAGTTTGTGGGCTTATGTATAAAATGGCATAAAGTGAGATGACCTGACAGTGCAACTGTCATCCACTGGGGATGACTTTGCATTTTGAATGGCAGATGAGATAATCTGCCTAATACTGTGGATTCATGTTTTATGTGAGCCCCACAGGATGGGAGGGAGGTTGTTTGCACTGTGATGCTGAATCATACTGAACTCCATCATCATATAAAATAATCATACCTCATTTCAGAATACTGTGTGTGCCGTTCCTTTTTGTTGATAATGTTTATTTAAGAGCCATTTAACATGGTGCCATATTAAAGTAATGAGGCAGTTACAGTGCTGCATCATGGCAGAAATCAGACTTGAGAAAACCAAATGAGCCCCTTTTCTCTCTCTCACAAACTGCACACACATTTCAGCTTCCATCATTTACCAAGGCTCTTAAATCCTCCTCTGTGCTCTGCTGTTCCTTAAAGGCCTCCATTACGGCTCAAATACACTTCGCATGTCAAGTCTATAAGAGTCTGGGAAATCACAGAGGCCTAATGCACTTCTGAGCCACATAATCTTTGACAGCTCCATTATTCAGTCTGCTTCTAATTGCACTCATGCAAATTTATGCATCGTTCATATCAGCATAGGTAAAAAAAAAAAAAATGTCAACATCGTGTGCAAGTAAGGGTGGTTCATCTTCTCACACACACACCTGAGTGTTAGATTGCTGGGAAAGTCAGCACATGCATGAACACACTGCAGTCTGCAGGGAGAGCTCTTTCTGTTTAAATGAACACTGCTGGTCTCAGGGCTGTTTCTGCGGCATGCAGAACTTAAATCTGTTGACAAGGAAAAGCCTCCTGCATATGTGATAAGATCCATACTTTTAACAAAAACATAAAAGTTAAAAACCTTTAGATGCATGTAAAAACAACCATGATTCTATATAATTCTCCAGTTATGTCAATTTGTTTTTAAAGGAACGACCGGAATGAACTCAAATCCTCCGTGAATTCACAAAAGTCAACACATTAAAAAATAAAGATGTTCAAGTTCAAAGGAGACTGGATCCCATTCCATCAAGCACTGGACGGACAGCAGTAATGCAACCTTGACAGCGAGGTCATCCGTCCTAACACAGACACCAAAACTCTTTATACCTTAGTATTCACCTGAATTGCATGTATTTTGAATTAAAAAAAAAAAAACACTATATCTCCATCCAGAGAGTATCAGTGTTCCAAACGTTGTCAAACTACAAAACCACAGAACAACTGCCATCTGTTACAAATTAGAGCTTTGTCCTAGAGAGACATTATTTATCAAGCGCTCCCAATTAAAGAAGACAAATAATACAAGAAACACTGTAGTCCATTACTCACATCATAGATTATATATGTTAATCTTATTTTAAATGGCATGTAGTAGTGCATCAATCTCTAATTCATTATGAAATATTATAACAACATGATACCATTCTAAACCACATAATACGTAGCTTTTCTTGGGCAGCCCATTAGGGTTAAGGAAAACATCCTTGTTTTGCATTGTAAAAATTATTACATATGGAAATAAGATGAATTTGTGTATACTTACTACTTTCTTTTCTTGAATTGCTCTTTAAGTACTTTATATGAAATCTATTCTGTCAATGTGAAATAATTTTGGGTTGTTTACAGGACTGACACACATTGTGTGACTGTCCTTAAACCCTGGGTTCTTATTTAAACTAACTAGCAGTGTGTGTGTGTGTGTGTGTGTGTGTGTGTGTGTGTGTGTGTGTATCTGTGCATGTTAGGGCATACTATTACAAAGCCATGCAGGGGTTAATGAGACCAAAGATCTACCGGGATGAATGTATGTGAGTCTATCTTTACGCACACACTCCAACACACTTGCACACACAGGCAAAAATGAACACATTAACACACACTCAGACACATGCTCTCTGTTTGTCACGACTCAGACACTCCAGTCGTGAAGAACCCAGCAAGCCAGACCAAAACCCCTACTGGCCAGCAACTGTTCTTACTAGATCCCAGCCGAAGCAGAAAAAGAGACAGCAGGGAGAGACATAAAACAATGTAGAGTAGAATAAAGAAATAGTTCTTCTATAAATACATTACCATGATGAACTACAGTATAATCTGAATAATTAAAGTGAAAACAATAAAAGATGCCAAAGAGCATATAATGTATCTGAGCTGATATATCATTACCTCATCCCACCTCTTTTCATCTAGTGATATG
Source organism: Anarrhichthys ocellatus (assembly GCF_004355925.1). Taxonomy (NCBI): domain Eukaryota; kingdom Metazoa; phylum Chordata; class Actinopteri; order Perciformes; family Anarhichadidae; genus Anarrhichthys; species Anarrhichthys ocellatus. Next base: position 3,830,936 of record NW_022280054.1, on the reverse strand, counting down.
ACAAACGTGTAAAATATGTGAACTGTGCTCCACTGTAATGCATTACATGGGGCAAAGCTGTGTTGCACATGCAAAACGAAACATTTTTCATTATAGCTTACTTGGAAAGTCAAATGTAATGAATGATAACATAATATGTTCAAATTGTCACAATCCAATTCACCAAAAAGTCAATAATACAATAATATTTAGTACTTAGTATTGCCCATATCAGGTGTGAAAAGATAATGTCAAATGATCTGAGGGAACATCTCCCTTCATCTCATCTCATCTTAAACCCAACCACTCTAAATCAAAGCTCCGTGTTGTTGCATTAAGGCTGCCGACAAAGGCTTGTCACAATTTTGTTGTATTCCTTACGGTGAGGTAAAAGCAGATTCATTAGATTGACTGATGATACAGCACATAATGTTTTCTATACCGTCTAGTTTATAGTAACCCCAAGAGTCACTATCTGCCCACTCAACACAGCTTGCCAAAAGGATTTGGCAATGCTGCCTGTGTGTGTTCATATATGTGTGTGTGTTCATATATGTGTGTGTGTGTGTGTGTGTGTGTGTGTGTGTGTGTGTGTGTGTGCATTAGCGGGAGAGAGATGGGCCTCCTGGGCTGGATGATGATGACTCACCCACCCACACACTCACAAACATGAGTTCATACATGCACTCATCACCGTCATCACTCAAAACCATGTTAGCGCGGCTGATGCTAATTGTTTCCAATTAGCGTATCAGGGGTCCTGTCAATGCACTGGGAAACCAGACCACACCAGCGATTGCTTATTGATCTCATTACACGCTCACGTCACTCCATCAAGCAAGCCTTTGTGTGCCTGTGAGCACATGTGAGAGAGACGATTGATGGATCAATCAGAGCTCGATGACTGTGCCCAACGCTACAACTATTTAAAACTACGGAAGGTCCGTATGATCAATACAAAACATGTGAACACAGTTTTATTTCTTGAAACAAGACTAAGAGTCTGCAGCCATGCGAGCAGCTATGTGAGGCAGTACTTTAAATAATAAATGCTAACATGCTCACAATGGCATTGCTAACATGCTGATGTTTAGGTATACAGCACAATTGCCACCATCTTAGTTTAGTGCTAACACATGCTAATTAGCACTAATCATAAAGTGCAATGGAGGCTGATGGGAATGTCATATGGTTTGCTGACATTTAGTCAAAAAACAAAGTATTGAACTGAGTGAAATATCTACCTGATTATGGCACTAGATAGGGAAGTTAAGGCTTCCTGGGAGACATGAATGTCAGTACCGAATTTCACGTCAATCCGTCCTATATTGATTTCCCTAAAAAACATAAATGCTAATCTCATGGTGGCTTTATAGAAAATGTATTACAAAAGTCAGGAGGCGTAATCTTCTGGGCACTATGAATGTCTGTATACAATTTCTTGGCAATCCTTCCATGCAAGTTCCCCTAAATTTGCTGCATTCCCAGAAGTCACAGTAAGATGGCTTGTTCCCAGTAGCTATGAATAAGTAAAAGTAGGCTAGAGCTAGGGGAAAGACCGTTTTCAAAAGCCTTTCTCTCACTTTGTGGCACATGTATTGTACAAAATATATGCTTAAATGAAAAACAAGTTAATATATAGATAAAATATTAGTGTTTGAGTCGTAAAATAGCAAATTATGTTCATCTTTATATTTGTATCTCTACCCTCTTTTGTCCCCAATGAATGAATTGGGCTGATGGCTGCCACCAACATCCTCAGGCAAGTATGTGTGTGTGTGTGTGTGTGTGTGTGTTTCACAGCAGAGTTGCATGACTAAGCCTTTGCATGCACTGTCAAGTAAATGCATGCATGCATCTGTCAGCATATTTACATTTACATCTTTGTAATTTCCTTCTCATGTGTGCCTCATAAACAACTGCTCACAAAACAGTGGTTTTGCAGTTGCGTGTGTCTTTTATCTGCTGATGTGTTGAATGCTTAATATAACTGTGCCCGGAGTAATTACACTACATGCTCCAAATCTCGACACCGTAAATAAATAAGATAGGAGTTGTCTTTGTTGACTGACTCTTCAAATACGTTTGTATGTTTTTAAAAAGGCAAAAACCAGTAATCATTACACTCAAGATGCTAACGTGTCCTTACCTGCTCTGAAACTGCACTTGATGTATTAAAGGCTATTCTTTTTAATAAGCATTGAATCAAATGATACTTGACAAATGGTAATGTTACTAGTATTACCAATAAAACTGAGAATCAACACCCAACTCTGCAGCTCTGCTAAGCTTTCAGACAGTTTTAGTTCAATGCTTTGGTTTTCTGGACCAACAAAAACATCATAATACTGCATTATATATAACCGTGCATTCCTAGCACAGGAGCTTACTCATATAAATTGTACATTTGAGGACTGGTGAAAAAAATTGAAACAAAAAGTTGTATCTTGTAATGTTTCAAATCCTTGCAATGAAATTCATTGTTTTTTTGTTTCTTTTAGGTTTTTAACTCACTGGACTAGCTGAGAAGGGACATTCCCATCTGATTATTTCATCTGTAAATTGTTTCTCAATTGGATCTCCAGATGTACTATTTCATGATATATCACTGTATCAAAATGACGTATAGGCTATACCGTAAGAGATTTTATACATATCACACAACCCTGTTGAATTAAAAAAAGAATCATCATTTATTCTTTGTGAGACATTTTGTGCAGTAAAAGAAGATCTTTTGACTTGATGGTGTACAGAATGTGGCCTACAAAATACATTTAAACATACACAACAGTAAGAACGATAACAGGGTGCATTCATATTCTTGCACGATCTACTTATCATCTTTACTTCACTGAGTAAGCTGAATCACATGCAAACGGGCCCTCATGCATGCACATAACTCATCTGAACACACACACACACCTCCTCCCTCCCTCCCCTCCTTCCTCCAAGGCTCCACGGCTAAGTGGAGTGCTTTTCCCTCGTGTTGTTGTACCCATGTTAGGCTACTGACGCCAGCTTGTCATTCTCTACTCCTATTACTGTGAGATGGGAGTGCGTCACAGCTCCCACTACCCACTTCTCTCTGTCAGCTTTCTGCTCTCGCTGATTGACACCGACATTGCCCGACGAGTCCCATGAGAAAACAACGAGAGCGTCCAGACATTGGTCTTCCATTTGGAGCTGCATGTATAATGACTTACATTCCACTTTGCGTCTGTGCTTCTTGAAGTTTTTCTTTTTAACGTTTCCCTCACCAAAATCTCCTAGACGATACTCTTGAAGGGAGATAACTCATAATAGACATTTGTGCCACAATACTGTTTCTGTTATACTTCAGATTCAGATTTGTGCTGCAAACATTTTAGTTTTGTGCTAGTGAACATGTATTTTGATAGGTGTTCTATGGACAGTCATAGGTGAAAAAACACATAGGCTATATGCTGAAAATTGTTGTAGTGTAATAACTTGTGTGAGAGGTACTGTAGCAGCATAATAACATTAAAGCAATCATAAAAGGGATAACAATAATCACTTTGAAACCCTTCAAGACCATATAGCAACAGTTTTCATTATTAGTCTACAATACACAAAATTAGAAAAGGTTTTGTCTTTCTGTCTGCTTTTACAAATCCCTTAATTATTGTGCTTTGTCTGTCTGATTTCTGATGCAAAATAAAATAAAGAGTTAGCATTAGGACCCAGTGGAGTGTTTGTTGTTAGAATCGATCACCGGTACATTTTTTTAGAACAATGTACAGTGCATCGGTGTGTCCATCTTACTGTAGATTAAAATGCACAAGCTCAATGCATGATTGGAAAGGACTGGCTTCACCCTGAACTCAGCTGTCTGATCAACAACAGGATCAACATCTGCTACAAACAAAAACCGAAAATATGCTTTCAACTGAAATGCTATCGTAAATATACACAGCATGTACAAGGCTCATTATGTGATCAATTGCTTGACCATGCAGACCCACACAGGTGTTTTCACTCACTCTGACTGATTACATCTCTAGTCAGCGATTAATAGGCTGGTTCGGGATGACCTGCGCCTCGCCTGGAAAGTGGATGACAGCAGGCGGTAGCGGCAGGGGTCGTTGACAAAAAAACTGCGGTAAAGTCTGACAGTTTTCAGCTGCCTTCAAAGAATGAACAGGAAGTCAAAGAAACAGTTACTTCCTGTTAGATCCGATCTGTAGGCTACTTGTAGTTTACAGACCTCGTTCGGATTCATTCATGTGCTTTTGTAAATATAGAGTTATGTGGAAACTTGCGTGTATTTGCATTGTATGCTATCCTTTTGCCATTTTGGACTTTAAATGCCAATGAATATGTGGCCATGGATGTATAAAGATATCTGTAAATCAGAGGACCTTTTATTTAGGTAATTCCACTTCCCAGTACAAACACTTAAAAAGCCCTCATTTACATCATCATGTCTTAATAGTTGTACAGTTCACAAATAGCCGAACATAGCGTCATTTTCGAAGGCATAATGAACGACCTTTCCGACCTGCACGCTCAATATGACATATCCGGTTCTGCTGGCTTCCTACCAGCTGTATGCGGCTGTAATAATGGAGATATTGGCAGTACTTCATCACTTTTTTTATTTTATAATACACTCATGCCCATGGGGAGCAGGGCAAAAAGTTCAGTAAATAAGTAAGTACATAAATATTCACAATAGTATGCATATTTATAATATTTTCATTGTTCAACAGAGGCCATGTCGGTTAGCCACATTTAAGTCTAAAGTGTTTAAGTCACAGCCCAGGTCATATTATGTGCCAATTTATTTTTTACAACATATGACATTTTTTTTATTTCATAAATCTTTAATTCTTGTAAAACAAAACATAATGCGTGCTTACGTAAGCTAGTACCAACCAGTTTCAACCAATAATGTCATGACATTCATCCATCGATCATTGTGCAACTTTTAGCGACAAGGGAGGTGTGTCATACATTCTAAGCCAGCCCAATTTTTATAATTATTTCTCTGTATGAATTCATGGAGATGCATACAGAGGCTGGTATATAGTCCATACAAAAGCTATGACCTTTTTGTGTGTGTGTGTGTGTGTGTGTGTTGTGTGTGTACACAAAAGATAATGCTTTGGAAACACTGGTCTGAGAGATCAACAACAAAAAGAAAGACACCGAATATGAAACTTGGAGAACAAATCCATAGAAAGAAAGCGGCTTTTCTGGGTAGCCTTGTCTTCAGGCTAAACCAAAGACACTCAGCCTGTTTTACACCAGTGCAGCTTCATCCAACAAGGACTTGCTCATTGAATTCCTTGTTAAATGAGATTGAACAGAAAAGGAAAAAAGTGGGAGGTGGATGAAGAGAGTGAAAGATGTTGTTGAAAATAAGCTGGAACGTGTGGACATTAGCACAAGCTGCATCAGGCCTAAAGGAACCAAACAGGTCACACATACAGTAAATGTGCATGTACCATCCTGTACGCACATCACACCTCAAGGCTAACACCTTCTTCTGCTCTTCAGATGAGAACCAAGCGCTCACTTCATAATGCTTTACCACAGCTCGCAAAGAAAACAGTATATAGAAGGGATCCAATTATTTCTGAAGATTGAAACTTGACCTGAAATAGACTCTCTGCTTCTGCTTCAGAAAAATGGGAAAAGCATTAATGTGAAATGTAAAAAAAATGGGTACCCTTTCTTTCCATCATGATGGCTTTACTTCTCCTACACTCAGGTTGGTTAACTTTAGCTACTCTTTGTCACTGTAGCTGCTTTCCTCTCCTCACACACTCTCACCCCCATCTAATAGGTTGTATTTTAACACACTGTGTGTTTTGCTTGAACAGTTTAAAATCATATTTAGGCTTTTTAACGAAGCAGGTGCAATTCTGGATGGATACCAAAGTTTGTATCTAAAGCATTTAGTTAGACACACCTTGTCTAATACGGGACAAAACATCACCTGCTTATGATATAGAATATCTGCTTTAAAATGCAGTGTATTGAAGTACTACAACCTGCATCATTTAGATAAACATGGATCTCTTTACTAACGCCACCACACTCCTGCCAATCTTATATAGATTTAAAACTGAGCGCAGCCATAGAACAAGAGCATACGTCTGTAGTCCTGAAACAAGCCGGACTGTAGTTTGGATACGCTGGAATGATTGTGAATTCAGAGAAGACCTATCAGATATGAAGCGAGGCAACAACACAAGCACACATGCACAGACACACACACACACACACATACAAGCATATCAACAGTGTCTTACATAACACAGTGAGTGATGGCAGCTGAGGACACAATAATACCGCCTTTGGCATATGTCCTGTGAAAGTTGGATAGAGAGGAAATCGGGTAAGCGGGAGAGAAAACAGACAGAAAGTGTGTGTGTGTGTGAGAGTGAGAGTGAGAGAGAGACAGAGTCAGAGAAATGCTGAGAGAATGAAAGAGATAGAAACAAAGAAAGGGAGAGAGGCTTTTCTTCTTTTTACTACAGATTCCTATGGCCTGAGGCAAAATGCCCTGAGGGAAAGTATTACCCAAATGAATCCTGCAGTCCAGTCATTTTCATGTCTTGTCAACTTTCTATTTCATCATGAGTTGCTAGAGCCTTTCCCCTTTGACTATGCTCTGCAGCTCGAGACTATGATTTAATGCACCAAAGTACTTTTATACTTAACTGTATTTTATGCATTATTTCAATACCCTTCACTGCTTAGAGCAAGTTCATACTCAAATATAACAACTGAATAAACAAATACACAAACTTCCCCCGACCTCATTTTGAGGTGAGGTCAGGGGAGGTTTGTGTATTGTCTCTCAAAGGGGAGGGGGCTCAGATATAATGGGTGAATGATAGATTTGTAACCAAATTAAAAACACTTCATGAATGAACAATAGTATTGCATATTGAACTCTATAAGACGATGAAATGAAAGGGCTGGATATATTAAAATGTGTACAATTCTCCCGACACAAGGTCTACTTGGGAAGTGAAATTAATTTACAGACTTGGTAAATGCACATTTCTAATTTAAGATGACTCCTCATTAATGTTTCATCAGAGTTTTTCCATCATGTCGACTTAAAAACAATTCCTTTTAATTTTAAGACAGATCAGATGCATCCCAATTTAGACCGTAGGGACATCTGATGTAGGCTTATCTAATAGCTGCTTAGCTTTGCTCAGAATTTCAGATGTCATGTTTTCAAAAACAGTTGCATTCTCAGAGTAAGGTACATTTGGGGTTTTGTAGCAACCTAATGCACAAGAAAGGGTCTGATACTCAATGTACAACCCAGATCCAGGTGGAGCGTGGTTCCAATCTGGATCCGAGAAGTTTTAAGTGACATACTGTATCTGCCCTTTGAAGACTGTGATGTCTGCATATCTACTGTGGTTACACAGTGGTGTGTAATATTCATGGACACAAACAAGTGTTTTATGTGTATCTATGTGTTATTCAGTTGTACTTAGCCTGTACTCAGTGTTAGTTCCAATATTTAAAGACCTGCCAACAGCTTTGGGAATGAGATTCCAATCCTGTGTTTTGATGATAAGTTATGAAATACACTTATGTAACTTATATCAAACTAACACCCTACTAAGTCAATTACATTTCATCACAAAATGCCATTGCGTTGGTAATCAATGATGCATGTGATAGCGTGAGTAATAAATGTCTTCCAGTGACGGACCAAATGTTGAAATGTAAAAACCTTGCTCATTGGTACAACGTAACTAAATGAGTCCATCGCATCACCTGTTAGAAAAGAGGGCCATTTCATAGACTGAAATATCCCTTGCGAGTTATTTTAAACATCAGAGGCAAAGTACCATTGTATTCTGTTATCCATCATTTCACGGTCCACTTCCCCATCATTATAATAACTTTGGGCCCAGTTTCAAAGGAGCAGGTATGCCAGAGTCTCTCTTAGTGACACTCTCCTGTCGAAACAGAGTGCAGCACATAAAGATGCAGCTCTCGCATCTGTATGTCCAGATGACGACAAATAGACTTATCGTCTCACAACACAGACAACCTCTGGCAATTAAATGCTGTATGTACGTCATCAATTTGTGTCTGCAGCGTGTGTGTGTGTGTGTGTGTGTGTGTGGGTGTGACGTATATGCATGCATTATGAGGGATAATGGAAGGGAAAAACACTTCCAGATGCATGTGATGCAATTATACCCTTGATTATCTGATTGGGTAATCTACAGGCAGGCTGGAGGCGTCCAAGGCAAACACACTGTCAGCAGACTGTTGACCTAGCATAAACCACTAGGAAGCGTGCGCGCACACTCACACATACACACACACACACACACGCCTGTATTTGAGCAGTGCTCAACGATGCATAGATATAGTGAATGCCAAGCTGAAAGGCTGTGATGAAAGCAGCAGTGATTTGTATACATCCCAAAAACAAATTGCATTTGGGGGCCTTCTCTATATTGCAGGTGCGTGCGAGGTCGAGGGAATGCGTGATTTTCCATGGAAGCTGTGTATTAAGGAGGCGAGCTGAGGAAACCGAGCTGCTGATTGTATCGTAACATTTGTGACAAACATACATATGAGGCTGACAGCTGACAGTATGTGCTGTGTGTGTGCGTGCGTGCGTGTATGAACAAGAGACAAAGACATTGCTGGGGTGGGTGATCTAACCCACAATGACACTTCAACTCAATTTGAATAGAGCTCCTGCTTTACGAGGACACAGCACATCTGGGAGTTTCACGAAGGTCAAGCTCAGTGTGTGTGTGTGTGTGTGTGTGTGTGTGTGTGTGTGTGTGTGTGTACAGTTTTTGTCCGCACATGTCTTTGTGCTGTGCAGAATACACACCAAATAGGATGTAGTAAAGGGAAGATGTTTAGCTTTAATTTGCCAACAGAGGGCACTTTAAGTGCAGTACGTAAAAAATATACTATGGCCAATTGGAGAATTACATACATCTTTTTAGGACTAACACAAGACAAAATAGGGTAACGTATCTCTTTGAATGCTGATTGCAAAGAAATTAACTCATCTTAAAATGTGGCATAATCTCTTGAATATGGAGTTTTAAACACAGTCTCATCATTGATCACATGAGAGCACTTGGCAAAGATGTTTTGGGAACAATATTTTCATTAGACCTGCAGAAATGAGGGGAACTGCATAATTATCTGTGAGTGTGTTACTATACGAACAATACCTTCACAAATCATTTGATTCAGTGTAAATAATGACGGCTAGGGTCATGTTACCTCAGTAAACATTGTAAACATGATGTTATGATCTCAATCGCTATAGTTTTAGTTCCTCTTCAATAATGAGGAGTAAATGACAGTCCCATTTAGAGTAAAATAGACCATAATGCAGGGTAGGCGTTAGGGCGGGGTTACCTTGGGATTGTCAGGTTGCTACCGTAACCAAACCCGTATATGGTGTCTCTTTGTAACTCCCCGCAGTCCAAATATGGTCGCTTCCATTCACTGGTTGCAAAAAGCCAAAATGGCCGCATTCCAAGATGGCGGCCATCAAAACGGCAGTCAACAAACCTATGGGTGACGTCATGATGACTACGTTGACTTCTTATATACTGTCTGTGCATGTAACCTCATTTACCCCTCGTTATTTCCCCAGTTTTACACTTGGTGCCAGGGCTGTAAAACACGAGTCCATTCAGGCTTCAGGTGTTTTTTCCTGTCATCCTGTTTTTTTTACTTTGTCACAGGTTGAACACACTTGTGGCCTAAATTTAAACTGAAACTGAGACTTAAATAATGTTGTTTTTCAATTAGATGGGAGTGCTAAAGTGTTGTGAATAAATAATCTCACTTATCTATAAAGAAACAGAGGTTTGGAGAAATTGTCGTCATACAACGCAGGATAATAAAGGCCAAAGGCAGAATTTTTAATTGGTTCTACATTTAAATGAGGATTCCTACAAATGGCCTCCGAAATTGTGTCACTGTGCGAGATTACTGAATAAGTAATGCCCTCTCCTCCAAGATCAGCAATAATTGCTTTTAGGCTGGCATTGTTTTATCTTTTTATTATTTTCAACAAATCCAATGAAAATACCAAAACACATACAATGAATTTATCCTGCTAACAAGAGGAAATACATGTAACACAGATGAGCTGAGATTAAATTATATTATCAGTATGCATCATCCAGTGCAACTGCATGGCTCTTTAATGTGTTTTGAATAGGTTTTGGAAGATAATGGCACTGAGGCCTATAGCCTGAAGCTGCTTGTTAACAGGATACATTCTGTGTTGGTTTTCATGGGATTTGCTCATACTTATAAAAAGACAAACTAAAACCAGTATGATTCTTTAAGCTAGGTAGCTCAGTTAGTAACACTGCAACACTGTAGTACTATTGGGCATCTCCCAGGAAGGTCAGTAGGTGTCAACTAATGGAGGACGCAAAAATGCACAGGCTGCTGTCCAAACACTTTAGAAATAAAACTAGCATTACATGTCATCATCATTAAGTCCTATGTGGGGTCACATCTTCAACATCTGTTAAGATTGGAAAAATCTTTTAGGGCGGGTCAGCCTTAAGTCTGCAAAGCAAAGGCATAGCTGTCAAAGAACACATAGGAGTAAATGCCAAACATTCCTGTATAAAGAACTGCTCAAAGATCTTGCCTTTTATGATTCTACGCTTCACAAACTGCCCATGCTGTGTCCAGACTCCACAGAAAAACAAATAGGTAAAAATGTGAAATTCCTAATTCTGTTGTGTGAAATTGATTTACTTAAAAGCTCAAACTGACAAATGTCATTAAAAGTAAAGCACTCACAGTAAACAGTCTGAGCAGACCTGTATATAACTCTCTCCTACTGACTGAGAATTTACTGTAGTGCAAAAGAAACGTAGACAGACATGCAGACGGACGTATGGACAGATCTAGATTCTGCTCGACGATGCTGCCCCCTGCCCAGGCCAACCGCCCCCCCCTCCTCTCACCTCTCACCAAGCATATTTTGGAGCTAAAACACACCATTGAATCAAGTAACAAGGCCATCCTTGTCCAAGGGCCACCAAACCTCATCTCGACAGCCAGCAGGGAAGCCACTGTATGTGTGTGTTTGTAGGTGTGTGTGTGTGTGTGTGTGTGTGTCTGTGAGCAAGTGTATACAGTGGTGGCCAGGCCGGGTTAAAATCATTTGCTGCTGCCTTTCAGAAGCAAGCAGTGGAGGCCACTCTCTCTTTCACACACATACACACATTTTGTTTTGCTCTCTTTCCCCGGCCCTCTCCTCTCGCTGTGGGAGCATGTGGCATAGAGCCATATTCACATCATGCGGAGACAAAACACACAAACTCACACATGCAATATCTGTTGCACAAAACCACATGCGATCAACACGAACTTGCCTCATCAGTGTTGTCTGTGAGTCTGTGTTTGTGCTCGGAGCGACGGTGTGTTTAGAAACGGCAGAAGAGAGGTTGGTCACAGGGACCAGATAGTCCTTTTACCATCAACACTTCTGCTGCGCTTGGCAGCAAACCTCCTCTCACTCCCCCTCCTTCCCTCACCCTCCTCAGCAAATCTTTCAACACTCTCTCTTTCCCCTCGTCTCCCTCCCTCCCTGCTCCTCTCTCACGCAGCAGCTCATTAGGTCCCCTCAAGCTAGTTTGTCCACCCCCCTCCTTCTCCTCTCTATCTCATACACACACACACACACACACACACACACACTGTCTATTTGACTGCTGCTTGGGCTGGATGCAGCCTGTGCTAATGCCAGTGTGTTCTTTTCCTTCAATCACTTCTTTTTTTATAACCCATCTTTCCATCTCTGTTCCACTGTCTTCAGTGGCTGTCCCTCTGTCTAGCTTTCCAGTTTTTCTCTGTGTTTCTCTTGAATGAAATGATCCATTGAAGAAGGCCACAGCTACATCTCCGGCAACACAGACCTGGCTACTGAATTCAAACCATGTTTTTGCTTAACCATGCCTAAATTCTGCACATCTCACTCTACTTCTTTCTCTGCTTAACACTACTCTTTCATTCCCTTATTCCAGCAACAAACAATCAAGAGTAGACACTTGGTATTTCATCGGATTATGAACTTGCACTTTTGGCCCCTGATTGAATTAGCATTCAACTGTCTTGTTTACTGAGAAATTAACACCAGAAGTTTTATCTATAACTAATCTGCATGTATTTTGAATGAAAGTATCATCATTTTTCAAAAGAGCCATCTATAGAGGGGTGTGTACTGTATATTTATTGTGAAAGATGGGTAATGTCTTGTGTTGTTTGTATATGCATTCACACTTGTATCCAATCTCATGAAAATAAAAGTCCAATACAAATAATCTCTCTGGTGAAATGGGTTGTTTAAACCTTCATGTGTTATGTATTCATGGAGATAAAACGTATTCCCCATTATCTCATTAAAAGGTATAATAAGCCTCAATGTTACACAAAGTCAGATAGCTCCGGCAACCAGAACAGGTTGCGTGTCTCCCTGGAAATGTATTTGCGTCAATGAGAGAATATGGGCCTTCCCTCAAATAGACCTCTGAGCACGTCTCTACTTTAAAATCTCCTCTTCTCTCACACACAGTGTATATGATGATGAGATGATGAATATGTTATGCAACGTGGCCTTATTCAAGGTCTGACCTCCAAATTTAAATGAACAAAGTTTTAGAAATGAATTAATTTGTTTCACTCTACTAAGGCATTGTACTTTAACATGTTTCCATTCATAGTGCAACTTATCAGAGAGAAACTTTGTCATCTGTTATGGCCTTGGATGAAACAAGGTACTGAATGTTAACATTTCTTTAATAAACTGTTGTGACTGTGCAACAGAGAGGAAAAGAAACCGCAAGAAAAAAAAAGAAAACAGTTGGAAAACATTGCTGCTTTTTTTAGACATTCTATTTATAGCTATCGTTATCTTGTGTACAGCGAGCGCCTTTCAATTGCAGGTGACCCAAAAAAAAACCCACGAAATCTCCATTCCACTGAGACCCTGGCTAAAAGACAAACACCTTCGGCCAAAACGCAAGGCCTCTGTCTAGAGCCAGCCCTGACAGATCACAGTGGAGTAAAATTCATGTCAAAATCCTAAAATATTAAGACTCACACTTGGCATCATATTGGTAGTATAGACACCTCTCATTACATTTATATCATATAATTTGCTCTGCATAGCAATCCAACACCAAAACAATACATCCTTCTCAACTAAAAAACACAGAAGTACAGCAACATAGCAGACGCTATATTCCAGCTACTAGTTCAGCAGAGTGCCTGTCTTGCCTCTGGCTTGGCACGCTGCACCAGCCTGCTTCATAAATACTGCACAACCGGCGCTTGATGAAAACCCCCCCGCTTCTCTCAGGTACACTCTGGAGAGCTTCATTATCTACAGTACAGATAAACTGTACCTACAAACTCTGTGTGTGTTTGTGTCAGAGAGAGACTTTGTGAAAGAAGGAAAGGAGAGATTTAGAAAAAGCAAATGTAACTGATTTGACTAGTTTGTTAGATGTCTGTTCTGTAACACAACAAGCGAATGGCAAAATTTGAGGTCCACAAACGCAAAAAAAAAAAAAAGGTTTATGAGTGTGGTCATGCAAAGGAACAATCATTTCAGTTCGACAACATGCTGTAATAATAGGAGGAATCACAAGATGTAATATATATTATTAAATCATTATAGAGGTATTTCTTACTTTCTTACAATTGGGTCACGGCCCCATATGGGGTGGTTTGATATGCAGACTGTGTTCGAAATCACTCCCTTGTTCACTCATTCACCATTTAGCAAAACGTCATGTACATGGTGCACATTTTCATTCCATCATGTAAACTTTTGAGGTCAACGGTGACTTTTCTTTACACTTGGTCACTTAAGTCAAATGTTCACAGCTGCAGCAGACAACTATTTTTTAACACACAAGCTCTGAGAAGAAGCTGTATATTGATTTCCCAGTACCAAACAGCAGCAGAAGGACAAACGTTAGCGACTAAATGGTGAAGAAAGTAAAATCTCTCGGAAAATAAAAGACCATAATAGAGCACAAAAGGACAAGATTGACATTGAATTCACATTTGTCAATAGGCCAGAAACTGGAATCCTCCTCTGTTTTTGGATATTGGCACATCTTTTTAGGTATTTTCTGTATTATATGAACTGTAAAAGTCTTTATATGTTCAACTACACTTGAGACAAAAATGAAGTACAATGAATCAATAAATTAGAAAATGGCACCATTTTGGAAATTTCTTTTACTTCTTTGAAACCCAAGGTTCAATCCATTTGTTTGTGTTTCTGTTCCAGACATGATAGGATAGAACGGGTAATGGAGCTGTTCTAATAGTCCACTAACTCAGCGTTCCCTGGATACCAATTAGCAATGAACAACCAAGCATCCAAAGCCGGACAGCTGATGTGGGGTCAGCGCTAGCTAAATGAGAGAATGAAATGCATGTGATGGGACAGCATGTATGATTCTGGATCAGGGCACTCTGAAAGGTGTATGTGATCTGGTGTAGCAGGGCCATTAATGACTCACCATCACCTGCACAGACTACACATACAGACTAGTACAAGCTAAGATAAAGGTCCAATACTAATTTCAGGCTTTTTCATAAAAATCTAAATCTATGACCAATGCTAAACTGCACAGTGACAATTTTTTTATCAGTGTATATTTTGATTAATAAAAACATGAGGAAAAACATTTTTTAATTTTATAAGACAATTAACACTACAAAAGTCTGGTTGAAAATCTGATTTGAAAATGGCATGGAAGCTGTAAAAGTAGCTATAAAATGCTAAGGCTAACACGTAGCAAACAGAGTAACCAATCATCTATACCTCTGAACATTTACCCTGTCCGCTACATCAGAAACCATAAAAGAGGGCTAATGAACCACTTGATTACTGCTATTAAGGTTTTTTTTTTCCTCAGTCACACTTTCTTTCCTCCTCTAGTCTCAAAATCTGCAAATGAGATCAGCGCAATGTTGCCAAGAGAGGGAAAAGACCAGTGTCATCAGTTAGGATTATGCTGCTTCTATACAGCTAACGCATACATGAGTGAGTATGACCAAAGCTTACCCATTTAGATTTATCTCTCTGAATTCCCCACTGCACATGCATGTGTATCGATCACTGTCTCTATTTCCCATGTGGCAAAAACATTGCCAACTCCTTGTTCATTCCCCACAAATCTCTTGGTGTTTATCTCATTTTGTCACTAGAGGGCAAGAGCACATTCAGGGGCAAAGACTGCAGGAGAGTAACCTTCAGTGGAGGAGGCATTCATGGGTGTAAAAGGATGATCAGTGGAAGCATCACTTGTTTCAGCGGGAGGTCAACACCCGGCCGTAATTAATATTATATCAAAATATGATTTGACATGTTTTCATGATATACGCAAATGTGAGCGAGTGAGCGGGTGACATGCCTACATATAAGATGCTTTGGTCCGTTGTGGAAAAATGCTTCAATGTAAGCTAGAAAACACAGAAATCATGGACCACTTAACGGCCTAGAAGATAATTATTGTTGGCCTTCTTTTGTCTGTTTAAGTAATACATTTACAGCCTTAAGTTTCCCTCTGTCATGACAGCTTTTTTTCCAAGCTCACTTTTAGCTATATTAAATGTGTTACTGTTCTTCAGTGACTATAAGATTTGATGTGAATGTAAGTTGAACCCTGCAGGGCATGCCAGTTGGTAGAGGCTCAGCTTAAGCTAAACATCATAGATTGAACAGACAAAGAACATTTGTACGTACATATATATATATAATATATACATTATATTATATTATAATATATATATATATTATATATGTACCAGTGTACCAGTCCACAATCAGGAGTCAATCACAGTCAGACGAACATTTTAAAATCAGAACACAAGCTAGATGTTGACATGCTGATTCATCAAATTATCCTAAATAGTGTCTCACTTACATGCCAAAAATACAAAGTTTTTCAATGAAAGTTAAACCAACACAGTTTGTATGTTCAGAAGCTGAAATCAGTGCTATTTTTGGATGTGAGCAGAGTGTGCTTCAAGCTCCAAGTAAGCGCATCGAAAAAGTATTCAGGGCAGAGCACATCAACCTCATTCATGGCTTTTCGGTCACATCCAACAGAATTGTTGTAATGGGTCACAACATCTTCCCTCATTGCTGCATTCTCTACTCACAAAAAAGTACAGGTACCTCCAGGATCAACTAGGGACTCTTAGGTTTCATTTGAACTAATACATCAGAGCAGTAGCCAATACAATGGAACTGTGACTATTCTGTCTTTTTTATTTCCACTGCAAGAGGGGGTTCTTGTGAGGACACACTTGATTCAAATTTGGCTCCATCATGTGTTTGGAAACACATGCACCACACCACTAGCCAGCACCCAGGATAAACAGAGGCTTTCAAAATATTTACACGTGACCTCACACCTATGCGCGCACACACACACACACACACATGTGCTCTCACAGGCACACAGTGACTTGGCAAGCTATGTGCATTTGATTATCAGCAGCACAAACACAGCACAACGATGACCAAATTAACAGCAGTATCAGAGAAAAGATAAACAGCAGTGTAAGCAGGCGTAACTCACAAAAACACTAGGCTAATAATGGGTCTTGGAAAGTGTAGATGTGCGTCTATGAAGCACATACGTCATTAGTATCATAATAATAAAGTGTGCTATTACGATATGTTATCCCGACTTGCCCGTTGTCATGAAGGAAACGCGCGTAAAGGTGCCACATGCCATCAGCGAAAGAGACAAAGCGTTGCAGGTTTGCAGCAGCTGAAAGGTCATACGCAAATCAATAACAAAACCGTCATTCTCTGGTTCAGACTTCCGAAGCTGGACATGTATTACCTGGTCCCGCGGAATGCAAGGCAGCGAAGTCCTGCGGTGGGACTTGCTGTTGCTCTGACTGTGAGCCATCATTTCCGAGGCCGATATGGAGCTGGACCTCCGTCTCCTTTTGAAGACAGGGATGTCCTCCTCCTTCGCCCCGGTCACAGAGCCACAGCACCCCGTCCCGCTGGTCCCTGGGGCCGGCAGGAGCCGGTCAGCATACCTCGCAAGCAAAACCCCCAGCAGTCCCAGCAGGTAGGCCAGGTAGGGTCTCCAGCTGGCCCGGAATCTACCCAGAGAGACGAGAGAGACTGCCCTGATGACGCCAATGAAGACAATGATGGACACTCCCTGACGCAGCCGGACGACCAGCAGAGCCCCGCTGCCCAGGCAGCCAAGGACTACCAGGGTTGCGGGGTGGGACAGCAGCTGCTCCTCGGCGCCGCGCAGGAGGAACTGCGCCGCGGCTTCTCCCAAGTGGCACACGGCTAACAGAAAAACCGCTGTGCGGATGAGCACCCTGCAGCGAATCAGATACAGTCCGCCCCAGAAGAAGGCACATACAAGTGTAAAAACGGGGGATATGCAGTAGCACGCAGTCAACAGCAGCTCCACCGCGCAGCCCGCCGCGAAATGAAGACAAGAGCCGGAGCCGCTGCTATTTCCGTTGCTGCCGCTGCTGCCTGCATCCCAGTCGACCAATCTGAGTAGCAGAGCGAGAATAACGGAGACTGAGGCGACGCAGACCGCAGACGACACTCCTCTGCAAGTCCATGTCACAGCGAGTCTCAGCCACTGGCTCCCTGCGTCCCGGTGCAACGGGGTGACACATGTCTTCACGTAGCCGTTGCGCTCCAACGCTGCCCGGGGATATTTTTCATGAGCACTTCTTGATGAACCTCTGTCGCTGTCTGCCTCCAAGGCCATCGCTATATCAGTCAAGCTGAACGCTGCCCTGACCGTCCGGGAAGATAATAGATGTAGTCTCTGTGTCCGCGTCTCATCCTATGATTCCCATCATAACGCAATGTTATGTGCGCCGCTGGCAGCAAAACAGTGGTCAGTGATGTGCTGCCTCCACAACAAAAATTCAATCAATTTAAAACGGCCAAATTATTGGGTTCGCAACTTTTCTTTAAGTTGTGTGGTTCAGAACTTCCCCATTACATTTGGTCTAGTATTGGGTTGCCTCTGGTAGACAACCAGTCAACCAAAAAAGTAACCCCTGGCGTTTCACACATAGGCCACTGCTTCAACTCCTTCACATAGTCCCTAGCTCACCCTCTCTATCTCTTTCTCTCTCCTCCCACTAGACATTAGCCTTATTTTGTGTGTTCATGTGTGTGTGTGTGTGTCTTTGTGTGCGTGTGTGTGTGCCACTCCGGTGATTCCTCCTTCAGCTCTTCCCCTTCTTTTTGTTCATTCTGCAGGCTGATGTGACTCAGTTCGCAGTGGATGATTGCCATGTTTATATGAAGATTTCCAGGCTTGTTCTGAAAGAGCGCTGCCTATAATGTGTATTAACTGTAATAATCTAATACATTTTGGAAGTTCTCCACTGTATGAATATGACAAGAGACCTCATGCCACGTAACTTTAAACTATATAGTTTATTAGGCTCAGGTTATACTCAAAACTTCCTACATAGAAAGTGGTATGTCTTCAGAAAGCTACGTATTTTACTTTCCTTTACACTGTATGCAACCAGTGGTCATTTTCATAGATGTACGCCTACTCCGAAAAACAATATTGTTTTGCTACCCATGATATATGTATTTCTTTTCCGGGATTAAAATCCTAAATCACATCATCCTCTGCCTCCTGAGTGGCAGAATGGCCGAGGACAAGTTAGCAGCTTTCACCTGTTTGCCCTACATTTTATGTGAGGATTTAAAATGATGCAATGTAATCGCATAAGTCTGTCATCTCTTTCTGTAGTATTATTAATACAACTAAATCACTCAAATCTGTTGTAGGAACATTGTTGTTGTCATGACCTCCATGAGCTAGTACTAAACATCTCCAAATGGTTCAGAATGCGGTTTCTTTCATTATTTTTCCCATGAAAGTTATATTTTGTGGAGCGTTTACTTATCTGAACCAAGGGTCTAAGGGCCGAGGGTGTTGTATTCAGTACAGACTGTAAAGCCCCTATAGGCAAATTTGTGAAATTGGGTTGTATAAATACAATTGACTTGACATGACAAATACTGCATTATGTCCGAATTGCTGTAGAAGTCATCTGTCAAAACATCTGTGTAAAACACTAGTACATTGATTTTGTTATGGATAGCCAATATATGCACCAGAAAGTATGAGGTCTCTTGTTTCCCCCATTCGTAGTTTGAGTTATGATGAAACATAGGAACAGTGTTTTAAATACAGCGGCGTTACACAACATGGGTCAGTACAATCAGTCGAGTGCAATCAGGGCATAAATCTCAAGTTTGAGTCATCCCATCACAACGGACAGTGGATATTTGCCAGAACGAACTGTTCACTCTCATTCAAGCTCTAGGTTTGCATGTCAAGGAGGTTGAGAGAGGAAAAATTAGGGCACAAAATGCCAAATGAGTTTTAACTTTATTTTGTTTTACTTTTTCATACTGGTTGACAACTTTCCAAAGTGAAAAACAGCACAGTCCACATCACAATCCAATTGTTCGGACATTTGACTGGTCAAAGGATGTTGACAAGTACACGGTTGTTTCGCACCCGCTGACTGTTTACAAAGTCAGTCGCCAATTCAACCATCTCAGAGAAAAAACCCTGAACTGTGGGGACCCACAGGTGCGATTAAGAAGCGGACTCAGTGTGGGCTGGCTCTAGCAGGGTTTAGCCCCGTCTTTGCAGTACATCAGCACGAACACACTGTAAACCACATTTTGGCAAAGGTACCTATGATAATAACATCCATTGACCTTTGCCCTCAGAGATGTTGTCCAGACACACTCCTCCAGCTGTACTAAGGAAGTGTCATCTATCATTTTGAAGTGCTTAAAGAGAACTAGATGTAAGGGTGTGTGTGTGTGTGTTTCATTTTTGGCCTTCATCTGGTTATCTGTATCTGGTTTGCTTACAAAACCACACTTAGACATCCTGATAGAGACATTGTGCTATACCGTACTATGCCTTGCTGTCTTGCTGATGGAGCAAACAGTGTTTACCTGAAGGGGAACCGGAGGATGGGTGCTATGTTTCTGCATTGATGCTGTCGGTCGGGATGGGGTTTATCAGCTGTAACCGCCATATGAGAACAGTGCAGAGCGGCGGCCGTGAGCTAACCAGTGGCGCATGCTCACATGCACTAACATGCACTAAAAGCAAGTGCGTCCAGCCTGGCTATGTCAACAAAGCTAAGGGATGCTCAGCTATAATACACTTCATTCTCTGCTCAGGTAGACATTACTCCACTATATATACATCTATATTTACATAGAAAAATTAAATTAAACGGACAGAACATCTTTGCTTGCATGAAATTGAGCTCAAGTAAATGAGATCTTGTCCTAGGTGTTGAGGTATGTCCCAGTGTAACCAGTCCTCTCAGCCTCTCTGTCCCACTGAGCTTTTGGTCCTGACAAAAGACATTGTACTTTTGCTGTGACTTTTGTTTTTACTCCATTACGGATGCAACGTGAAATGTAGCAAAGTTACCTACAATACTCGTCATAGAATGAGTTTTTATGTGCATCAGAACAGCATGATGTGACTTTAGGGTGCAAGTGATGGAGTAGCGAAATCAGTTTAGTTATTCTCAAATTTTCCCCACATCAACTCAGGTATAATATATTGTGTTAAAAAAACAAAGAGCCCTCAAAAATAGAACTCCACATATTTTCTGAACATATGGCTCCGATTTATTGGAACAAAAGTGCATAAAAAGTACACCAGGTGCAATCATGAGCACAAATAGTACTATAAAACAGCTAGAATTTTGCACTGCAAGTTATTCAAATTATGGGGTGACTCATAATGATAACAGATTTTATTTTTTGTTATGCTTCACTAATCAGCTTTTTCATGATTAACTTAGACCTCGGGGCTCTGAAGATATCTAAATATATCCTCCACGCCACACAGAAGGACACCAAGAGGAATGTTCCAGGGTTGTGGGCCATTCTCAGTGGGTTTGGATTTAATTTATTTTCTCTTCTATCAGGCTTTCTGTTCAAATAGCTCAATTTCTGAGGAATAGACACATTTCAAGTTCAAGTATTTGTATAACTTCTGCTAATGAGGCAAGAATTTCCAAAAGCATACATGTTCAAACATATGCCCTGCACAATGTCTTGGTACACATTGCATTGACACATCATTATGTTTTATTTCGTGGCTGTAAAAATGTAAAGCAAACCTTTTTTTGGATAATGGCTCATTAAACTGTTCATCATGTGGGCACACACTGGGCTAGAGCGACGTCACTGGCCAGCTGTTTGGCTACCAGGGACAAAAGACTGCCTGTGTTTGTGCTTGTTGAAGGAGACTGCAGGTTGTGCTTCTGCTCCTGTATGTGTGTATATGTAAAACTGTCTCCATGCGTTTGAGCGTCTCTACATGTGCAAAGGTGAGAAGGTGAGGAGAGAAGAGGCTACGGCTGCAGTTGAAAAGTCCTTTTTGCTTAGGAAGGTGCATTAATGTCAATGCTTCCTTTCTTAGCTCCATTAGGATACACTGGACCACCACAAGTCCTTGCAGCGGCACCATTCGGCCGTCCATGAAAAACAAACATGCCATGCACGGGTTTAACAACTATTTTCTTACAGTCATAAACTAATGTGATTCATGTTGATGAATAGAATACACAATTCATTACATTTTATATGTATTTACTTACTTTGAACATGTAACAAATAAGTAAAAAGAACAAAACAAGAATAGGAAATCAAATGAACAGTAAATATAGGAGACTGCCAATGAACAAATTGTCAAGCTATGATAAATTATTAAACTGTTAAAAATCTAAAATAACCGAACAGTTGAATCTACATTATTGCACAAAGGAAATATTGATATTGAACAGTTTTATTGATATTGCACGAGTGAATTGTCAGTTTCTACTGGAAGCAGTGTTGATTGTTAAGTGTGACCTACGTCAGTGACCTCCGCCATCGCATAATAATTACGTAGCTTAGTGAAAGTGTAGTCGGTTTCTCTGAGTACCACGGTTGTCTTTTCCTAACTCATGAATTCTCCTTCACATCTTTCTTGGACACCGTGAGGTTTTCCATCGAGGTCAAGCAAAAGTAGTTAGGAGACGTTAGGAGGTCATTTTTGCAGCCTACGTCTCTGTGAGCTATGCAGCAGTGAGATGACTGTTCTCTCTCACATTTGTCCCTCTGCCTCTCCGTGTTTTGTGAAACATCAGAAAAGTTATGCTGCTCTGACACTTTCTCTGAGGGGGGAACTCTGTACCCATGGTGCTCTACAGTTTTGGGTGCAGTGGCACACTCCAGTGACTGCATGCCAAGGAGACACAACTTACTGCTCTAAACACAGCACATCAAATTAGTGATCCCCTGCAGAGTTTGATCATATGAGAGGTTCAGAAAGAAGGCTTGTAATACCTTGGAGGGTAAAAAAGATGCTGTGTGGTTATAATTACTTTCTTTGTTTGTATATGTATGTGGGGAATGGGGAAAAATAAAGATTATATAAAGAACATACAAAATATATTTACAAAATGCAATAAATCTCTGTAAGCCCTACTCTAAAATCTTAAAGGGAAGTGCATCTGTTTAGGCAACTTCCAACAAACAGATTTTGATGCCCATTCAAACATGCAGAAGGAGAATTTGAAAAGTTGCATTAGTTAAACATACAGAGCCAATCATGAGGTGTTTGTGAAGATAACTATGATCAGCTGAAGGCAGAAGGACAGTTTATCTCAATGCAACTTTTTTTTCTTTTCTTATTTGCTGTTGACGTAATTTTATTTAAATGGACATTATTAATGTATTGCTTTAATTCTTTATCATTAACCAATGATGATAAAAAAAAGTCCTTGTTTAGAACCTATTAAAATGAATATAAAAGTAATTGTGAGTGAGTAACTGGTCTATCTATGCAAGAAGTGCAGTGATATATCATGTCATCTTTCTTTTGGCTCGACACCAAAATGTGTTGTGATGCCGGTCACTTGCTTGTAGCACCATCTGCCATCTCTGAGCAGCTGAAAATACACGGGATGCAAAACTGACAGCATGGAGAAAGTCTGCAGAGCCAGAAATCTGTTGATCATGAAAACATTTGTCTTTCCTTTAGAGAGTAAACAGCAACTCGGGTGACCTGTGTTAAAGTCAAAGGATTGTGACACACAGTTTCACAATCACAATTTGAATGAGACATTTGAAGCAAGGCCACTGAATTCTCATTAAATCTTTTACCATGACAAAGACAAACCTATCTTGTGAATTGAAAGGTCTAGTAGGAGGCTGAACAATAAATCCTGTCCAAAACATTATCTGCACTGAGAACTTTGAAGATCTCCATTAGATCTCCATCACGCTTTGTGCAATGAAAGTGCAAAAGTCTTTCATGCAAGAAACATTGACTGAATAGCAAATGATACAGGAAGCTATATGGACGACTCAGAAAATCAATTTTGCCTGAGATCTGTTACATGGAAGCAAAAGACATAAATACACTACGAGAAGAGAACAAGGCAGCACTCATGCACACACAGACAAGATGAACAGGATGCACGGTATTGTATCCACTGGTTTAAAGATATATCATCACTTTTTTAAGTAATGAGGAATGCATAGACGGCTGTTTTGTAGGTTTAAGATGAAGCTGTATCATTGTTATGTCTTCAAGAAGTCATGCACAGCAATCTAAGATGTAATGTAAACAAATGTAAACATTTAAAATGTCTTCCTATTGGAGCCTAAATTTACCAGAGATGTCAACAATTATATGGTTGTAATACCCCAACCCGCACACAACACCAACACACATATTATTCAGTCTAGCGCAGTCTCTCCTTAATTGTGACCATATGATGGATTAGGAGTTGTTTATGAGTTAGCACAGCAGAAAATGTACCATATCCTGTTTGGTACTCTCAACCAGAAATAAATCTCCAACATTGGCCTGTTCGCACCAGTAATGACTTGGAACATGTAGCTCAAACACTCGCTTTGTAGGCCTGTATGTACGTGTATGGCAGCAGAGAGAGAGAGAAATTTACAACATGACAATGAAATATGCATTTTGTTCTGGTGTCTTTTTTCAAGACCTATCTATGTTTTACAAGGAGGAAAAAAATTGCAACCTTCTCTTCCAAACTGGCCCGGGCGCCTAACACGGGCTGCTGCTGCTTGATCTCATCAGACCAGACCCAGAGAACGCAACCAAACCAGTCAGTCCCTGTTAGTCGAACTAAAAAGAGTCTTTTTATTGGGCAGCATTGCGTCAGCAGCATGATAACATGATAAGTTGTGTCTTCTAACCCTTCAGGAATCTGTGGACTGCTTATCAGGTCTGTGATAGTGGCCTCTGTGTGTGTGTGTGTGTGTGTGTGTAAGTATGTGTGTATGTATATGTATGATTATTATCGTTGTTATTATTATATAATTTGTAACATATCAAAAAATCGTATTTGCCATGACTATCTTTCTAATTGCCTTCCAGTCAAAACATCATTCATCACGTCATAATCAACGTTATCAGTGTTGACCTGCAACACTGATGCTTACAGTATATGCTTATAATGTAAAACAGAAACAATGAAATGAATGCTGTGATATCAGATTAGAAATAGAAAAGTAATTATTATTGCATTAATAAAGGCCCTTGTATTATCAACATGTTTTTAAAGAAGTCTAAAAGGGGGTAGCTAATGCTATTTGGGGGGCCTTGGCATTAAAAGGTTTGGGAACCCCTGATCTATGGGATTACAGGAGATGTAGTTAGAGTATTAATCCGCTCCTTTATTTGTTTGCATGGTACTGTGTGACCTCAGCGTATGAAGATACAGAGAAAAGGAAAGATGTGTTATCAGGAGTTGTACCTGTGCTTCACCGGTGGTCTCAGTCCAATTTATTTGCACACAATCTCTCCATTCTTGTGTGTCTCCCTCCCACTTCTGCCACCTCTGACTGACCTTCTCTCAATGTGTGTTTGTCTAGCTATCTACAAACCACTGTGATCCGCTGGGATAACACACACTTACAGACACAAACACATGTACACAAAGCAGGACTAGTCATCCCACTATGCTTTACAAATCCCACTTAAACAGAACAAATCAATGGTCAAACCAGTGTGACAGTATAAGTGGTGTGAGATGAAGAGACGTGAGGTGTGGCGGCCTACAGAAAATACCAATGAATTATATAGAAAGGCCTAATGTTATGAATATTTAACAACCTGTCGCCTTATATGTTAGCGACAAGATCCGACTACTGATGCTACAAGATCAGGCTGCTGAACAGTGTTTACAGTTTTATGTAGTATGAAGCCCTTAGAAACATAAGTTTACTTAAAACAATGCTAATGAATATGGTGACAGTAAAATTATGAACTTGAACAATGAACTGAAAGATGCTATAAATATCTTCAGAGCTGAGGGGAACTAGGGGAATATAAAATATAGCTGACTAAAGTCTGATGACATAATTGTTAAATTGAATTTGCATAGAAACTCATGAAAAATCATTTTGGGATGCCTTGGGCTTTCATACAACTGAAGTTTGTCATCATGAAAGAAACAGAGCCGCTTGTGCAAGTTTCTGTAAGGGTTCAGTACGTGTGCATGCATCATGCATTCGTGTGTGTGTGCACACATGCAGACAATTGTTTAGGGGTTCATGTTTTTGTACACATATAAATCAGACAAATACATGGCAACACATGTATGTAAGCATACACCTAAGCCGTATTGGGCTAATACATCCTGCACACTCACAAGCACACACAAACCACACTCCATCGCAGACACACAGCTCATTACCTCACCAAGTCACCCAAATGGGCGTCATAATGAAGCACAGTGAGCATGCAACCTCACATGGATTCATTGATAAAAACCAAACCAAATATGAACAGTAAGCTGCACCTACTCTCCCATTCCAGTAATACCAAATGAAACATTTTCATTTGTGTGGAACATGTGTCTCAGTGGCCTGATAAAAAATTGGGACTCAGAAAGAGAGGAGGCAAGGAGAGAGCTGGAGGAGGGACTGTGTTTTTCACAGGCCATGCGTCTATGTGCTTGTGTGCTTTTATGTTTGCAACTCCAAGGGCTCTTGTTGTCCTCCTGACAAGTATCCAATTTAGCGTGAGTTGTTCTTTGCTTTTGAGCCTTATGCCAATAGTCTATTCATACCTGTGTGTTATTCACAATAACGTTTTGTTCATTGTTTGTCCCGCTACAGCAGACGTTGCATATATGCGGGCAGCTGATTGAATAATTACTCATCTAATGAAGTGGTTTCACAATACTTACAGCATCTCATTATAATAATTATAAAGCTTCTCCTTTCTTGCCACAATACCAATATCATTGAAGCAACAATGCCATAAAAAGACAACACAAAAGGTCAGTTAGTCCTTACTGTATTATCATTGATCTGTCAAACATATGCAAACTTTTGGATATTTATATTTGATTATCTTTACCCACAAAGAATGACTTTTAAAGGAACAGTTTGACATTTTGAGAAATGTGCTTTTTAGCTTTCTTGCAGAGTTATTTCTCTTACTTCTGCTGTTTGCCTCCATGTCAGTGCAGATTCTGTGTTGGCACATAACCAATCACTGCAATGTCAAACCTTGCATTCCTGGGGCTAAAGTACCTCCCTGGTGGTATGATTAGCATGCGGCTTTTTTGTTCCAATAGCAGGACTGACTGCAGCAACTTCATTCTTGTAACACCTTTTCTAGCTAATACATTTATTTTGTTAAGTTGCCAAATTAAATTGATAATCATCTTTTAATTTATTTGTGTTTTGCTAATTAAACTTGACACATCGTTCAACTAAAGCCTAAAGAGCTATGTGAACCTTAAACATATCAGTACAGAGCTGCTGACAAACAGAGATGGTGGACAGAAAAAGCTACAAGAGAGTCAAAGAAGGAGAGCGAGACTGTGGGGCCAGTGAAGTTAATGTAACTGTGTCAAGCTTGATTAACATCAAACCAGCTCAGTTTCCCTGACTACCTCCTTTACATACAGCCCAAGCACTTACACACACAAACTGGATAAACATGATTCCTACATATTTTAGTTATCATTGATCAGCTTTTGTAATATCTTCATCAGTATCACATCACTCCCTTATACCACTGTCTATTTTCCACAGCAGAACTAGGGCAAGTGGATGGTAATATATGAAAACATATTAGCCATATAACTTGTTTTATCTAACATATCCCAACAAAGTGGGAAAATCTCTCCTTAAAACATCCAATAAACATAATCCCCATAACAAGATGACACCACAGCATGCAGCCATAGTTCTGAAACATTTTCTGACAAAGACCAAACGCTAAAATGAAGATGTATTCAGGCAGACAGGGAAACCCACTTCCATGCATGGTTGCACATGCTTGAAAAGTAACACCGGTACCCACAAATAAACAACCAAAGATACACAAATACACAAAAAGAGATGCAGCATCGATACAAATAACCCTAGCTCTAAGGTCAGAGTCAACTGAGGGCCTGGATGCTAAATAACTATCTTTCCACAACAATTATACCTCAATTTGGCCTTGTGTACCAGTTAAATACGGAGGCCCAGACCTCGCATCTCTGCTGACGTTACTGTAAGTGACAAAACCAGTCCATTAAGCACAATCCTCCCTTCGTCCTAACATACCCTCCCTTACTGCTGTCCCTGGTTGAACTCTGGTCCACGCAGATCAGCAGTCCAAGCCTTCGTGCGTCCTTATGATCCAGGCTCTTCCCTGTCCTCATCATTACCTCACTGACTTGAACTCCCCTGGTTCTCTCCCACCCACACAGCATGTAACATGCACATTGCTCCAACTTCACTAACAATCTCATCCATATGCTTGTCACCTGACAAACATAAAAAATGCAAGAATAAAACAGCAAATAGCTCTAGGAAAAGCTATTATAAACTAATTCCATAACCCATCCCAAAGCAAGCTTTACAACAACTGCTAAAATAAAATGAGGCGCCCAGAACTGAGATCCTGAATGACAGCCACAATACAAAAATGCAATCTTGGCTGCACACCGGGCTGCCCCAATCCCTCTGTAAATACAGAGTTAAGGTATGCGATAAGCTTTCCAGGGAGATCTATTTGCCGATATATCAACAACAGTTTCCTGTGGATTGCATCAACCCTAGTACATAGGGGTAAAAGTGCAACTCCCACAGACAAAAGCAAGGGGATTTGACTGTTTTGCCAAAGTAACCCGGATCTCTGAAAATATGTTTTTTGTTGTTGGTTTTTTACAGTTGTCGTCATTGCTTTGTAAAGAACTCCAGCTGCATACATGTTGGATGGAGTGAATAGAGAGGCGATAAGTTAATTAACGCTGAAGTGAGACCTGGAAAGTGATGCAAAGTTTATATGCCAGGATCCATGTGGAGCTGAAAAGCGTTGCATCATTAAGTCAGATTAGAGGTGATATTTGCCTACACAAACAGAGCATATATTTATGGGTTGCTGCCTCACACTGTAACAGAAAAGAGAACAAAGCTGTTTATTACTGGGCTTATTGTACTGTACCAAATAATACATGTATTTTGTTTAGGTCTAAGCATTCCGATCAGGATACGATCAAAGCTTCACAGCCAGAAAAAGTTGCCATGCAGGTTTGCTCTGGGATAAAATATTCCTGTCTCTCTCCTTCAAACCTCCTCCAATCACATCATCCATATCCATTGGCAGACAGTGTACTTACACTGAAATAGAAACCATTCCTGAGGGACATTGTGGTGGTTAAGCTTCTGCAGCACTTTCTATTCTGGACAGCTACCAATGACACTGCTGTGCGACTGGCCTATGGATGTTTTAAGTTAGTCAATTTCCAGACAAATGAGGGAAATGCTGCCACAGTAGATCAGTATTTTGGCAATGCTACTATGGCATTGGCTATGATTGATGAAAAAAGCCAACTCTTTAGAAGCAAGTAGGCTTTGATGGTCAACACTGGCCAAATATGTGTGAGTGAATGAGTGACTTTCTGGTACAATCAGGTAGAACTGTTTGGATGTGAAACACGAGTCTGTTTTTCTTCTTCTGTGTCGATTCATCTCTTCTGCTCTATTGAATTAGTTTGTCACATTACCCCACACCTCTCCCTCATAAGAGCTTTGAAATGCATATGTGTGGGGACTGAATTCCATCAAGCAGCCAGTCCTTTATTGCAGTCATTTGTTATACCCTGACATTCTCTACTAAAAGAAAGGAAGAAGCATAATACTGCTTTAATGTACCACATCTATCTTTTATTGGTCATAATATGGAACTGCTCTCTTCAGAACATATACAGAAAATGTCGTCTTTGTTGCAAATGTTTCTTACTCCGGTCAAATGCTAAACCTCAGATTCCAAATGAATTATGCAGATTCCATCCTGGTAGTTGAATGGTCCTCAACCTGTACACTGAGACCGGGTGCTGTGCATTGAGTCAAGCATCTTCCAGGTTGCTATCAGAATTTTGAAAGGACCTTATTCCCTCTCTTATTTATGATGTCACCCTTATGTCAGTTTGGTGACATAAGGGTGACTTCATTCTTCTTGCATTATTGGACTAAAATCTCTAAGATGCAATCAAGATAAAGACATGATAAAAGCTTTGGAAACCCCCAACCCCCCTTTCCAACAACTTCCCCAAACTGATAATCCAGAATTTAAACTCAGTTTACAAAACTATTTCTGTTACTTTTCATGTTAACAATTGAGCGCAAAACACCATGAATACGTTCCAGCAGGGACTGCATGAAAATGAGCACTGTTGTCCCCATATATCAATGACAACCAGGTTTCCCTACCTTACTATGATGGCTGGTTTTTCATTCTGTCTTCCAGTGTAGCCGTTCAGAAGAACTATACAAACTTTTGCTATCATGCAGGACAACA
The DNA here is from genome assembly GCF_004355925.1 of Anarrhichthys ocellatus. Lineage (NCBI taxonomy): Eukaryota > Metazoa > Chordata > Actinopteri > Perciformes > Anarhichadidae > Anarrhichthys > Anarrhichthys ocellatus. The sequence continues at coordinate 3,801,018 of NW_022280054.1, read as the reverse complement.
AATCGCATGAAACTAGTTATTTTGGAGCCTAACCCTACCCTTATTCAAGTGACAGTTAGAAGCGTTGAGACATGAATTATTAATGAAGTACTGTGGCTACATCATTGCCAGGTAGTGACCAAAATACTGAGCTTGTGTATTCAAACTGCCCAACAGAGATTTCCCTGCAGTGTTGCTGGTCTGTTTGTGATCCTCAGGCTCCCCCGGTGCTCCTCAGTGGGGATACAGAGGCCACCAACTGGGAAGAAATGCAGCTAAAAATTAACTACATTTCCCCACCAGCCTGGTATTACGTTACAAATGTTTTCTGGCTTGCTCTTTATTTCTAAAAAAAAAAAAAACACATACGTGTGCCCAATTGCATACTGTACATTCATGTACGTATGCATACCCACATGCACATGTACACACAACCAGGCATAGAAGCACTAAACAGCAGAGAAAGCAAGCAACTGGAGAGGCATAAGGAATAGCCTAGTCCATTTAGTCATCATCCTTATGGGCTTATTGCCCAGCAAGAGAGCCATTATTGGCCCATTGTACCAGTGTCACACTGGCTCACAGTAAGCAGGCATACCAGGAAGCACATGTAATTGGCCTTATTTTTAAAGCCATAAACCCAGCGGTGGGCATCCAGAGAGGTGAGGAGAAACATCCTGAAAGATGATATAAGAGAAGAGAACATAAACTCCAAAGCTTTAAACATTAGCATTTACAAAACAAAACAAAACAATCTAAGGATAAGTAGGTATATTGTAACACACACACACACACACACACACACAAAGGATGTAATGCTCTACAATTGATGGAAGTAAACACAAGGTTACAGCACTGTGCGTGTGCCCACAAGGTCGTTGGTTAGACTCCTTAGAAAAGCAGCAAAAGGCTACAGAGAGAGTAAATGAGCAACGCTCCCCTCTGTCTCACAGCTACTGTCACAATGGCACAGACTAAATGGTAAAAGAATGTCACCATGCAGGGCAGTTCCTATGTAATTGCATGCTTTTTAACTTATAAATAAAGATATTACAGAGCCACTGGTGATGTCATTACCTCATACTGTACGCTTCTTCCTGCTTTCTCATGTTCTTACTGCCTGTTTTCTTTGTAAAGTAGTCCCTGAACATAACAACATGTTGAAGTTATGCAACAAAATGCACCACCTGGCGTTCTAGCTAAATTTACTAGATGCTTAATACACTCGAACAGGACATTTAGCAATTTATCCTGATGTGTGCGTCATGTGTCTGTGTGCATGTGTACATGGCTAAACCAGGATTTGCCTTACAAACATCTGGGAATGAAAAATAGAAAGAGAATAACGTGCTGCAAACAGCTGTAAAGGCCCCACTCCCCCGCTCCCTTCCTGCCTCTCCTCGCTCTCTAGACCGTTTCTTATCATCCAAACACCTTCCCATAGGAGCTGTGGGCTTAAAGCAATAGAAAGCGGGAGGGAGGGTGAGAAAGAAAGAAAGAAAGTAGAAGGAAATGCAGATTTATGTACAGTCAAATCCCAGGGGTCTTTTCTATAGAGGGGTATGTTTTATAACAATCACATAAGCTGCCCATGTAAAATTGACATCATTATTCTACATGTTGAAGTCATTCTGGACTTAATGTGCATTGTTTTTACTACTGTGAGTGCCGCCAGATGGTCAATGCTCAATTTGTTCCCAACACTTAAAATGAATGGTGTGTATTAGAAAACACTTTTTTTCTAATACATTATTGATATGACAAGGCGTGTTTCTCTTTTAGGGTCTTAGTAATTCACAGTGTGCACAGATAGCGACGGTTGACATAAGCAGTGTGAATGCAAGTTTAATGAACGCTTTGTACGACTTGTGTCTGTCTCGTATCATTGCATAAAAATATATGTATGAACAAAGAAATGCCCAATTTGTCAGCATCAATTCAACAATGTGGGAACATAACTGGACAAGTTGACAGGCCCCTGTGATTAGCCACATCCCCTTTTGAGATGACTTCAGACGTCAGAAATTTCCCACAATCCTCGGAGGTATTTCTATTCAGAGTTTGTGAATCTCTCTCATTGCTGTGTCCTGAGTCACACTGAGCCTTTAGCAGTATCTAGATCCCTTCTTAGGAGACCTTGCCTTGGCCCCACGTTTTGCAATAGCTGATTAGGTTGTTATGAAACCATGAACACACAAAAATAATACCACTGACGCATAATACTATCAAGCATTATTGTTATGGATACATTCGATATGAAGCTCTAGCGCAAGTTCAGTCAGGAAGACTATACTCTTGCATTCCTAAGCCCTTAGTTTATTTATCATACACTTCTCACGCATGCTCACTCGTAATTTATTTTCTCAGGGCTGTCAATCATGATATCCGCTGTTTAGATCAGCTGGTCTCTTCTATCCAATAGCACAATGAAACAATTACATCGTTAGCCTATCATCTTGCTGCTGTCTCTTTTTAAATATGATTGTCTCTCTACCTTTAGTATGTTCATATTGCTGTTATGCGCCCCTCCACCTCATCATCTCCGCCCAATCTTTGCAGATCCATCATCTTCATCAAGTCATCATTCTATCAGCCACCACCACCATCACCACCAGTGTCTGGACTCTACGGGGGGATTTATGTTGCTGGCGCTCAGGGCAGACGCCCCTCGATTACAAATCTTCCTGTAGAGTCCAAGCGCCAAAGACTCTCAAGACTTCATCATCACATATCATCTCTTAATAATAAACAATTATCTTTTCTTCATCTGACTTGTCTCTCCTGATTGAAATGAGCACCTTATCCAGCAGCTTCATGCCACCTCAGCCAAGTGGCTAGCTGGTTTTTTCGGGTAAGGCTTGTGGCTTGCAGACCAAGTCTAAAGAATGGAGTGCATCAGCACACTTTCAATGGGTGTTCATGATTTAAATATTGGTCAAAAACAGCATTTTTGTAGAGCACCACATATCAGTTAAGCCCAAAAAGTGGTAGTGATTGTGTGCATGTATTTACTGTTTCAGTACATAAAACAGCATTCATGAGTGCCACTGTCGGTACTCCAGGGATTGCTACATTACCGCTCCCTACATAATGGGTTTAAAAGTCATTACAAGTTGCCAGTGATTTAATCTCTTCAAAAGTGAAGGTCTCCTATCAATAAGAGCTCATTCACAAAGTGTGTGTGTGTGCTTGTGAATGGGAATATATCCCTTTACATCCTTCTCTCTGGGATCAATAACGTGTTAGCATTACCTAGCACACAGTGCATACTATACACGCACTGTGTGTACAAACGTCCATCAATATTCATGAATGATGCATGTCCTTGCCAAAATGCAATTCTTGTAAAACATAGATGGTCGGTGCTTCTGTGTGTTGTATCTTAACTACACAGCAGAATCATAAACCTACAACTAAGACTCTGTGGTGCTCCGTTTGTGATGAGTAACATAACTGTGGAATATGGATGGTATGAGCAGCAGCAGCTGCCGCACTACTCACTGTGTGTGTGTGTGTGTGTGAGTGAGTGAGTGAGTGAGAGATTTCTTAGCTGAGGAAAGAAACCTGATCTAGCGACTTGGATTACTCCATAGTCCTTTATGTGCATGTGTGTATTTGTGCCTATTTCACAAATGTATCTTTGCATAAACATGCACAGAAGCATCTCAAATTTGTCTTAAGGTTTTGTATTGTGCTTAACAAACCATCAATAATACTTCAGGCTTCTAATGTGGATCTGTGTAACATACGTGTCTTCGGTCATAGTGGATGTTAGTGTGTTCTATTAGTCAGCCTTTCAAAGTTAGACCTGTGGGTTGCTTTTTTGATTAAACTTACAGTAAATTGTATTAGATAATCTTAAATATGTAATTCAAACGGTCACTTGAATGTTACAATGTATGTGTAGTTTCCATCAAGACTGCCGACTATGCACATATTGACTATGAAAAAAATGGTGACCATATTTCGAATCAAACATGGGGTTTCATTTAATGAAAATCTTGTTATTTCAATATGACAATTATTATTATTTAATGAATAATTTAACCATGACCACAGCTGCTTGGTTATTACTGTTCATAAATCGTAAATTACCTCACTATATTTATTTGTTATTTATATTTATATTTATTTATTGGAACAACCAATGTACAAATGATGAATAAATACATGTTCCAATATGTCCAAATATGAATGTTCTGCCTATTATGTTGAAACAAAAAGGCAACCGAACAACAATGTATGCAAAAACAAAATATGAGGGATTGTATCAAGAACATATAACCACCGCTCCACCCAGCTGTATCTTAAATAAGGTGATGGAAGTATAAAATAGCTCAAACTAATAGAAAATATATCCGCACACTTACACTGCAGATCAGATCAAGAACATAGCAGACATGTTATATCCACAGTGTTTCATGTTTTGCAGGAATCCACATCTGTGGATGTTTTTCAATCTTTGTGCATCTATGTTCTGTACATTAGTGTGAATGAAAAACAAGAAAATATTTTGCACGTGCAAAATGAGCCAAACCTGGATTATGAAGCAGAAAGTGTTTGTTTTTGTATGGCTGATGACTGGAGTATCACTGTATGCTCACCCCGTCTGTCTACTCATTGGAAAGCTCCCTCATGCAGGCAACTCTCATGCCATGCCAGCATTGATGTCATAAGTGGCCCCATTTCTCTGCCTCCTATTGGTCCATCCGGCGTGACACCGCTCTCCTGTTTGATGTACACTTAACAAATTCACGTCACTGTAATAAGTGGTCTGATTTCTCTCCCTCTGTCTCACACCTTTCAGCATTTCTTTTTTTGCCTTTTCAGTCATTTTTTTCTGCCAAGCTCTTGTTAACTCCTGCTGCAGTGAAAAGAAAACATCCAGTGAGCCATTTGCTTATTGGCTCAGACAAAACCAGCCAGTGATGCGTGTAGCTGTCAGAAACAGGAATAGATCTCAATACAGCCTGACCTCATGGGTTTGTCTGCCTGTATTCAGTATTTGTGCATGTCACAGTTCTCATCACAAAAGGATAGTAAGAGCACACATCATACCTTTCAATCTCAGTGTCTTTATGTGTGCTTACCCTATGATGGGTTCACTATTCATCACTATTGCATCTCTGATTCTACGTCCACGTGATCAACAATATTTCGTTAACTGCAAAGGATCTTTATATATATATATAAAAAAGGGATTTACTTGAATGAGACATGATCCAAAAATGAGATTAAATCCCAAATTATAAAAATGGAGAGTATCTATATCTGGATTAACATTCCCAAAACTTTATTGGATTAAAAAACAGGCACAGATTTGTGAGATTATTTAATCTATCATCCTTCACCTGGCCCGGTATGGAACAGCATGTACAACATAAAACATCTTTCTGCATTAAAGTCAAACTACCTTTTCATTACCTGGGTAAGTAAATCTTTGATATCCGCACTCAATAGTTTATGCCTTTTTAAAATGTGCTTTTTCTAATGAATACGTCAAGCAAGTCAAATCAGTGCTTGCTACAGTTTATTCTGATATTGACTGCACATCTACTTCAGTCAGCACAGACAGAGAGACGGTTATAAAGGCACATGTATAGAGCTGATTATCAGGACGTACATTGTATCTGTGTACAGTTAAAATGGACAACAGAGTATTTAGTGCCTTTGAATGGGACATACAGTATAAGTGGTTGCTGCTGGGGAGTTTTCCCTTGTGCCTCCAGAATGATCAATCCTCCAGTTGACAACGAGCCAACAGCAGGCCTGAAAGCAAAAATATATTGATCATGTCGTTCAGACTGTGTGTGACAGTGCGAACAGTGTTTTCAAAAAAACACTGGGCCCCTTGATAAAAGGGGAGGCACGCTCGAATGCCACAGGACACCTTGACATTATTGCCAATGAAATGCATCGTCTTAAAGTGTATCCATCTTGTAAATGCATTTTCTAATTGATGGCTGCTTCATGCCAAGAGTTGCATCTGATGGTTTGGACCAACGTTCTAATTCCAGTGGTCCATATTATCTTGTGATGTGCCTTCATATCACATGGTCTGACTCACTGTCCTACTTTGTTCAAACATTATTTGTGCTTCAATGGATTTGTCTCATGGTTTACCACTGATATTGAGTGCGTGTGGAGAGGGGGGGGGGGGGGGGGGGGGGGGGG
>NW_022280054.1:3732913-3794765 GCF_004355925.1 Anarrhichthys ocellatus | reverse complement strand
GGGGGGGGGCTGGTGCATTTGCGTGTGTGAATGTTGGACCTCACAGGAGAGGTGCATTGCATGTGGGCCTATTTTAGCACTCATGCATATATGAGTAACTGTTTTCATGGCACAAGATGAAGACATGCATGAGGGAGCACTTGCCTGCAAACTGCAGTTTATATGCATATTAGGGTTGGTGACTTTCATTTTCTTTTCTTCTTCTTTTTTTTTACAGATCAAGTAATCTGATCAAATACCCAATTTCATATTGATTACTCAACAGGAGGAATATTGTGATTTTATTTTAGAATGCTGTATCATGTGGCACCACTGGTAAAAAATTCTTGTACATAAAATACGTTATCTGCATGCAACTCCAATTTTATTAGTGTGTAAATTGGTACAATTCCCTGTTTAGATTACTAACAAGCCTGCTGCTTTGCTCCTTTTGAACTCAATGAACCAGGAGCATAAAGGATATATGCATGTATTCATAGAATCAATGTCACATTTTGGTAACCTCTGTTTGTATTTCATGCGTAATCCCTCCTTTCATGGTCTTTGGTGTTGGTTAAAAGGTGGGGAAGGCTGTTTTCCTCTGAAGCCGTGCTAATTGCATAATAAACAAGAGAGATAGAAGTCGTTTCTGTAAGAGTATGACTGCACAAAGCCAACAATGAAAGTGCTTTATCACTGGCCACAGGAGGGCACCGTTGGTATCTTTGTCAAATATCTGTGTGCCATGCATAGTTTCTTCACAGTGCATGCATTTTTAGGGAAAAACATAAATGAGATGTTTGATTAAAAGGTAAATATTTTAGAAACCACAGAACGTGTAAAAAAAAGCTAAGCCTGGAGAAATGTGACTGAAAGCATGTGCAAGCGGTATGGAGGAATAAGAAGAAGAAGAAGAAAACAAAGAGGAAAGAGAACACAATGTGGGCTACATTAAATCTCCTTCATGCAGAGGTAAACACGCATGTCTATTATTTATTTTGATTTGTTTGTTTTCAAGCTAACATCCAGTTGCTGCCTCAGCCACAGTAACAGTAGTGAGCTGCCCCGAGGCTACTCACTGCAGGAGAGGAAAAGGATACTGCTTCCTCCTAATGGGAAGCAGAGAGAGAAGGCAAATATTATAAATCTAATAGAAACAATACGACCAATGTATCAGCGTTAGGCTAATTTTACCTTCACTCAAAACTATGTGTTTAGATTAGGTAAGACAAAAGTTAAGATACGGTCTTAAGAAATATAATCAAACTAAGGAAGTCTTTGAATGTGTTGGTAATTAGGGACAATCTTCTTCTTTAAATGTTTATTTTTAGTTCCACACTTTTATTTCAGTGTCACCTACATGCAAAGAGACAGCTGCGTGTGCACTGACTTTTTCTCAGGTCAGTGTACTAACCTAAGAAAATGTCACTTTGCATTTATATTTCACTTTTTTCAAAGCACACATCCCATACTGTACATATACATATAGAGCACCAATTCACATAACGTGGTGTTTTAGTCTTGGTGGTTTGTCTTTTTTTAAATGATTTGTACATAGTTTAGACCTTTAAACAAACAAGTCAAAATATGCCAATTTATGTGACTTATACATGTTTTATGTTTTCTATATTATATTCCCTTACTGTTATAGCCATGGTTTATTAAACTATAAACTATACAATAGTGTCATAATACCTGAATATGCTGCTCTCATTGAGCAAGTCAAAGATTTGGTGTGCATCCATTTTAACTTTACACTTCATTTAATATAATTATTGAGCTGCTATGACATTATGTATCCACTAGATGCTGCTACAGGGCAAGACACGGTGAAGAGGGTGAGTGAGCCATCCTTAGCTTGTAGCACTTGGCAATGGCTCCCATTATTAAAATGTTGCTACTCTGCAATTCATTTTCTTATGTTTTTGGAGTGTTTATTTCTGTAGTTTTTTAGCCCAATAAAGTGGTAACAATACCAGTAAAAGAGAATACATAAAACGTGAGTTTAAATGCTTCTGAGCATTCTTCATTGAATCTTAGAGAGACGTTACAAGTTATTGCGTATGTTAACTCTCTACATGGCACCCAACAACAAAAACACACCTATATAGCTTCCCTTGAACAGCTTAAGAGGAACGATTGGAGATTCATAGCTAATGAAGGTTTACTGTATTTTCTTTGAGACTAATTATTTCGCAGGTTATAAACATACTTCAGAGTTTGTACTTGAATATAGACTAAAAAGTGTGTTCCTTTTTTTTGCTTTTGATCCAGACACTTAGGGAATGATTTCAGGTACGTAACTGAAACATTATCGGCACTAAAATTCAGGAAAATAAAGGGAATCTTTACTTTCTTTGTGTACAAATGGAAATTTGCATTTCTGAGCTTTTAGTGGCAAGGCCTTAATCAAACTGTTGTTATTGTAACACATCAACAATCTTCCACTTTCCATTTCACACAGTTAAATCCCTCTGAGAGTGTGTGTGTGTGTGTGTGTGTTCACAGTGACTAGATCAATAAGTGCCCTCTTTGCTGTCACCCTTCCCAAGTTACAGACAGCAGTTTCATGTGTTACTATTATACACATTTGAATATTAAAATCCCTCCGACACACACACACACACACACACACACACACACACACACACACACATCAGAATCAAACAAAACATGAACAGTAACACCGCACACACCTAGGTAGATGGCTTAGATAGCCGTCATAATTACACGGCAATCTTCATCCTTTCATTTGTCACAGCCGAGGCAGGTGGCGGAGACTCTGTGTGTCTAATTGCTTGTTTGGCTGCAGATGGGATCCTCCCTCGAGTCCCTCAACGCTCCCCGTCTGCTCTCACTGCTGCTCAGGGACACTAATGAAGTTACGCCACCCCTCATTCAGGCTCTTAAAAGCTCCAGCAGCCACCCTGATGGCAGGCCAAAGTGCTCCCTATTGCTTTCCCTTTGCCCTCGCTTGTCTCTGTAAACAGTGTGTCATTTCCCATCAGCCAGTAGACTCACTGTTACTGTGCCTTAACTGTGTCTATGCGCACTAACATATCGCTATATCTGTCAGTTTCTTTTTTCTTTATTTATATTTTTGTGTCTAGTTTTTCCGACTGTCCCTCTATTCCTGTTTCAGTAAATTCAATCTCAACACAATTGTATTATATCCTATTCTACACTGCTAGGAGATCTGCATAGAGGCTGTCTGATATCCCCACCTTTGTCTACACTAAGTGGTTGTGTCCGCTGTAAAGTGTATGAGACTTCTGCTATATTTGAGCCTGTGTATTAAACTAGAAGAGGGCTGTGCTGGTGCAGAGTTTGTTGGTTCTGTGTTTGGACTGTGGTGAGCAACAGTGTTGGTGGGAGACAAATAATTTGTGTTCTTATTGAAGGTCAGTCCAGCTCTGTTGTTTTGTGTAACATCTTTGTCGTTTCTCTGCTGTACTTTATCAGATAGTTTTGTAACACACTGACTTGAATGTGTCCAAAGGTTTCAACCCAACTGGCTCAGCAAGAAAGCTGCCAAATACTCTACAGTCCTAGGATGCTGTTAATGCATTGCAGGCACCTCAGACTTGAATCTATTTAACATGGAAATGAGTTTAAAAAAAAAAAAAAAGAGGAACAAGATAAAACATGAATTCAGACTGCAGTAGCTTCCACTGTTGGACATTTTCTCTGCTGCTTATCTTTTTCTCTGTTGTATCCAATCCACGAATGACAAAGTCAACATGTTTCTGTAAATAACACTCCATTATATCTATATTTGTTACAAAATTCAGAATCCATCCACTGACTGTATAAGAAGGAGAGTATGAGTTGGCCATACTGCATCGCTAACAGCAGGCCTCAGAAAGCTTGTTAATGGATTTCAGTTTAGAGAGCCCCTTAGTTTTTACAATCCCTGGCCCATACTATACCTATCTATCTTCCTAATTACAGAGCCCTTATCATGTCGTTCAGAGACGCTGCAGGAGAGAGGATGTCGGGGCCATTGCCCACGGCAGCTCTTAGTGAGCTCTAGCCCCTTTCCAGTTCATTACCTGTAAGGGGTTGGATTCAGCATCAGGCCAGATGAAGGTTTGCTTTTGTGTCAGAACTGTTCCAAGGACTGAGCAAATACATTTGCTGTCTTCGCTAGATATTGTGAATGTAATAAACAGGGAACTGAGAAATAAGACTGTATCATCTGCGGTAACCGTTAGGAGAGCCACACCTTTTCTAATTTATGTTCAAAGATCACTCTCATCCCATGTGACATTTCACTCTTGATTAGATCTGTGTCTGAATGGGTAACAGAGCACAGCAGTAATGATGTTGTGCTATATATGCAGCCTTTCAAGACAACCTCACACAAAACCAACAGTTTTTTATTAAATCAAGGGAAAGCATGTGGAAGAAACATAATGTAGAAAGCAGTACAGTAAGTACGTGTCCATTTAACAATAAGGTCACACATTGCTATTAGTCACAAAGGGATGACCTTTAAATGTGACATTTTATCTCTGCAAAAAATGCTTTTTGTAAAAAAAAAACTAATTAGCACAGCTTATCATTTACACCCTAATAAATGTGTGCATGCATTTGTCAGGATGGCAGTACACAGCAAGCTGCAGCATATTCATGAACAGCTGTTTCTGCGTTGTATAAGTGCAAGTGTTTGGATCACAAGTCCATGAGTTGTATAGCAGGTGTCATTGTGGTGGTAATATGTATGAGGTTTCCGGGGTCCATGTCTTTTAATTTAGATGAATATTTTTTCCGTCTGTCGTGAGCTCAGTGTTTCTCTCTCTCACACATACACACACACACAACTTAATTTTCTATTTTGGGACAGTAGTTGATCTTGTCAGCCAGATCTCACTCTCTCTAAGATATTAAAAGTGCATCAGTCTGATGTCAAAGTCCTTTAATGTCATTCATTAAGGGCAGAGAGCTTCTGCATTAAAGCAAAACTATGTTACTTTTCAAAGGAGAAATAACTCATTCTTACAATACATCATCGCACAAAAAAAACCTGGATTTATAACCACAAAAAAATTAAAAAGTACACCTTACTCAGCTCTGTACACTGCAGACTAACTTACTTATGACCAGTAGCTCATGGTGGCCAATGTTAGCTAATGTAGCTTTTCTTTCCATTGTCCATTATTGGCACTTGTAGCCAATGTAGCCATGATTACTCTATGTATTCTGTGAATAAAAACTTTCTTTACAAGCTCACTCTGCATACAGTTGGCAAGGTGTTTACTCTATCTGAAGCGATAATAAAATGTCAACTAATATTGAGCTCCCACTAACATAGACCAGGTCCTTCATTTTGAATGGCTTATCTTTGCCTCAAGATTGTTATTATAATGTTAAACGCTGTGAGGAGAACTATTATTGTCCAATCGCACATGGGCAATTAAAGCAAAAATGGGACTTTGCCTGGGCACCAAACCTGTTTTTGTTTAAATAAATATATTTCGGTGGTGTATATACTCAGAACACTTAAATAAAACACTAGATTTCAACTGTGATGGTTGTTTGTAGCCCTTCATTATTCATAGTTGTAGCCTTGACTGGCTTCCCTGTACGTAAAAAGGATCAGACTCATTGGGAACATTTGGTGCTAAAAAAGGCTTTTTTTGTCTCAACTTTTCACATCAGAGGGCTTAACCTTGTAAATGTGTGCTTAGTAAGACATTGACCTGACTATCTATCCTCGACACTTTATTTTCACACACTGTGTCCATCCATCCGTCTGTCACACAAAATAGCTGGCCTCATTTTTACAAAAGCATGATGTGTAATTTAAAGGATACTTGCTTGTCTATATGCAATAGAGGACGCAGCAACATACGCTTTGAGTCGGTGATTCTTCTCAATTCAAGCAACCACAAGTACAAAACTTTCTCTCGTATCATACACACATGGTAGGATTATCTTCTCAGTGTATTTGGGCATGTGGTCTGTTTAGGTATGGGAACTGTGGAGCTCATATCTCTACTTCTCAGAAATCCTACAGTATTTATTCCTAAAATAAACCATTTCATTATCATAACAAGCACTTAATGGCCGCTCTGACCCAGACATTTGTTGATATCTGTGTGTGTTTATGCACAACTTACAACATGCTGAAGTTTGAATGGGTGCTAAGTGATATAAACAGTCCGCTCAGAGGCTGGATGTGTGTGTGTAAAACAAAGAGGGAGAGGGACAGAATTTGTATTGTAGAGATCTCAGGCAATAATGTTTACTAAGGCAGGATGCCAAAAAGGGCAGCGTCAACCTTCGTGACTATGCGTTTGTCTACACAATGACTTTAGACCTCGAGGTGCATGTGAATCCATGCAGAAAAACAAATACACCTCTATGATATGACAGATGCTATAATTTGAATCAACATTGCTGATAGTACTTCTTTTATTTATAATGGAGTAGGTTACTTTACTTGTAAGTAAAATGTCTAAATACTTCTCCCACCACTGAGAACATGATGCTGTCAGCGTAGAAAAATGTTTTCTCTACAATGAAACTACTGAGCAGTTATTTTTCTTTTGTGATGGATAACTATATCAATTACAAATGGGGGAAAAAAATGAAATCCCATGCCAGTTATGAAGTAATGGCCAAAGGGTTAGGTTTTATCTTATCTTTAAAAAAAAGAAAAAAGATGGGGAAAGTCAGGGACCCTATATATATATATATATAGTTGTTATTGCATGTTCACATGTTCTCACACTCCAAAAGGACCTACACCATATACTGTAACTATCAGGGTTATTAGGTTACATGTCATAGGATTGTTTTTCTTTAGTATTAACGCAGCCCTGTGCATTGAGACCTGTCACTAGAGATAAACTCAGACCACCAATTGAACATAAAAGACCTTTGAGAAGTTTCCTACAACAGAGAAAAGCATTTTTTCTTGTTCTTCAAATCTCTGCTGTGAATCGGGTCGACACTGGAGGTTTTTGTTTGCTCCTCAATGGGTCGCAAAGTGGCTGTGGGCTTGTATTGTTATTGTTCTTTATCGCGCCATTGTTGGGACATGATTGGTTCATGGGGCTCTATTTTTGTCTGAGACTCTGCTGAAGGTCATGTTCAATGTGCATTTATCCCTTCATGTTAGAACTTCCTTCCTGACATTCACTGTTGATGTCATTTGTGCTAATTCAAGAGCACACCACAAACTGTCATTGTGTGACTGACTGGAAGTGGAAGAATGAAAAAAATGTTTTTGCTTTTGGGAAATTATCTGATCACAGATAACATCTCTGCCCCTCTTTGTTCAATATTCTGACTAATGAACAATTGTGGGATTGAGTAAAATCCCATGTCAGCTTGCTGGTAAACTACACATTGTCTTATCGTGCTCTTTATTCACCTTCAGCATTTGCCACGCTGTTGCCTGGGCACTGTGTTTGCACAGTTAGCAGGCTACTATCAAATGATCAAATGATAGCATTCATGAAGGGGTGACTGTCACAGGGAGTAATCCCAATCCAGTTAAATTTTGGCGTTTTTCAAAGGGTTAAGGACTTCTATAGACGGTCTGATGGTCATAAGCACGAGTTAAAAGTTGAATGTTAACCATACATTTATAAGAAATACTCAGAACAAATTCAACATAAAATAAAAGATATGAAAAGAAAAAAAAAAACTTTCAAGACAAAAATTCAAACTCATCGATAATAATAATGATTTTCACTTGCAGATTCCTCTAAAACATACAGAAGGCATATTCGAGCAGTGACATATAATGCCCTGATAATTTGTGAACAGAAAAGTGCAAATAACTGATGTATAATATTTAGCCTCGTATAAAGCATGATTTCAAACAGCTGCGACTACCAGCTATGATTTTTTTCTACCCGCAATGATCAAGTGGTGGATTTTAAGTAGGCTGCCTGTTGAGAGAATCTGGGAGAAAATCCGGCTGCTTGTGTCATTTGAGCTATGATAAAGGTTAAGTAACTATAATTAATGATAATGTGCTACAACTTCCCCCTCACTGGAGGCAGAGGAAGATTGACCGCAATCCGCCGGTGACTGACAGATCTGTAAAGATCTCATGGGTTCATACATCTCACTGCAGAAGCAGCTAGGTGAAGGCTCTTTAATTAAGTGCAGAGCTATGTGACGTGTGTGTGTGTGTGTGTGTGTGTGTGTGTGTGTGTGAATGTGTGATAGGCTATGGGACTGATTAGCATGCAATATACGAGGAATATGAGGAAATCTATGCTTACTAAAGAACTAATGCTGTAGCTTAGATAGTTCAAAACATTTCTGAATGTAGAATGGAACATGAATGTTTGTGTTCAGCATCAAATTTAACCATTATGGTCTCGGGTCTACTGGAATATCCTCAAACTCAACTCTTTCACATTGCCTCAGGCCGAGATGACATAGTTGACAATCTGAAAGCAGTGTGAGCTCCTAAATCTTGACTTGCAAACCATCTAGTAATAAACAGTAGCAACAGAGCCCACTGATTGTCATGTACTTTTAACTTATCTCCTAAAGTTAAGAATGAAATGATATGGAGATTCGTTTTTCTGATACAAATCTCTATAAATCAAGAAACTGTTGTGATGTTCGTCACAGAAATAGTTGCCTGACCTTTGTTGACAGTTGGCCGTGATGCTGCTAATTTGTGCTACCCTGAGACCACTACTTTCAAGTTATGGCATAACTTCAGATATCCTCTTAACTAGAAGCTGAGATTCCCAGAACATTATCTATAAATCCTTCAGTACCGTGATTGACAATTTCTGCAGAATATATCAGCAGATTCGGTCAACCTTTATCGAAATTGCTGTTCCCGCATGCCCTTCTTAATTTTCAGGCTCCCACAGCCAGTACGCTGTAGCCCGAGGGCTCATGTTCTGTTTACTGTACATTCAGCACTGGCTCAAAGAGCACACACACACACACACACAACATATACAACCACATGTAAACGGCACCCTGCAACGTCAAAGGGAACCTGCTCAGCTTTGTAGCTCATAGAGTGACCATCTGTGAAAAACACAAACAAAGCAGCTTGGATTTACCACAGCACCTCAGCTGTAATTGGATGTGATCCAGCATAAACATACCATATGGGATTGGCTTTCATCTTTATAATTACATATGTTGCAGTTACAAACGCTATGGGAGATTTAATGAACATTGGGCTCCCTTTGTTTATTATTGCAAATGTCATCCTAGCCATCTGTAACCAGGATCAGCTTTGATCTTGACTTTGACATTCTCTATGGTAGTACATTATTATCAATGCCAAATGTGTTACACCTGAGAGGTATAATACAATGCTCCACTTTGGGATCAGTGAGGTAACCAGTGTCAGGAACAGGGCGGCTCCCCCTCACCAATTAGTTTCCTGGAAAACAATGGCAGCGCCACTCCCAGAGGATCGCAAAGGCTTGATTAAAGTTGCATTTAATGGAACTCATAAAGTCATGAGGAAACCAGACAAAAATGTTCTTCAAAGAATCAGACAAGTAATGCAAGAGCTGCAAAGGAAAAGTAACAGATGGTAGGTGGACTGTTTAGACAAACCTCTGCAGGCTGGGGAAACATGGGGTTGACTCTGAGAAGAAAACACCTTTACACAGTCAGTGTCATGACGCTATTGTATCAATAAAACTTCTATAAACACTATACATGTCAATAAACACCTACTCACTGTGCCTTATGTCGGAGCAGTCGTAAGCCCATTAACTGACAGTGTTTCTCCCTGCAATCCTTGTTAACCTTAGTAGCCAACCGAAACAGTGTTACTTTAAACTGTTGCTTTCTTATTGGTCATAATGCTACTTCTACCACTACTACTCTCCTAATATTATTATCATTAATAATAATAATAATAACAGCCCATAAATAATAATGACAGTAATGACACTAATACTTTAAAGCTGCCATAGTCATGTAGCATTAAAGCTAAAACGCTCACAGTACACAACCTGTACAGACCAAACGGCAGACAGACAGTTAGCGACTAGCTGGTGACTAAGAAACGGCTTAAAGAGAGTGACAAACAAAAACACAACTTCAAATGAATGACAGTTAAATGTCCCTCTCTTTATTTGCGCTATGGTCGAATGAGGCATCTTTCGCTGGTGAGGCTCCTCACATAACGGACCCCTGAGCGAGTAACTGACTACTCATAAGTACTGCCATGATGGCATAATAAACTCCATAGGCAGTTTCTTGCTAAATCATATTGTAGGTAAAAAAATGTCAAGGGCATGGTTCATTTTATTCAATGAGGATTTGGTGCATATATCAGACAAGTTATTCAAAAATCTGTTGACATTAGCAGTCACAGTGCAGACCTAAACAATCATCTAGCTGGCTGCCTCGCAACATCATACCCACCCTGATATAGGGTTTCAAATCATCCGCTTGACTGACAGCTCTTTTGCACACACTTAGTATTCTGTACCGAAGTCACCCGAGGTCACAGTGAAAACACAAAACTTCAACTAATTTCAACTAGCCAATTAAGACGATATCAAAATACAGTTGATGCTGAAATAAGATTCCAAATGTTTAAAATGCATGTGCTTTGTCACAATCGCATGTGGCCCTGCATGCCCTCCTGATGGTTCACTTAAGAGGAAGAAGAAGAGAAAAGACGTCCAAGACTTGCTGAACTCCATCTAATCTATTTTCCAAGACTAACTCGTCTCTGCTGAGAAGACGGTCAAGAGGCAAAAAAAGGAATCAGGGCACATCTGCACAATTTTGCATATTTTCTGTCCCTTTCATCAACTTTGATATCTCTTTCTGTGCATGTCTCGTATTCTCTGAGCTCCTTGCATCTCTTTTATCTTGTTCTGTTTTATTTAAACCTCCATCCCCTCTCCCTTCTTGTACTTTCTGCCTCAGCATGTCTTTAAAGTTCTCCAATCAACAGCTTCTCTAGTCTGTTGCATCATTTGTTGTTCCACTTTTTGTCTGAGAATAAGTCTCAGATTCATTTTCCTGTTGACGAGCTTTAAAATTCTTTCCTCACTAGTTTGCCTTGTCGCAGTTGACTGGGTGTTTATGAGACCAACTTATTATGATAAACACCTGCGCAAATGATCTAAACTGATGTCCTGTGTGGCTTTTACAAGATCCGATTTACTGTTCGGTCTTTACTTTGATAGCTTGGTGAGCTGCTAGTTTTATGCCTCAGCTGAAAGGGTATTTTTGATGCAACAGGAAGTTTAAATGGGGCAGAAAGTCCACCACTTAGGATGTGGTCGTGTATCGACATGTGCAAGAAAGTGGCGGTGCAACGTTGTGGCTGAATGAGCTGTTCGTGACTGCAGAAAACATCTAGCTAACTTGACCTATTTTTTCATCATGACACTTCTGGAGGACCTGGTGAAGGACAATGTTTACCCTCTCAATTCATATGTGACTTATTGATGTTAACAAAGCAAGTTTGTGTAAATGGAGACATTTCTTTGGATTTTGGAGAGGCTGCAGCCTCTCAAACATCCACCCAGAGAAGTGGACACATCTGTTTGATCATCAGTATGAGTCAGTCAACAGTAGACCTACGTCAGAGTCAGGGTTCAGGGTTAGGCCATGTACTGCAACACAACATAAATGAATGTTGGTGTTTGAAAAGGTTATGGCCAACCTAAACATGAGTTATGCGTATGGTTGCAGCTACAGAGGTTTAGTTGGCAGAGGTGACTACAGTAACATTTCTCCTTTTGTAATTGCTTAGGTGGGATGTTGGTGTTCTCTGTTTAGACTCAGTTTACTCCTAAAACAATCATACATAAGTGAAGAGAAAAGCCAAACCATGTCCGAGTCAAGTCGTTGCCCCCTGTCCCCTGAATCAGTTTGAAGCCATGACACAGTCGCTGTTTGTTTTGACGTTAAAGGTCGTGGCTGTGCCATGGTGACAGGAGGGAGAGAAAGAGGACACAGCGAGAACAACACAGCATCAAAGCACTCATTCTTACCGAGACATTATCGGGTCAAACTAAAGAATCTCAATATTAAATCGACTGACAATCATCTGAAATTACGACAGCTGGTTTGCATCCTCACCAAGAAGCTAACTAGATTTAAAATGTGGTGGAGGGATGTTTGGTTGGGCCCACAAATTAGATTTAAACACAAAAAAATGGGTCATAAGGCTGCGCAGGGTGCTTTCTTTCTTCTTCTCCTGGGATTCAATGCCAAATTGTCTTCACTGCTCTTTTCTCCTGCTCACTTTTAGTACTAATAATGTTAGTGTGGCCTGATCTTTATATGCAACTGTGCAGAAAAAACGGCCTTAAACACAATGAATTGACATGCAAAAAAGCTGTGAAGCATTCCAATCTTATGAATGAAGCTTAGAACTTGATATAGCCCTAGAAACAAACAAACTGTGTCATGTTTTATACACACATTGCAGGATAAGGGTGTACGTTTTAAGCTCTTAACAGCCTGATACAAACCATACCACGGTAACAGTAAAAGATAGCAACTATAGTCCTCTACATAACACTTTCTAATTCTAATAATTCTAAAACTGTTTGCTTTTTAATTTTATTTTGTATGTTTAAGATCATTGCAGAGTGAAAGATGCAGGTGCTACAGCCATCACTAGGGGCTAGCTTCATATTTATCACACAGTGGTAACAATCTTTTCATCTTACTCAGGCTAAGAAACCAAAAAGCCTATTTCCCAAAATACTGAATTATTTCATCCTGGATACTAACACACCTTCAGCTGTCACAGAAAAGAAAAACATTTCCATTGTTTTATTGGCTTCTTCATACTGATCGTACCTACTACTGCCACTGTTAAGATGTGCACATTTCAGCAGAATCGCAGCCAGGAGACTTCATTCATTAAGCATCTAGTGAGAGAGAGTGCAACCTTGAGGCTACATCTTTAGTACTTGTCCTATTTCGTCAGCACGCCTGGGAAAAGACTTCAGTTTCTGCATATAAAAGCACAATGTTTGATTGCGGATTAGGTGTTAGTGTGTTTGTGTGTGTCCGAGTTTGTGATCTGGGTCAAAAGTTACTGGGTTGGGCTCTTCCCATCTTTCTTGCACCAAAGGAATGGTTTTCATTATTTTATGTATCTCCTTGAATAAAACTATTACAGAGACTTCTAGTCGATGCTGGAAGATATGTGCGTTATATTTTTGTCTTCTCCCTGAATTGATGGTTAAATGCCTCTTATTTGGTAAACACGATATTCACACAATACAGATAGGACTGAGGACTGCATGTTCCATACAACTTATATGCCTTTTTCTGTCATCAATACACCTAAAGATGAAGGTCGGGCTCTTCAAACACAGGACAACAGCGGCTGTTTGTTTCTTTAGACAACATTGTGACATTTTTCAGGGTCTTTGACCAAGTTATCCCGGAATATATAACGTCCAACCTATCTACACTACCAGGTCAGTCCAAACCTTATCTAATCTTGTCAATTTTATCTGGTCCCAAAGTTCAAGTTGACCTTCTTTGTCCTCATCGCCTCCCATCAATGCAAAATGTATTATTTTGTTCCACACATTTCTTGTCTTTTGTGACCTTTTTGGAAACATTGACTGTGTTCTTGCATTAATGTCTAATTTTCCTATTCCTGAGACATTTTTAATTTGCATAAATTAGCAATTCATTCTGAGCTTTGACATCTACAGTATTTATGATCTATTGCAAATTAGACCAGTGAGTTATTAAACTGCAATCAATATGGGCGACACATTCCCGAGGGTTGAAAGGACAGAGGGTGTCTTACAGTATGCTGGAGAGATAGTAAAACCCCTTCAGGCACATTTGCTATAGTAAATCAACAAGTCTAGTGTTTTTTTGATATGGTAGACAGAGGCATATCAGCCTCACTCAGCCCTCGATAGAGAAGTGGCCGTAGTCAAAACATTCAAAATGTGTTTTGATTTAATGTTTTCCTTGTGAGACTTCTTGAATGATTTCCCAAAAAATTTAACAATAATTGAGATTTACACCGAAACATGAAATGATTTTACCAAACATTTGAAAAAGGTTGGTGACTTTCATTGATTTATCTCTAGCTCCGGCTAAAATGTGATCATGTCAAGGTCAATATGACAATCACTAAAAGAGAAAATCCAGCTCCACCTGCAGCTCAGACTTACTGTAGCCTCTGAAAACATCTCACTATCATACAAGAATAACGGTAACGGTCATCAAATGTAATGTTATTTTCAGGATATATGAAAAAATATATACATTTGTTGCAAGTTTTGCTTGAAGGACATTAAATCGACGTTGCGTAACAAACATTTCAAGGAATTAAGTGCAGCGACGTGAACAATCAAATTGTTTTCATAGACCACCACAGAGCTTCTAGAATTGCATTACAGCAAGGGATTTTTGATCACAGCTGAGATGGTTATCACTCACGAATGGGAAGCGTCTCATGAGCAATGTCTGGAACTGCATACTGAGTAAATTAACATAATACAACTTCCCCCACCTGGTTCTGTGGTGCAGCAGCTGTGAGCTGTTCTGCTCACGGCTCAAGTGTCTCTGAGGTGATACCGAAATCCCTCCAGCCACTCATTTGTCTTAATTCTCTGCTCATCCGCTTGGCATCTCCCATTTTGCCATGTGTTTTTCATTTTCCATTGGTTTATCCACAGGAATGGGGTGGCATTTAAAATTGGAATAACACACAGTAGGTACCAACGCCGGTTAAATTGATTGAATGAGTGTTCAAAACAACATGTCCCTCAAAAACAGACAGCGCAGCTACAGCTTTCCATGAAATCTATCAACTTTATAAGTAGTAGCACTAAAGTGTGTTTGTGACTGATTATGATGTCAATTCAATATTCCATGGATCCTTCAATAACAACCCGTTTTTGCATTTTGCTCAAATGCCTCATCTTGTACACAGAGGAGAAGAGCACTCCTTTGTAGATGACAATCTCCATTTGCCCTATATCCTCCAACATATCTGATTTACAATTAAAATGTCCCTGCTCTCTAGTTTCTTGCTTTCATTAATGAACGGGTTATTTTTAGCCATTTGAGTTACATAGATAACGAGGAGGGAAAATAGCAGAGAGTCGATAAGCTCATACCATAATAGTAAGCTTGAATCAAACTGGATGTCTGCAGCGCTCACTGTGCATTGCATGTCCAAAGAACACTGGCCTACTTTCACCCTTTATTTCAACTTACAGTTACAAAAAATGACACTGCAATTCTGAAGTCAACCTAAAGTTATCTTGTTACACAACAGAGACTTGCCAAACAGGTTACATTACTTGACATGGTCCCAACCAAAGAAACTACTATAGTTTATACGTTCCAGGTCTCATGCTTTATTCATTTTTGTTCTCTTTATCTGTGATTATAGGTCACAGTGTGTACACATGTTGCTAAATTCATGATGATGAAATTCAGAAGTAATTCACTAAATTCATGATGATGAAATTCAGAAGTAATTCACTAAAATCTAACAGATCAGATGCACTTCCTGTGGCTATCTTCTCTGACAGAAAGAGCAAGCAAGAGAAAGATGGGGGACTCCTCGCAGGGATTCAGAGAGATAGCAAAACACTCAAGATGTACCTCTTTGTGGGTGCACTTGAAGTAATTTAAGGAGATGGCTAATAACAGCAGAGATTATCATGTGCACGGAGTACCTGCTCCCTCTGAGGGGGGCTGGACATGATGGGAGGCGTTTCCAGCTTTAGCTGCGCGTTGCTTACAGACATGCGCTCCCAGCTGTTGATTTGAGCGCAGTCCTGCACGTGGCCGGTCAACAAACCAGTTGACGTTGGATGCATGAAACACGGACGGAATCTCATCGTTAATTAAAAAGTGCTGTACCGAAATGGAAACAAGAAGCCGGGTTTGGAATGAGCAAGAACAATAGAAGCGCTGCGTAACTGAGACAGCACGCCTGCAAAGACGAGAGAGACTGGTGCGCCTTGGCACCGAGGGAAGCACCAAACTTCAAGGACGAGCTGAGCATCAATTTAGGACAAAAGATCGGCACACTAAAAACGAGCATGTTCCTGTCGACTGTTTTCTATAATATACATTTGTAAGCATCAACTTAAGATCCAGGATAAGGTGTGGAAAGCGTCCCTGTTGTCCTCATTTCGCTCAAAACAACTGTGCCAATGCTGGAATGGCTTGTGGCTCTGTGCATTTTGATCCTGGTGGGCTTAATCTGGCCAGGCTTCAAATATTTTGGCACTGAGAGCCAGTCGGGTGCCTTGCTTCAGGGACATGGGAGTTCGCAACAGACAACCAAGGACAAGACCGGGAGGTGCGTCTCGGAGCAGGAGGTGGGCGACGTTTCCCAGGCGGCCTGTGATGAGAAAGCACGCACCGTGGCACTAATATGCAAACCGTCCGCGTTGGCCAACTATCTCCTGAAACACTGCAGGACTTTCAGTAATTACTCGCCGTGTGTCGGCTGGACGTGGCGGGCAAGCGCCTTCCTCCAGAGTGTGTACGAGGCGTGCTGGCCGTACGACAGTCCGGTCCAGTTTGTGCGGGACAACCTGCAGCTGAGCGATGATGGGCTGGTGGCCCTGGACTGGGCAGTGCCGTCCTACCAGAAACGACGCAGGACTTCCAGTCACTCCACCAGTCCCGTTCTGCTCATCATCCCAAACTCTTTTGGGAAGTTCACTAGGAATGTGTTAAAGGTGCGTTCTTGGTTTTTCTCAGACATGCATAACAAATTATCCTAATGATAGGAGTTGAATGGCCATAGATAATAATATGCATGCATAAACTGAACAGTCACACAATGGAACACGATGTACATAATCAAAAGTTATTAAATGTAAAAAAAAGTATTTTTTTTTTTTTTTATGTTCAGGTGAGCTGATTGCTGAACAGAGTAGGGTACCTCATCCTTACCACTATGAAAGAAATACACTTAAAATATCCCACAAATCTGTAAAATGTTAGAAATAGCACTTGGTCCGCACTAACAGCCTCATATTGCTGTTTCTGAATAACCAATTTGTATCAATTTCATTGGCAAAGGTCAGGATGCATCTTAAATTGTGTGAAGGACTTTGTAGCCACTCCGTCTCTTATCTGTCTCTCATACAGTTCAGCAGCTGCTTGAGAGTGCCCTGTTTTTCCTTGTGTATGTATACAGTTGCAACAAGTAGAAGTTAGCATCTCCACAGCTATAATACAACAACACTAAACAATAACAGAGCAAATTATTTTCAAATTCAGACGGTAAAATCTAGAAACATGCAGGAACAAGTCTGTCGAAAGGGAACAAATCAACAACGCCCATTTGGGCAAAGGCACACTTGAGCTTAAGCCTTGACAAGCTCAGTTGGAAGAAAAGAGCGGAGGGGGTAAAAACGAGCAGATGCGGAGGCAGCACCATGTCTTTCAACTACTCGTTCAATACACTGACTGAGGTAATTGAGTGAGAGATTACAAAGCACTGCTTGATGTGAGGGGCCTGGGGAAGTGCAGCGCTGCTCCACATGACTGCCTGCTGGCTCTCGCACAACTCTGGGCACCTGGCATAGCTCATTTCATTTCATACTGCTAGGTCTGTGTGTAAATTCATCACAGGCTTACTGTCGACCCATTGTCAGAAATAACAACTGCAAGAACTCAGCACCAACAAAGCCAAATGGTTTGTTATAAATCTAGAGTGATCGCCTTTGTATAGATCTAAAAGAAAAGTGTTAATAAACAATGGAGCGACAACAACAGAAGGAAAACATTATAAATATTTGTCTTTACAACAGGAAAAAGCTAAATGGAAGGAGAGATGAAAAGTAATTGTTACATTCAGACAGATCTGTGCCTCATGCTTATTTTTGGGCCATCATCAGTTTGTGATGCTGTCAGTTATGCTTGGGAAAGCTGAGGCACCACAAGGGATATACACCAATTAAGATCACTCCCGTCACTGGTGTGCATAACCCAGTGTGTGTGTGTGTGTGTGCGTGTGCGTGTGTGTGTGTGTGTGTGTGCGTGCGTGCGTGCGTGTGTGTGTAAGAAGAGCTCATGTTTGCGTGGGCATACACACACGGGTCTATATCTGTGACTCAGAGAAGAAACTGAGAGGAAATGTAGATTATTTTGGGCTTGCGGTTCCTGTCCCCTTCTCTTTTACACGGCACATTTCAGTAGCTCATGAATTTTTGAATGGGCCATCTCCTCTTAAATCATTCACATGCATGTTTACTCTCCGTTTGTCTTTTTGATCCCTTGATTCATGTGGTCTGGCATAATTCATAAATATTTTCATAATGGCATAATCAAACATTAATGAAGTACAGTACCTAACAGTCATAGAGTTTTCATTGGCTATAAAGTCTGAAATGTGTTCCTCCCAAAACACACAAAATATACTTACATTATTTCAGCCAGTTAGTTAGTTAGATATGTCACTGTGCATTGAAATACTGCTAATTACTAATAGGATCATAAAACACGTTTACCAAAAATACATTGCCATTGATCTCTTTCTGTATTGTTTTTTCTATTTCTTAATTAAAGCAGACATTAAAAGCTGGAAATTCAGGGGAAAATGCTTATTTGCTTTCCTGATTCCTGAGTTATTAGATTGATAACTCTCTCTTGTGTGGTGAATATGAAGCTGTTTAACTTAGCTTAGCATAACAGGGGGAAACCGCTACCTACTCTGTCCGAAGGTAACCAAATCAGTCTACCAGCACCTCTAAAGCTCATTAATTAAGGCATTGTATCTTGTTCATTTTTTTTAATGCTAAAGCGTAAAAACAACACATTGTATTGTGTATGCATGTCAAGCACATAACCTCCCTGTAAAATAACCGTGTCAGTTTTTTTGTGGTTAGCTAATCAGCTTCTGCAGTATCTTTACAGTGAGATTGTGAGACAGGACTTTGATCTTGATTGATTCTCATCATTTTTGCAGAGAAAGTGAAGAAGCGTAGTTCCCAACTATTTAAACCAGCACTGAATGTATGTAAACTCTCAAGTCCAAGAAAGTCTGCATAGTCAGCTACCCTCCATAAACTCTCCTGATCTCAGCCATCAACAAACTAAATTTATTTTTACTCTCAACTTCAAAAAGGTCACGCACAGGGGTCAGTTTAATAGACTTGAGGTGTGTAAAGACACGTAGGAGTGAGCCCAATATTCAGTGGTCCGTTTTCTCTGTTTAGAGCAAAGCGTTGAAAGGCCATAAAATGTTCCTGGAGGCAGATATCCAGCTGTTGCAACCATTTTGCCTCATATGATTTACACGCGTCACACTTTCCTGACATAAACTCACTTGTGTACTATCATTTTGTGACCTAGTTAAGTGTTTTGTTCAGTATGCTTTTGGCACTTTTTTTCACATCAAGTATTTTTCATTGCTCATAGATATGAGGTATTATATAATCCGGTCATTGTGTGTAATTTACCTTTCAACACTTAGATAAATGTCTTTTCTGATTGCTGAGAGAGCAGCCTGGAGTTTTCCGAATTCCTTGCAGGATGGGATAATAGCTTGGCACTCATGCACTAAAAGTGGGGAGGTTTTGCCATTAAAAGTCAAGATTAGATCAGTGAGAGAGGTTATAGTCGCAGTAATACTAAATCAGTCCTAGGGTCGGAAATGTTTCAATCACAGAAACATGACCAGCAATACAAAGCACAATACCCAGATATACTAGGACATACAGTAGATGAACTGAATGAGTAGGCACATAATTAAATGGGGCATTAGATCTGTTTCCTTTGTGAATTTTATTGTTTGTTTTCAACACACCAGTGCCAGTCTGTAGGACAGTTTTTTGGTCAGCTCTTGGTTTTGAAGGAGGACAATGACGATGTGTGCAGAGAGTTGATTTTCAGCTTTAGCTTGAAGGTCTTTATGTTATTATTAAGTGAAGAGGGTAGGAATTTCAGCCCATAACTGTTCTGCTGCACTATTCAAAATCTGTGTGTCGAGAGGACACGGGGATAAAGAGTCAATTCTCCCCACACTTTGAGCAAAATGCAAATTTATCCAAAGTATGCAAATGCAAGTAAATGCAAAGTAGATGCTCATTTAACATAGAATATAGACAGGAAACACATTTTCATGGAGGCTTGTGGAACAGGAGCCAGTTGGCTAGTGCATCAGTTCTTGCTGTTTTTACTATGGCAGGCAGTCTTTTCAACACTCTATATCTATGGTATCATGATCTTTTAAGTAACCGCTCTTCTCCAGCAGTGCTGCCATGTTGGATGGAAGTCACCGAGTTTTTCTATCTCTGCTGTAATGCAACATACTCTGCTTTGTTTAGCTAGGGTTCATACAATTAGTTGGTCTGGAAACTGCCAACCAATTAACTATAAAGATAGAATTGATTATACAACAAGTACAGTCACTTTTAATCTTGATTTTCATCATTTGTTTTATCTACATATAGTGCTGGGTGAGCCTATACAATAGTATAATATTATCATCCCGTATTTCTGAAATGCTGCCTGCTCTCCTGCACAAATCCAACTCGGAGGAGCAAATCTATTCCCTGGACACAGGCCAGTTCAAGAGTATTTAGGGAAACTATTGACCTGAACAGAAGACAGAGCATTGTAGCGAGATGCTTTGTTGCCTCTAAAAGGCTTTTAATCGAATTAACATCCTTAATTTAACTTGATTTGTGGCAACATGTGGAGATGAAGCTGCTGAAGTTTGTTTAATGCTAGACATGGTCTCACAGAAGTAGATCAACTTATTCAATATGCTTTGAATGGAAGATTGTTGTATTTATGTCGTTGTTTCAGTAGAGCGGGGGAGGAGAATAATGCTTTCTGTGTGTGTTTGTGTATAAGAAGCACAGTGTGTATGAGGGCTGGTATGTTTGGAGCCAATGTTTGGAGTCACTGCTGAAGGAATTTGTCACCGATCTGACAGTTTATCAGCACTGGCAGAAAACTGCTGCAGCAACAGCAGCTGGTCGCTTTTTACTTCTCCTGCAATGACGCTGAAATCTCTAAAAAGGACAAATTCCCACAGTCATGATAATACTTTAGGAAAATGATTGCCAAGTTACTTAAATCTAAATAAAAGTCTCATTAAGGAAGTACTTAGAACAAATGTTCCCTCTAAGCTGGTGACTTTATCAGATTGTCCAAAACATATTATATTACTGCTTTGCTTCCTTTTGCTAACACATTTTATAACAGAAACAGGCGCTGCTGTGTCTGTTATGGGCTTAGTGGATTATTCCATTCATTTTATTTGCCATCCTGAAGGTGTGTTTGGAATGTATTGGGAGCGGTTGTTAATCATCACTCACTGTGCCTGTGGGTGATTCACACAGTGCATCACCCACAGTGTCGCTGTATTAATACCGGAGCAGGCAGGCATGAGCAGGACGAAATCATTTCACAATCAGTTCACCGAATTTAATCCCAGCAACATTCATCCCTCAGCCCCGGCCCTCATATGCAGTTTAAATTGTGAAGTAATTGTGTCGCTCAATATCTTTGGGAATTCAACCGAGCTCAAATGATTCATATTCATCAGAAATTGCTCTTCTCCTCGTCTCTTGATTCAAAAGAGTATCTCTGCAATGAGTTAGCTAAGAGGCTAATGAATAAGCCAGTGAATGGTGTTCCGGTGTATTGGCTCTGCTCAGAGCTCTCCCGACACTGCCAAGCGATGCATCTGGCCGAGTAAATCCTCTTTTCATACGGACAACCAGAAAGTGGCAAAAATCCTGCTGCAGTCTTCCTCAGCTGGTAAATATTTAATGCAGCAATTCTGCAGCTCTTCCTGCATCGCACTGGGATTTCTGCAGGTTCAAAGCAGAATGGAACTCATTACACATCGGACAGTTTGTTTGAACAGGCTTCTGCCATTTTTTCTGACCACAAACCTTTGTATGAGAAAACAGAGAATTGAACACTACTCCCTCTATGTTGAGGGGAAGAGGGAAGACTCTTTTTGTGTTTCCAGACACTGGTGGATTGAATTATGTATTCTAAAAGGTAATATTCAGAGCCTTGGCGGGAACAATCTCTCATTTTCAGTCCTCCTCTGCATAGAGAGCTCGTCAGTGTAGTTGATCTATTTAATTGCCATTTCCGCTCTACTCCAAATCAAAACTGCCCAAAGTTATTGTTCACACTTTATGTAGTTATAAGCTTTGGTTGAGACTTATTAAAGTCGGATGATGTTTCATTGGAATGTATATAATATATTATATGTCATATGAGAATCTGTGCTAAATATGTTACACTTGCTACTATCATTAACAAGATTAAGGATTTAACCAATTAAGTGATGCTTACAATAAGCTTATCTGCAGCCAAGACTAGAGTAGAACTTATATATTTCCTCTGCTTTCCTTCTTTAACACCATTACAGGCTTGTAATGTTTCTAGTAAACAACAGTTTACTACTGAGCCAGTCTACTGAGAGAATACACCATTAGATTTGGCGAGACAGATTTGCATAAGCCTTCAAAGCAAAATAAAAATGATGGTAACCATTTGTGCCTGAGCCTTGTTTTGAAGATAAAAAGGCTTTTGGGTGAGCAGAAGAGAATTTGAAAGAGTTCTATTCAATTGTACCTGCTTTGTATAAAACTGGCTTGTTCTTGTAATTTGTTTTCCGTTTTATATTATGCTTTATGGAGCCTTAATTATGCTGTTCTGAGCACAGTCAACTTTGAGAATATGTCATTCTAGTATATTCTCCTCAGCATTTAAAGAATAGCAAAACAACAAAAAAAAATGTATGTGCTGAATAAAACAATATTGTCAAGTTTACAACATTGATTAAAAACATTTACACGTTAAGGAAACATGAAAGAGACATTACTTCCCATTCAGTTGTTTAGCGTTTTCTTACATTCATTCATTCAGTCCAAATATGTAATACTGTTACGTTTGTATCAAATTATACATAAAAAGAATATCTCACTTTAGAAGAGTGGTGGTATTTCTCTCCAACCTGCAGCTGACTGAAAGGAAAGACTTCCTGCCAGGGACATGAGATCACAGGTTTCCGTATAGTCGAGCCCTTTCGGTTCTCGTGCCAATTTTGTCCAGCTCAAGGAGAGCTGCATCGTGCAGGACATCATCGCATCCAACAAGACTGTATTATTGGCCTTCATCAAGGCCTCCACGCTGTCTTAAAACTGCCTCAAAGTTGACAATCACCACAGGGAGGCTTCCTTGGCCATGTTTGGCCACTGATTTGTTTGCTTCTTTGGGCCACATTGTGAAGGCAGTATCTCGGGATGCATAACTCTTGTTTGCTCATGTTCATCTGTGCCAAACTGTATAACAAAGAAGCTTAATAGTATGTGTATCTGTCAAGAGTTGGTTGTTCCACTATTTTAAATCATAAATAGGTGAAACTGGAAGAGAAAATAGAACATGATTCAGTGGTTATTTTTTAAATGACGTAATGACGGTTGAACCTATTCTGCAGTATTGCAGTGTAAAGTAAGCTGCACAGAGCAACAATTACACTACTTGTGCAGTTTTACTGTGTTCTCACTTCCTTCAGCAACTGTTCATTTCTTTTTCCTTACAATAAAAAGTAGGACCATGACATTTCAGGTGTTACAACTAGAAAGACATTTAGTAAAACTAAATGGAAACTGATTTCTAAAAGGGGGCATTGTTTAATTCTGTGGCATTACAACCAGGAGACCAGGCCACACTATTAAGAGTGTGTGGCTTATTCAGAAGAACAAAGGAGATTTATTTATGTAGGCATAGTGTATGTAAAATACATAGTCTATCAACCATTCCTCGTCTTTTCTCTGTAACATTACATACATGGATTAATACCTTTCCCTTCTTGACTTATGGCTAAAAATCCTCTGTTTAATTCAAAGGAGCAATCATACAACATATAGAATTCCCCACAAATCCTCCATAATGTTCCCAATCCGTAACACTTGCACTTTTTGATGACACATTGACAGCCTTTTACTTATATTTGTTCCACCTCCTCTCCTCTACAGTTGTGTGAAACGGCACTGTCCCATGGCTACCTTCCGGCAGTTTTCAACCGCCGCAGCCACAACGGCACCCCGCTCACCACCCTCAAGCTGCAGCAGTTTGGTGACCCTGCGGATCTGCGCGAGGCAGTGCGCTATATTCGCCATAGACAGCCAGCAGGAAGACTGTATGCAGTCAGCGAGAGCACAGGCTCGGGCCTTCTCATTTCTTACCTCGGGGAGTGTGGATCATCCAGCTACATGACGGCTGCCGTCTGCCTGTCACCTGTGTTCCGCTGTCAGAGCTGGTTTGAGAACGGGCTGTGCTGGCCTCTGCAGTGGGCGTTGGCGCTCTACCAGAAGATCTGTCTCAGCAGGTATGGAGGGAAACGTGCTATAAAAATATAAAAGGGGAGGTAAACAGAGACTCAAGTGGACCCAACTTCTTCAAAGTAAGATTCTGGTTCAATACGTGTCTTATTTCGTATAGTTCTGGCCTTTATTTCTATTGGTTATTGTATTCACCAAAGCAGTTGCTGAAATCTGGAAGCACTGCAATATCACTATAGCAATGCCTGTCAAACAGACAGACAGTCAGATGTTTTGTCAGGCAAAACCGAACATGAGCACACCTAAAATTACAGCAACAATCCCTCCTAACACAAGAAAGATGTTTGCACAACTAAGGCAGGATAGGTTGCCACATTCCCAGCTGTCAGCAATTAACCTGAGCACTTACCAATAACAACCAGAACTACAGAAACAACATTTTAAGTTATGTTTCTACAGTAGATTTCTGGGATTTCCTATCCTTTTGGAACATGGTGAATTAGTTTGTGAGAATAATGAGTTTTGGAAGACAGAATGAGATCTTTCAGTTTACCGCAGGTCAACTGTACGATATCACAGTGTCAAGTGACAAAACAACCCGGCTTCATGAGGCTGCTGTACAATGAGATAATCTCAGACAAATACACTGAGACAAGGACAATCATGAATTTTCAATCAGCCAAAAGGGATACACAGTTACAAGGAGATTGTAAGAAAAACAGCTGTAAATACTCACTAACCATTTACTGAAAAGGCACAGACAATTAAGGAGACAATCAAGTTGCTGTAGCAACAGATGGCCTGCTCAGTGATTCTGAGAGACATCGTGATTCAAGTAGCGTTTTTCTAATCAATGCCACTGACCCAGCTCTTCAAAATTGATTTACTGGTTTTCTCTTTTTCTTCCTGTTTATTTATATGCTTCTGTTCTTTTTGTGCTTGTGTGTGTGTGTACTCGGATGATCTGCATAGGTACAAGACGGTGCTGGCTGAGAACATACAGACTGACACCCTGTTTTCTAGCTGTTCCTTACGTGGCCTGGAGGAGGCGTTGTTCTGTCAGACCGGACAGGTGGGCTCAGCACCAGCAGCACCGACAGGGACGAGCAGTATCTGCAATACTTCAGGTACCTGGGATGCTTACTGGGAACGCAATGAACCCTTGAGAGACGTGGATGAAGTGGCTATTCCTGTTCTGAGCGTGTGCGCTCAGGATGACCCAGTCCGCGGTGACGCCCAATCCACGGTACCCTTTGAACTCTTTGAGACAAACCCACATTTTTTCCTCCTCCTGACTGGCCGTGGAAGTCACTGTGGTTTCTCCACCCAGCCCGAGTGGAGCGCCGCTAGTGCATTTGGTGCAGCCGGTCCTGCGGCTGTACCGAACAGTGGGATGGCGAGCCGTCGGACCAACTGGAGCCACAGAGCTCTGCTGGAGTTCTTCAGGGCGACCACGGACTTCTTCGCTGCAGAAGAGAGAGCAAAGCAACTCGCTGCTAGGAGGAGGGGGCTGGGGGGAGGAGCAGGAGGGAGGGTTTTCCGCCACCGCAGTGTCAGTACATGTAAACGAGTGCCAGCGTGTTCCCATAATATCCATGCCATTTACAACTGGCAGAGGTCTTATACACGATGAGGGAGCTTAATGGAGGTTAATGGACTACACTAATGCCTTCTGATATTGTTTAGATTTGGAATGTGAAGGACTCCGGTTGCCTGTGTGACACTCGGCAACTAAGCGTTAAGATATCCAAAACTAGAAAAGCGCAAATGTTGTTATGTACTGAGGTCATGCAGTGTGTGTCATTCTCACACATTTGATGTTCGCCATAAAACCCTCGGACAGAAGAAGACCACGACAGGCCACAAGCTTGCATGCAGTTGTTACAGACTGATACAAATGTCTTCACTGACAGCAGGTAAAACTGGAGGAGTCTGTCACACGTACATTTATTGATTCATCAATTCATCTGCCTCATATTCGACACAGTTTACACCGGATGTTTGAAACCTTGACACTTTTTTTTTTTTTTAATCACTGAAAGGATATTTATAGGAGAGCAAAATTGTGGAAAGTATTGTGCATAGATTAGAAAGGTGAAGAAAGAAATCCTGTAAAAGTTTGAAATTGATTGGAGCTACATGTCAGATGAGTTTAATGATGGTGGTATGGTGGTATGATGCACATTAAAGAGAGTATGCCTATATTATTGAATGTTCTGTTCTGTATTGGGAAATGTCCTATGATGCCCAGAATAGAGGAACTTATGTGTGACTGGCACCCAGTTAGCTTTTAGAGGAAAATCTTTGTCATGAGGTTATGATATTTTAATGAGCCGGGTGGCTGGAAGCACTCTGAGAGTTTTCCTGTCTCATCGTTTAGGTTTCTCCTGGCCACTCGGGATCTGAAGGGTATGGAGCGGTGATGGTGGCTCGTTTCGCACAAAGATATAACTTCTAAGACTTTGCAGCGTAACGATCTTTTGAACATTTCTCAAGTCCCTGTAAAGTGTGTTATTTAGGTTCATTAAGCAAATAATCATACAAAGTAATAAATATTGCGTTGAATGTGTTCAGAGAAGTAACACTTCAAAAAGCAGATCAGCAGTTTAATGAGCAAGCCAAGAGTCGGAGAAGTAGAATAGAATAGAAACCCTTTTTGTTGTCATATACACATACACGAAATTTGACCTCTGCATTATTACGAAATTTGTCCCTGTATATAGGGAGCAGTGGGCTGCCAATGACAGGCACCCGGGGAGCCGGGGGTTCAGTGTCTTGCTCAGGGACACTTCGACACGTGGCACGTCCCAGTCGAGGATCGAACCGTTGACCCTGCGGTTACCAGACAACCCTCTTAAGCCACGGTCGCCCCGACAAAGAAAGCATCACGACATAAAATTACCAAGCACTGTTTGTCAATTGACTTTTGTCTTCTGTTGTTTTATAAACATGCATTATGCCAGTAAAAAATATAATAAATGAACCAAGATGACAAACTTTGCAATAGTTTGCAATATGTCCTGAAAAATATAGCATTTATCTTTCCACTGCAGGTAAGTACATTTCTCATTAACACCAGCATGTTGCAGAATATATCCCGTTCTCAGTTTCCCATTAATTCTGCTTCACAGTATAGTTGGGATCTGTGGTCTTGTCAAAACTCTGCTGAATAAATGCTAACAGACACTCCCCTTTATAGCACAGTCCCCACAGCTATTCTATCGTGTGTGTGTGTGTGTGTGTTTCAATACAGTGTTTGTCCCCCCACTGAGCCTTATCCACTCAGACAGCTGGAACACAGCAGTGTAGACACAGACGCACACAAAAATGTGTGCTGGCAGACACATTGTCAACACGCATCCCACACACAGAGCGAGAGAGAGAGAGACACACAGACATGCAAACAAGCTGTCGCATACATACATGATATTCTTATACATGCTCATTATGTAAAGGGAGATTCTCAGCCCACAAGCCGTGATAATGACATGGTTTGTAACTGGAAACAATCAAGTCATAATCATTATTGCAGTTGTGGAGGGAAGAGCAGTTGCGTCTTATTCAATTCCTGTCCACATTTTCGGTCTTGGGGTAAAAGCGACATGTCTTTGGTCTTAAATAAATCCCTTTAATTATCATGTTTTGTCTTTAAAGAGGTAAAATGGGAATCAAAGGCCTTTTTCATTGCATGTATACAGTTAGGGAGTTTGACCTGATTTAATGGAGCAGAAACAAGACTATACAAGACTGAAAAAAGGTTTAAATGTTGCACAGGTGTCACAGAATATACTGTAAGCAGACCTCATGCATGCATCAGAGCCAAAAGATGGATGATATCTGTGTTATGTAACTGATCATGTACAAATTACTGTTTTATTACAGCAGCATATTAGTGTGCTTTATAAAGCATTTCATAATCAAATATTGATAGATAGGCTTTAATACTGTGCTGTTGACAGATTGAAGCTTGTGCTCGTCATTGCAGGTAGATTTTGTCACTCGTGTCATAATGTGTCTGCAGGCACACCAACATGTCTATCCAGCATTTATCAAAAACCAGTTGGTGCGTTTTGTACACAAGTATGATTTGAAGAAATAAAGCAATCTCTTGGTCATTCATGGAGTTTTTGCAGTGAATTTGTTTTCTTTAAATAATTCCCATCGACAAATTGTGTTTGAGACCAGTGTTATTCAACTCTTATTTTGAAATAACCAGAACAAGCAGTACACTTCATGGGACCTTTAAGTGGGCAAGTCTGTGGTTCTTTATTACTGGAATAAAATCTGGCCAGCACATGCTGAAAAAGAGCATACGTGACGGCAGGGGTACCATTCAAAAAAGGGCTTTATACAACCTGTCCTATTTTATTGATGTCATTAGGCCTCATAATTTATGGCCAAATGTAGACACTATTTACCCTTACAATAAACGCTGGCTTTCATTGGCCTCTAGCAAATCAAGCCGTTAAGATTGAATTGCCCTTTCCCAATTTGCTTATTCAATTCAGACCCAATAGTCTGCCTCAGTGATCAGAGACTGATTTAATTAAAATGATTGATATTTAATTAAGAAAGAGCTTGACATTCCCATCACTTTAATTACACTAAATCATAGGTTCTCTAAATTGAAGCTCACGCTCTGTTGGGCATGTGTTGAAGTGGGAAAACGAGAACAAAACAGGTTTGTATCATCTCATAAATACACAATGGATGCATTATAATCTTAATGGAATTCAGAAGCTGGTTAATGTATTATTGTACTAAATACACAAAAAAATATTTGCATTCAGATATGAGTTCAACAAACAAGATTTAGATTTGGAAACTTATCAGTAAACTGCCAGACGGACGGAATACGACATGAAATACTTCATGTGTGTGTTAAAGCAAGACTATGTCCTTTTTTAAAAGAAGACATAACTCATTGTGCATCTCACAAATGAAAAGCTGTGTTCATAGAAAATAGCAGGAATGCCTAATATTTTGTACATTCACTTTAGAGACCTTTTAGCTCAAAGCATTACGTTATCAGAGTCTCTCCAGAGCCAAGAAAACTAAATGTGATCAGAGAGAAGCAAGCAAGCAGCAAGCCAGCAAAAATACAAAACAGATGTTTAGGTTTGGGTCACTGACACTCTAATTGTACTTGGTTTGGATAGTGATCAACAAGTGTTTTGGTGTTTCTTTGCCAGCTCTGCTTCTCTGTAAGCATCCAAAAGAGGTATACTATATACAGGCAATGGTTACAGTGAAGGACGTCTTGTCTCCCTGGTGCTTACATATGTGCAAAACTTAAATAAAACACCATAGTGTTGTGGACAGACAAGAGAGAGAGATAAACCTTCCCCCTCTCTCCTACTGAAGCTTTTTACTGTATTTCCTTAAATGTGCTGTATCACTCTCAGTTTTCTGTTTATTGTATCTCAGGTTCACATGTTGGTTTGCCAAGACGTAATAAAAAAGTTTGATCTATGGCGGTACATATACATTAAGCTTGCTGTTATTTATTTGTGATGTGTTGGCTCTTGGCTTTATAGATTAGCACAACAAATTGACGATGGTCTTTGACATTCAAAAAGAGTTTGTATCGATTATTTACACATGAAAAAAACGGAATAAATGGACCTCAAATAGTGCAGCATTGTACTTTTAAACCATCACCGTCTTCTACGATTCAGGGGGTATTTACTCTTTTACTACATACAGTAAGAAGCCGTTGGCACTATCAATCTTTTATGAAATGTGAGGCTGTGAAATATTTACAATACACCTGCAGTTTAATGCAGTATTTACTGTACCACAAGACAGTCCAGTTGTGTTTTCAAGTGAGCGTGTCCAATCATGTTTCATTAATGTGGGTTGCACAGCCTCAGACTGCTGGCCCACTAAGCTGCTCAGAACTCCAGTTGTATCAGAAAACGGTATTTTTTAATAGCTCTTACTTTTGGAGGAAAAGTGTATGCTATTTCCATTTAATGTAACATTATGTATACTGTGTATATATAATATTTCTTGTTGTTGGGATTTATATTTGGGTTTTGGTCAGGCATTAATCATGAGTCTTTGGTATCTATTGTCTTTTTCATATTTTTCATTTTGTTCTCTTTAAAAAAGTATTTCAAAGTCCAGATAAGGGAAAAGAAACAGCCAGCACAATTGGAGATCTCCCACGGAAAATGACTTTGACCAGAGCACCATCTAGTGGACATTATGGGGCAAGGGATGGATATTTCTAGTCCCAATAGCAAGTTTGTGTGTTCAATTTAAAATGAAATCGTAATCCTTATTTTTAAAATGGATACTGAGATTCCCTTTGTGACAAAAATAACAATACGTTTTACATATTTATCCCAAATGGGCATTAATTAAATATATTGTTTCATTATTTTAGTGTAATTTAGGTACAGTATTACAAGGAGTATAAGATTGTAGAATGATTGGGTCCAACAGAAACTACAGTAATAATATTATTAAAACAGGGGCATTAATAATAGTTTATTTAGCCATTTTCATGACAGCAAGTGTCCATTTAGAAAAAGTTTAACTCAGGAAAAGTGCAAACACAGTCTTTTAGCAATGAGGACATAAAACCACTGCAGTGTTCTGATCACATCATCATTCAGTGCAGCTTGACATCCACAACACTTAAAACACTGTCTGCATCCCTGTGACCTATTTTCACAATGATGTCTTTATCAAGATCATTCGACCCACTTGCCCATCCAAACTATCCAACCATGTCATTTGGGGTTACCATGGAGACCACCTGTTCTGCTGCAGTAGCCAGCAGATGGCGACATCAACAAGGTCCCCTGCCCGAAATGTTCAGACCTCTCCAGGTGCTGACTCTGCTCCGACAAGACACAATGACGCAGCTATCTCTGCTTTTGGCTTGGAAACTGTCAGTATATTTAGCACCTAGTTTTAAATTAGAGCTCAGCACATGGGGGGGTATGTATTAAGCTGGTAGTTTAAATATATATCTGCAGAGTCACACAAATTGGACTGTGCTGTATGTCCATAAATACTGTGTACATGGAATATAAAAGCATTTGACTATGTTTTGAATTTGTTGCATATTCGATATGTATCCTCATTTGCACTTATGATCATCTAACATAGACATTCTGCATTCATGAAATGTGTGACAAAGGTTACACTGTGACACACGATCTATACTGACGACATGTGAACAAACTGATCCTGCATGAAGTACTGATTAGTTAAAACTACTTGCATTGATACAAACCACTTAATCAAATTGATTGCAGACAGATAGTTTATTTGCCTACTGTTTATACATCACTCCATTGTAATTATTTCCACTCGACAGATGGGTAAGGAGCAAACTTGCCAAAGCAAAAACAAAAAACAATGTTTAAAACAGTCAAACATATGACAGCAGAACTAGTTAATAATGAGTTATTCAATCTGAGCTCTTAAACATTCCTCTTTTGAGTGAGTTGTTTATAAACTTTCTGGGTTTTTTTCTGTCTTCAGTACTTCTTCTATTTTAATTTTCAGAACTGTTAAGGCCATGTGTTAGCATGAACAGCTCACGTGAACAGTGCTCATTGGCATGTTACTGCACCATGTGGATGAAGTCTGAGCCTCTGTGTGGGTGCTCACCTTGGATTGGTCCGATAGTGGCATTGTATCCTGCTTAACGTTTATTTAATGCTGCAACTTATGAGCAATACAGTTTAATTAAATAACCCTAAAATATAAACTTGTGTTTAATAGCGTCTGTGCAGTTAATGATTACAGAAATGAACGTCACCAAATGTTATCTGGAAGACAATAAAGACTATTTGACACAGATTGCTCATTTGGGGTATGCTTTTGGTCCATAAATCAAGAGATAATTTATGGCCTGATCACTGACAATGTGACATGACATGACATGTGGCTTGTCTGTGTAAGCAAAACAGACAAAATCTAAAAATACAAAACCAAGATTGGGTCAATAAGAATCTAAAAAAGCTCCACAAAACAAAAACAAAAAGAATGTGTTGCAATGATTTGGCAATTGTGGGAGGAATAGAGTCTAATAAACAGAATCAAGTATCACTTTTTCAAACCCTGTAATAATGCCGCAAAACCTAGTTTGTAACATAGCTGTGGCTAATCAAAAAAATGTTACATCACTTGCATTGTTAAATTACATTCAAAGAATAATAAATACAATGTAGATTCAAAAATGTCGTTCCTGTGCTGTGTGTGCCACGCTTCAAAAGGGGGCAGGTTGGTAAACTTTCAGCTTTAGTAGATTTTGTAGATTAAATGTTAGTGTAAATCTGAGCTGATCAACTGGTTAATTCCAAGGTTATCAGAAAGTATGAGGATACATGTTCTCCACCAATGAACAGAAAGCAAATGTCCAAGCTGTCCCAGTTCAAAGACTAAACTGGATGCAGTATTGTGCCGTTTCATACTGAATGTTTACAGAAAATGGGTTTTCATCTGCATTCTTGTTGCCATTTTGTCTTGAGTTGTGGTACAGTGTGTGTCATCGCACTGGACTCAAAAGCTCATGTTTCTAAATTTGAGCCTAAAAGGAGAACGAGAAAGAAGCGCAATCACAATGTGTAATATTAACACGTATTGGAGACCAGCTGGCAATGCTCAAAGTGTACATTTTCCAAGCTCTTGAACCTGCACAGAACATTTGTTTTTTGTGAGGTTTATAGTATGCTGGTCATGTGACTCAGTGGGTGTTGTGTTGTACTTTTCCAAAGTGGAGTGGGCAAGAAGTCAGACTAACTTAAGGTACAATATGTTACAAATTCATTTTAAATTATTAGTTTTTACTTTGTAATCATAGAAATGGCTCCAATCACTTGTCGGGGGTTAAATCTCAGTTACTTTGCAGATAATTCAGACGGTTTTTCCCCATTTACAAATACACATATTTCAACAATGCCAAACATTTATTTTTAGTACCTGCAAAAGTAAAAAAAAAAAAGGAGAAGAAAGCAAAGGAGCAAACGTGCTGAAAACTGTTTTCAGCACGACTGACTGCCATTCCCCAATCTACACCGCAAGTGACGTAAAAGTATCTTGGTCTCAGGCTGCAAGTATTTGTGGCTAGCCTGCAGCAAATTCCTTAACTGTCACATTACATGGGTTTTACAGGGTGTGGCCATTCTCTGCTGGCAAGGAGAGATTTAGTTTAGCGTATCCACCAGCTAATATGTGCTAGTTTCATTCTTGTTGGGCCTTAAAGGGACAAGAGAGTCAGTAGAGAGGGAAATGAGGTTGAGAAAGGGTTTGGACAAAGACGGTCATACTGCTTGTCAGCGTGCGTCGCTGTGCGCGTGTGTGTGCATCTCGGTCTGCACGTGTTGCATGTCCTTTTCACTGTACAATGAGTTTGCTGGTGGGTAACCACCTCTCCTTCAGGCTAAATTTGAGGCTAACACTAGAAGAGCTAATGCAACATGACAGTTAGCCTGCTCTGTCTCTGCACACGATCCAAACGGCCTTGGCAAGTAAAACCAAAGCATCCCTGATGACAAGAGCATAACACAAGAGTCACCTGCAAGCTAGTTCAATCCGGATTCATTTTGACTCATTTTAAACAAGACAGGGAAATAAGACAAAGTGGCTTTTGTGACATATTTCATCTCTCAAAAAATATCTGCCATATGCAGTCACTGACACCGTGGCGAGTTCCTATTGCTTTTCCTCTAAGTACACTTAAAAGGAACTAAACTAAGCAGAACTGAGCAATAGACCAATGATATTACTGTTGTACCTGTGGCCCAGTTGCAGATGAGAACCACTCCAATTGGACTAGAGTTTAAACGACTCCGATTTTCTTTAATTAGTAGTCTCAAATTGATTCTCTCTGCCTGTAATGTGATCTTGTTTTTGCTCTTTCTCTGTCTCTCTCCATGTGCAACCCATGGAGTCTTGTGCAAGGTGGTGTGCTGTATGACAGAGCAGCAGTAGATGAGGGCCAGAGAGCAGCAGGTGGGCTACCGGGGCGCAGCAGGGCTCATGTTTCCCCTCATCTTCAGGACAACAGTCCTGTGTAGTATGACCCACACAGTACTTTAATCTCCACAGGACTCAGTCTCTCTTTTTCATTTTCTGTCTCCCTCATTTTGTGTCTCCTAGATACAGACGGACAGAAAAACACACATGTCTGAAAATGCAGTAGTGAGGCCTTTGTCCCGGGCAGCCAGTTTATTCTTGTTCTGCTGTGTTTTATAGTACAGGCTTACATAAGCAAACAGCCGCTGAGCAGCTGCTTTTCAAAATCGACTCCAGGATGCGCTCTCTTCCACATGCAAGCACGTACATAGTTGATGGCACACATATACTGCATCTGCCTCAGGATGCTCATATACACAAAGACAAAAGGTTTATCCTGAGACATTTTTTGCAGTCCAACTCCGTTCATATCAGTGTGTGCGTCAGGATGTTTCCTTGCCCTTGGTGCCTGTCTAGGCTGGACGTTTCTGATGAGGGCCCCAGATGGGGAGTGAGGGGGAGGTGGGAAGGAGAGACAGAGATGGGGAGGGAGGGAGAAATGGGGAGGGATATGTAGTAGTAGACAACGGAAATTAAAGTGGAAAGAGTATGCAGGCAAGGCAGAGAGTGAAAAGTAGAAATGGAGGCACAAGGAAGGAATGAGATGAAAAAGGAGTTGAGAAAAGCACATGCCAGAAAGACAGTAGGAAATAAAAGGATGGATGGAAAATGAGTAAGCATAAGGGTGGGTGTGTGTGTGTGTGTGTGTGTGTGTGTGTGTGTGTGTGTGTGTGTGTTTGCAGCATTTTTGTGTGCATGCATGTGCAGAGCAAACCTCCCTGGAAAAATACCAGCCTTCCTTAACTGATGGCTCTCTCTCACAGTCCATTTGGATGTTCTGCTGCACACCCACCCATCACCACCACCATCACCACACCCTTGTGGTGGCACCCTGCCCTTCTCCTCTGCACCGGGTCTTTCATTCCTCTCATTCCTCTTCTCCCTCGAGGTCCCTTCTTTTCTTTCACGCTGCAGCCATTAGTGTAAGAAAGCAGCATGGCCTCAAGATGTCACTGTGCTTAATTTACGTTCAATGGCTCTGAATGTGAACTATTAATGCACGTGTGAATTGTGCCGTCTGTAGCTGAGACGTACAGAAAGTTCAATTTGATCACTTTTTAGAACTTTAAATATATACATTTTTATGTCCACAAGAGACAAAACAGGACTACTTGAGCTGGTAATACAAGAGAGACGTTTGAACTTGAATTATAGCTTTAAAAGTAACAACAATTTGTCTAAAGTAGGATTAGAATTAATTAAAAAATAACCCAGAGTTGAATTTCCTTCATTAGGCTTCAGACTGCAGAAAATGCCCGTAAAACCTTTTCAAACTTTACATTCACCCTTAACTTGGACGGTAAAAAGATCTGATTAAGTTTAAATATTGCATCTGAGAAGTACAAACCCCTCTTTTCTGTTTAGTGAGAGCAACACAAGTCGTAGACTGATAATTAGGTTTGTAGAAAACAAGAATAAAAGAGATGGTTTTGTACACTGATTTGTACCGGTTGTTGAAGCTAGTGAATTACTTCTATTTATAGAAGCAGGAAGCGAGCTTCTGATGAATCACTGCTACTTCCTAAAGAACTAACTCCAGGCCCAGTGCAATTCACACTCTAATTACCCACATACTGTATGAAAGCAGACGACTGTGAGACAAAATAAATAAACAATTTATCAAGAACAGAATTTATATTACGGTCGGTCTTTGTATGTCGAGTTATGTAGAACAGGTTCAAGTGTTCGTGTCCGGGTCTCTAAATGCATCGAGTATTTAAAGTCTTAGAACATCGTTGGGTGCACACTAACATGATACACGGGAACTGAGTTGAAGTGAAGCAGAATGGATATCATCTCAAAACATTACGTTGACAAAATAAAGCTGAAGAAGACCTGATGAAATCCAGAAGTACTTCTTAATTGTGATAATTGTGTTGATGCGAGCATATAGCTATTTCATGGAGGCCGTACTAGTGTAGACCAAACTGTAGAAGTATTTGCAGAAGTATCGGTAGAAAGGAATCGTTTGTTCATTTGTGGTACAGCGCTAGGCCCAATTAGTCAGTCAAAAGCCTTGGCTGGTTTGTTTAGTATCACTCTCTGCTCAGAATGAAGAGGCTGAGGTAAAGACATTTCTCAGCACAGAAACCACTCGACACTCAGCTGCTGAGGGTAAACTGATCAGTCAGGAACACTCACAAGATTCAGAGGCACTTGTGTGGAGGAAGTTTTAGCGAAACAAACACTTAAATAGGACACCTGTGGGGACTTAATCAGCTTACTGTAATGCGAAGTCAGACAGGTTAATGTGGCAGGAATACAGAATGGGCTTCCCCTCACTCGAACTCTGTGTCATACTGTAATGCTGTCTGATTGCCTGCTGTAAGAACACGCAGACCTTTGCAGAGACAATACAGTGTGCAACTTGCTGCATCTATTGTACGTCTGTGTGATCACCCCTTCTCTCCTGAAGGCACAACAAGCTTATGTTGTGTATGAAAACACGATAGTCACCCAGGCGCCAACACCTCTAACAAAACCTCAGAAAACTGGACAAACAGCCAAGGAACCACCACATTCATTGTTGCATTATATTCATTATGGTAACTGCTTGAAAACTGTGATGAATCACTCGTGAAAAAATAAAGACATTACTGTACAACGACAATTACCGTACCGTCGCATCCCTTAACATGATTTTGATATTCTTACAAATCTTATCGCACTCCTCATCATCCAATGTCAGGTTCAGATCTCTTCCCATGTTTTCTTGAGAGCTCAAAAGGCCTCATTACCCAGGCTCCGAATCGTCATGGAATAATACAGAGATGCCTCATGACCTTCCCATTGCTCATTAGTTCTTAATCTAATAACTCTGCAGCTTCATGAGCTGGTGTACTACATCCAAAGATCCCCGATAGTAAATGGCGAAGTTGCAGATATTTTTGAACAAATGAGACCGGGGAATGTTTCTGTGCTTCTGCAGAGGTCTGTCCTCTGAACGCACAGAGAACAAATTGATGCCCACCCTCCATTAAACACCCGGTAAAACGGAAAACAAGTTGACCCTCAAATTGCCGAAATAACTAAGTACGAAATTTCTAATTGTAATCTCTATTAATGGCCAGAGTACTCATTACTGTAATACATCGCGAAGTAATGCGTACCTGTCCAACACTGATTATTAGCTAGCAGCTAGAGGAAAAACACAAAAAAGTTCCTGCCAAAGCATCAAGCCATAACAGTGTCCGTCTGGAATACCATACAAAAAGTCAAACACTTTCCATGACCACCCCTGTTATGTCATTTGTCAGAGTCAAAGCTACTGCTCAGCCACCAGCTATTCCCTGCTTGTGTCATTCGCTCTGTCTGGGTGCATGTCTGGGCACGTCGCAGAAAGGCCTGACCAACCCAAGTCTGGATATGACTGCCTACATGACTGCTTTCCTGACGGGTGTGAAGGGGTAGAGAGGGGCTTGGGCTGAAGGAGGGACATGGTGGGACGAGGAGACGGAGGGAGGGAGGGATCTCGGGAAGAAGGGAAAATGTGGGTCAACACAGTCAAAGGCCTGTCACATGTTCCAGTCAGCTGGAATCTGGCCTCCAGTCCAAACCAGAATGTTATGTAAGAGGTTATTGATCCGTGAGAGTGCATGTTGGAAAACGGAGTGCCAGTTGGGGCTGAGGCATCTTGCTGGTGTGTCTGCTGCAATGCAGTCACATGGTGTCACAGCATGGAAAGCAGACATGTCAGAGTATCGCTGGAGGTACTTACTGACCCGCACACACTGATCCAATGAGTATGAGATTTTTAGATGAAATAAAAGATTTGGACGATATTTATCCCGCTGGTGGGAAAAAGCAAGCCCTGGCACTTTGATACTGAGAAAAGAAGAGCCTGAGAGCGGCCTGTCGGCTCCAATAGCTACCACTTGTCACTAAGACGTATTCTCTCAAAGCCTTCCCATCGCAGTGATGTCATCCCTGTCACCGGCCACAGTTCTGCCAGCCTGTCTCCATCTATTAGCTTTAAAAGTCACATCGTTTTTCTTGGGGGGGGGGAGGGTTCTCTTTCGTAAGAGAGAGGTGCATTTCAGTTACTATCATTGGTTCATCCAAGCATCAGACATTAAGGGTGTTTGGAAAGAATGGAGGTTGGATCAGACTGTCTGAGGATGTGTTCCTTTTCCACCAGCAAGGCTAATCATATCAGTAAGTAGGCCTTGGCCCTGCATGTGGCAACCAAGATAAACCTTATGGAAATGCTGTTCTCCAGGAATTCTGGCA
Source organism: Anarrhichthys ocellatus (assembly GCF_004355925.1). Classification (NCBI taxonomy): domain Eukaryota; kingdom Metazoa; phylum Chordata; class Actinopteri; order Perciformes; family Anarhichadidae; genus Anarrhichthys; species Anarrhichthys ocellatus. The sequence continues at coordinate 3,756,207 of NW_022280054.1, read as the reverse complement.
TGAGTTCACGTTGCCTTGGCCTCCTTACAAGCAAAGGGATCAGAGTTCCCAGTCAGCCGTGGGGAATAGTGGGTAATTAGTATAGGAGAATGATATTAACAGGCAAAAGTAACTCTTTAAACCAAAAATCTGCAACACCAACAGTTCAGAGGTTAATGTCAGCTGTGACTATGCATACAAATACCCCTCTTTGTAGTTACTCCAGGTTAGAGTTACATGAACGACCGCGGTTGACATCCCAGCCACAACGAGCTTATGTAACAGCTGGATGTAGATCACATGAATCAATGAGGAAACACCCTTATCTGTGAAGAAAGTAGGTGACTTCTTAAAGGGTTCAGGGTTCAAGTGAAGGCACTTCCTGGAACAAACAAACTCAACGTGGAGAGGTGACGGAGACCGAGGGCAGTGGTTACAGTTCACTGACTGCAGAAGAGTACAACGAGCACAAAAAGGAGAGCACGAGGAGGACCGCACCTCGGAGCAATGTCTAATCTACTGGGAACAGAATTGTTCCTTTATCTGCAGTTGTCAGTGTTATGCAAACTATATTATACTATAACTATGCATTCATCTTGTAGCATGAATAGAAAAAAAGATAGTGGTATATAAATATTCAGTCGCTGACATTTTTCAGCAAAACTACATCTTAAGCTCACCGTTGCTCTAAATTCTCACTTGTTTGTGAATTTGCATAGCTGACAATTATGAACAGAATGTACTGAACCCTTGTGAAGTATGTTCCACAAAGTTACAAATGATGGCTTGGTTGATTGAGCATCGCTTGGATTTTTGTACATTTTTAATCGTCAGCATTAATAAGAAAATGAACATTCCAGAAAGGCCAATGGGTCTGTAATACTGGCATTTATTTACATGATACCATTTTGTTTTGGGTCCGTTATAAGGATACCGGGATTGTGTCACGGGCAGCCGTCTGGTTGACAAAAAGTTAAAGAATGAACAAAATATAGATTTGATAAAGCTCTCTCTTAGATCAGTTTATAATTTAAAGGTTTTCGGAAATTTAAATTTTTTTTAGATTTTTTTTATGTCAAGGGAACCTTGCAACTAAAGGAAGTTATAAATAAATAGTTTGACATTTTGTGAAATATGCATATTTCTTGCTGAGAGTTAGATCAGATTGAAACCACCCTCATACTGTATATGCATGTTCAATATAAAGCTACAGCCAGAAGCCAATTAGCATAGCTTAGCATAAAGACAGGAAGCAGCTAGACTAACTATTTCCTGGCTCCAGCTTAATATTGAACAGACAGACAGATAGTAGTATTGATATTTTTATCTAACCCCTCAGCAAAGAGGGGTTAGATGAAAATAGCCTATTTCTGTTCTTTTAAGGACATGAAGTTGTGAACTACGACTTTAAGAGGCCCCTTCTCCTCTTGCAGTGGTAGCTGGGATGCTGGAGATGGCTGCCGCTGCTGAATTACTGCTAGCCACAGTATATATATTTAGCCCCGTCTTGTCACAGAAGTGTGCTGCGCTATGCTGACTGTTGCAGGCCTGACCAGAACAATACTCAGGAGTATACTTCTCCTGCGGCCTAATGGAAGTTTCCACTGCTGCTCACAGACCCGACTTCTTCACAATACGGCTCAGTGTTACAGTATAGAGAGGAAGACGGAACGGCGCCTGGCCAGATCATAATGTGGGTCATCCAATCTATAACAGAGCTGAATGGGCCAACTCATTATCATCTGCAAATCTGTGTACCAGTGTGAGGATGACTCTGCCAGTCATACTGGTGGAAACAGATCATAAGAAGTGGAGGATGGAATGGATTCTTGATTTGGGAAATGAATAACATCGACTGAGACAACACTTATTAAAGCATTATAGTTTAAAGCCCTTAGATGTTACCCGAGGTGGATCATTCTACAACAAACATACCGATATTCCAATTACCAACACCTAGTTTGACAGTGCCCTTGACTGAAACAAGCTGGGTGTATCCTTCTAATGGACTCGGCAGAACAACCTGGTCCACATACTTTTGTGATCTGCACAAGAGGGAGGGAGTGAACACTTGGCCTGATTTTGAAAGTGCATTTTTCAGCTTCCTTTGGAGAGTTGCAAGCCGGCACGCTGGCCCTTTAAATCCCTGCAAAGTGTCATCTCACACGCACCCAACTTTGCTGAGTCATTGGGTTCAGACTGCTTTTGTAACCTCCACCCAGCAGGGCTTCTCATTGGCTTCGGTCTCCACACAGCTCTCCACGTGGTTGGCTGCCAGCACTACTAATCAGTTTCTTTTCACCAGAGGCATTTCTTAAAGTGACAGAGGTGCTCTTCTTTCTCCCCTGTGACTAATGTCTAACTGACCCAAGAAGCCCATAAAGGTTTAATTGTGGGGATCTTGAAAAGAAAGAGGCTGGATGGGAGACGACTGTAAAGAAAAAGAAAAACAAACAGGATGGGAGTTGGGCGTCTGGGTCAGATGGACACTTGAGGTGGTAAAATCAGAGACTGAGGAAGAGCCAGCATTCTGGAGTAGAGACAGTGATAGAAGAATAGGCGTATGTGAGATCTCTGACCTCTAACAGGTCAGGAGGAGCACAGAGCAAAGTGCACCCTGTACACAATGTACTACGGACAAAGTGTCCGAATTGAGACACAGTATAAGTACAGCTAGAGCCGCTAGCGTAACTGACGCTCAGTCTTGTTTGAATACATAGGCCCCGACTCTTACCTGCACAAAGCATTTCAACATCGCTCACAAACACATTTAATAATTTAAATTAACAATGAAAATAGAGCATTTTATAGCTACCTGCTCAGTTTACGTCACTCAGAAAAAGGTGATGCTACCCAAGTTCTTTACTAAAACCTCTATATGATTGAGCTTGTCCACTTTCATGGACCATAATACCTTGATCCTGAATGGCCAGGATGGTTTGGCTAATGTCCTCTGCAGTCTGTCAGTGTTGAACTTTCTGACTTATGGCTTCAGGGTCTCAATTTCATCTGCGTGAGTTGCTCTCGCTCACTAGGAGCATATAGTCGCCCACCTGTTGTAGTGTGTGACTGTGCAATGTGTTCTCTCCGTTTGGCTGGGAGAGCCACTACCTGGCTTAAACAGTTTCCAGATTGCTCCTTGCCTGGCAGAGATTGTATGTAGGCCTACTGTGCAATTGAGGAAGGCGGGGGGTAGGAGAGAGAAAAAAGTGGAGCATGTATTAAAGTTAGACATATATATAGATGGAAAATGTGTGGCTCTAATTAACAGGTCGTACTGGTGCACTTAAATCAGAGCATCGTGCTCGAGTCTGTGCTGTGTGCTTACGAGAGACACAGGAAGTGGCGGCATTATGTTTCCACTGAAATATAAACACGTCATACCCGAGGTAAAGCATAAAGGCTTGCTTACTCTGTGATGCGTGATACATCTTTTCTAAAGGAAGAATGCTGCTCTCTCCATTGCTGCTTTATAACAACGATGATTCACTCAGGCTACTTTTGTAAGATAGCAGTGGAGGTATGCTACCTCAACCCCTTGAGAAATAATAGTCATTTGATTTAGCTTACAAGCATCAGAAGCTCTAAAGAAGCCATTCAAAGAGGTTATCCTCTCACCACAGTATTGATGATCTTTTACTAATTCACACATTAACACACTCTTGATGCACTTGATGAGTACTGTAAGTGGTAAGTTTAACACTTTTCTGCGTCTAAACAATAATAGAGAAGTTGATAGATGACTGACTGGCAGTCTTGTTATCTAATTATTATTATTTGATTCAATATCAGTAATTTTATTCTCAATCTTGAAGCCCCACAAAAAAAGAGCAGCCACTAAATGTGTTGCAGATGTGATGCAACTCAAAGGCTGCTGATTACAAATAGCATATCAGTTCAATTGAATGCGTCAACATGTGTCATTCTGATTCCTAATCTATTAATTCTCAGCTGAAGAAAAGTAAAACTCATCCAAGTACAACAAGCTTTTAGATGTTGAAATGGATATTTATGGCCAATTGTACTCAAGCTAAACAATTCCAATGTGCTTCCGAAACACCATCGTTCAGGGGATTCATGTGGCAACACCATCTTAACTGTCCACTCTCATGAATGATCAAACCACCCTACAATATAATACTATCCAATACAAAAACAATTCAACTATCATTTCTTGAATATCTGTTGAATTACATTATTACAGAGAATTTAAATTGACCTCAGTGTTCGCTCCATGATCAACTATAAGTGGGTTCAGAAAAGACAGCTGTCTGCTTGGAAAGTGATGATTTTAAAAGCAAATAAACCATTTACTTTCACCTAACATTGACTGAGAGCTTCACTGAAATGTAACAGCCTCTAATGTAATTGCACATCAGTATAATGCTTGCGTTCCATTTGTGTTGTCCCACCTTAAAATTCAAGCAATCAACAGCATTACTGGTTTGGTTCAATTCATCCTCGCTCCATGTCTGCTCAAATTACTCCTCATCTGGGGCCAGAGAGATATTTTTGTGGGTGGTCGTATTATCAAATCTACTGTTTGCAGGAAATATAATCTGATCATATCCAGTGGTGCACAACGAGCTGTATTATATGGAGGTATTAGAAATCATTGCAGTCATCACTGAGGTTGAAAGATGTCTCTCCTATATCCTTCAACCTGGATGTATTTTAGCAGCCTTCACAGAAGTGGTGCACCCTGCCCTGATGGGGGACACTAATGCATGGATTAGACCCATGCAATAATACTGAGGGGAGGAAGGACTGGTTTCTTGAGCGATGTGTGCCTGTGGCGCACTCCTGCTCAGCTTTGTGAATGCATCAACATAAATTGAGGTAAGGAATAAAAGCTGTGTCACTGTGCTGAGGCAGCATTGTGTTACTGCCTGTTTAAAGTCTTATAACAAATGGGTTGACAGGTTGTTGCCTATGATCTATCTAACTGTGCCTTGGCCAAAACATTGACTGATTTGGTGCTGTATAAAGTGCATTGTTTTGATTCTCTCCTGACGTGAACACATACTGTACATTTATAGTAAGATTCTGGACACGTGCATGCTCATACAAGTAAACATGCACACAATACCCATGTGCTCATACTGTATGAGGACAAGAACGTCGATCCATCTATTGACCCTCGAGCTTAAAATCCATGCTAATATGAGACAATATGCGTGTCTGACATGCATATCCACTACATTAAAAAGTCATGAGAAAATTCACACAAGATCTGGTTCTTCTCATGCATGCATTGCAGTGGCTTGAGAAGACTTCAGGTGTCTTTAATTATGCAGCACCGGGCACTGCTTGTCGGTATCAAAGACTCCATATGCTCGGCTGTTCATATCTGCATGTCACATCCAGTCCCAAAATTCTGTTTCAACTTCATCCAGACAGCCACATGGCTAATCTTCTCAACAAAGATCTCATCATGTAAATTACATCATGTGCATTTTCATTTCACCTTGAATCCTCGAGAGAGAGAGTTACTTCCTCAGCTGGCACACAAATGTTTCATTGTTTTTCGTCGATTCGAAAAGGGAAAATGTAGCACACTCCCCTAAATGTGGAATTGTAGTGACTTCAACAAGTTTCTAATTGAGGTTTCCATCCACGAGAAGTGCAATCACTTATTTGTTAGTGGAACCAGATTCTTACTCCACTCCAAACCACAGGAAAGCTTAGTTTGCTTAAAAAAAAAAAGATGCAAAATGCGCTGAAAAACAGTTAAAAATGCGATGGAGTTTTGGTTGTTTGGGCTCCACATGGAGACTTCTCAAACCATGGATGGAAAATGTATATTATGAAGAAGCGATTGGGTGGTTGGCTTTAAATGTAATGTATTTTTGGGGGAAAGCACCATTTCATTGCAAAAGTAAAAAGTAAAAGTACCATACTGTATACTAACACCCTAAATCTAAAGCCGTTTTGTCTCTCATTATGGTAAGCGTTTGCATTTGCTTCCAGTTGCATAAAGCAGTAGAACTGCAAAGTGAATTTGTAATGTGCCCTTAAAACCTTTGTAACCTATTGTAATAACATAATAGTCCATTTATAGAGCACTTCTCAAGCAGAAAGTGTTTTCCAGAGTTATAATAATGATAGACGATGATAGGATAAGCAGCCGTTTAAATGCAGCATTAGATAAATTTGGTCTTAAGATTAAATGTAATAGCTGAGACAGTGTTAGTCAGCCAGATGGTAAATGGTGAGGAGCCAGTGTTGCAAAGGCTCAATCACAGTTAGTTTTACTTTGGAACAGTTAAAAGACCCAAACTGGAAGACCTGTGGGCCTCTTAAAACAATTAAGTTTGGTTATATACTGCAGCACCAGGAATAGGCTTTATATGTGAACTTGACTCATGACTGTTAGAAAATAGACAAATCAGGCCTTTGCTCAAACAAAATAGAATTGTGGGACTTTTTCCATTTCTGAAATTAGTGTCTAAAGATGGACAGTGCATGCAGATATTGTACATACGTCATCCTTCTGAAGCAAAGTTTTGATTTTTGGGCTATACAAATAAGTGACTTTACTGAAATAGAATAGACAACACATGACATAAACATTTGACAGGACACACAAGCTGAAAATGACAGTTGTGAAGTGTTCACAGGTGAACTCATTACATTTTTATAGTTAAAACATTTCGTTATCCCAACTATTTATAGTTATTCAATAGCAATACAGTATATTCAATTGAATCTGTAGCCTGCTGGTGAAGAAAAGTTCCCAACACTTCACACATAACATTTCCCAACACACAATAGGTCAGAGGATAAAACACCTCCCATGGGCGGATGTAATCCCATTGGTCACTATTTCTAGCGCCCGCCCTTTTCCTCACAGAATTGCGCCGTCATTGGTCGGTGCACCTGATCGTCATCGTGCGTATACAGTGGGCGTCAGCACTGGGTTTTCCGGTTCGCGTCTGATTGGCCGATGGTGGATGTTGACGTCACGGCTCTGCCAGCTGATCGGAGTGAGAAGCCGGTTTGAAGAGAGGAGTTGGACCGGAGAGAGAGACCGGGGAGGGAGCCCCGAGGAGCAACGAGAAGCACGGGGTGGGTCCGGACAACCATATACTCAGATCGGACCGTTTTACGTTTCTTTTTTTTTTTAGGGGTTTAAACGTGAACGCCGGAGTGCACGAGCCACACAAAGCAGACAGCCTGGTTAGGGTGAACTTGCGGGCTTCGCATCTCGTCGAAACCACTGGAAGTGTTAGAAAAAATTGATTGAGAGTTAAGGTGTGGCTGAGGGTTTTCTGTAAGGCTTCTGCGCTGAAAAACGGTACAAAACCGACTGTTTCTACTCGAGTGTCCAGTCAGGGCTGAGACTCTATGCCTGCCAATGGCTTTATAGATTATGTTCAGTCATTTTCATCTAGGAAGATATTACATAACAAATGTAATGCCATCTTGATGTGCGCACCTTTTGGCTCACATCTCTCTCAGTGAATTAGATGAATTGGACTATTACGCAGTTAAGAAGTAAGTAGAGTATTTTTTTTATTTTTTTGTTATAGTACTGCTTGTCAGGTCGATTTGGTTTCATAAGTGAAATGTAACGGACGTGGCAACTTTACAGCAGGCAGCCCTGCTGAACGCCACAGGCAAACTGGGCGTGGGGGAAACGGTCCGAACAGCGCCTAATATTCCTCAAATCTCATCCAAGCACGGCACAAATTGCGCATATTTGACATAGTATAACCGCACTGACAAGTGCCTCGGTGGAGCCGGTGGATTTACCCAAACCAAAGTAAGTGCGACTGGCAAATACATTTTGCAAACTTTTTTTTTAGCGGAGGTGACATACAGGCCACAAGAGAGGGCGTGCTGCGGTGTTATATCTAAGGCATTTTAACATGTTTTATTGTCATGATATTAATATGTCATTCTAAACAGAAGAAACGCAGTGATTTGGCAGTGAAGGTTGTGGCCTATTTAAAATATGTATTTTCTGTATATGTGTCTGAGCGCGTTTATGCTGCTATAATGGGATGAGGCGGGTGCGTCTTTAGGCAAATCGGTTGGGCGTTGAATGAATCGGAATCCAGCAGGGGAGGAGTTGTCTCTATATTCTTACAGTAGTCTGCTCTACTTGTCAAAGAACATCGACCACACATTCCTCACTCTTGCGATGCGTTTATACCACAATAACGCCGTCATAATTGAGTGCACAGGCAGACTGACCCCGTATAGTCTAATTAAGATAAGCTTTAAGTCGAGAGGAAAGCAGATAGAGTGAATTCCTCAAGGCCCCACCCTTTGTAGCGCAACATGGATGTGGAGAGTTGCCCCCACCTCCCCCTCCTCTCAGTCACTCCCTCCGCGTCATTCATTTCCATTTTCAAGCTTGTCTTATGCTGTTTTTTCTCCCCCAGTGTCTCCGGGTGCCTACAGTAGATCTTTATGTCTTTTCATCAACTTTAGATCGTGGCATCAGTATCTACTTCCAGGGATCTACAGAAGTGTTAATTGCTGGAGGTAAGGCGTGGTTGCATTTGAGTAAACCTGTGGAATGCTTACAGCTCTATTGTAATTGTACAAAAAGTAGAACTATTTGTCTACTTTGCCAAAGACAACCAAGAAGTGCATTATTGTGACATATTGTAGGTTGTGTCATACTTCAGTGCTTTTTCATTTTGCCTGTTTTGTTTTCCGTTGCGTGCCGTTTTTTACTGTCACACTGGTTATTGTGCTGTGCTCATCAACCTGTTGCAAGTTTAGACAGTCAATGAACTCCGTCCCCCATTTTCTATGAATTCCAGTGACAGAGATTATGTAATCTTATAGTCAGTGTCCAAGGCCCTCGAACATTTGTTTATGCAATCTCAGTTTAAAGATTTCCACATTAAAGAAGACAATGGGTTGAAATACAACAATTTATCTAAGCTCAGGTCTCAAAGCTCATCAACTCTTCGGTAGAAAGAGAGTCTGGTTATGATTCAGTAAGGACTGGCTGCTGAGCTGCAACTCCCCGTCTTCACATTCTGTTTAGCAACCGGTGGCCTTTTCCACTTGCATCCCATCTACGTCAGCCAAATGACAGCTCAGACCTTGTTGTCTCTGATCTTTGGCATCAAAGCTCCTGATGGACAACCTGACCTTGTGCAAATCATGGCCATTCCCCCCCCCCCCCCACATTGTAGTTGTGAGGGATTCATTAGAGCTTCCCATTGCTGCTGCTTTTTCAACGGCCTGCCAAGCACTGACAAATTCACCTGGTCAAATGCAAAATTAATAAGCTTTTCCCCCTCTGCTTCCCCTCCAATTGTACATGATGAATCAAAGAAAGTGCACTTTTCAGGCCGTAGATGCTCTGAAAATGCTTGTTAGTTGTACAGGGCTCACTTTGGCTTCCCCCACTGCCTTCCCTTTCCTCAAGAGTCCGCGGCCTGCAGTAATTATCCCCTATTTGGGTATGAATAGTGAATTATACATGATGCTGCAGGCCGGTCAGAGTACAGATCACGGGACGCATCTGGATTATCAGGATGCCACCATATGAGAATTAACCTTGGGGGTAATAATGTCAGAGTCCCAGCACATGTCCCACCCATGCAGGAAGCACTGTGTTGCGACTGGTTTCACATTTAGGAGTGTGAAAATGTATGTACAAGGCCTCGTTGACTTTGGTTACAATGACACATTATGCGTGTTAATAAAAAGACTGGTATAGAAAAAGGATGTGAAACTAGAAGAGTCAAAGGTGAAATATGGTCCAGATTAGAAGTTCACTTAAATGTCAAGTAAAAAAAGGAACTGAATCTGCAGCCTCAGTGGTTGCATTTTTGCAATGCAAGGGTAATTACTTTGGATTTGTGAAGAAATTAATGACTTTATGAAGTCTGTTGTTTAGGTGACACCCGTATTCACCACTAAAGACATCCTGCTGCGAGGGACTGTACAGCATAGTGTACCGCTCTGTACCGTTACGGAGTTGCTCTCTCTCTTTCTCCCCTTTGCCATCTTGTTGGAATGTTTGCTTTGTCTGGGCTCTGCTTGTTTAGCCACATTGAATTAACCTGTGTGTGTGTGTGTGGTGTGGTAAGCCTGCAGTCATTATCTCTACATGGCTAGATGTGATTAATACGGCCGTCCAGCAGTGACGGCCATTGTGCCACTCCCTAGCCTCACACTGAAAGGGCATGTAAGAGGGGAGAAAGATTGGTATCTGTGCCATTTTGTGTCCCTGTGCCCTATAATCTAGAGTCAAATATCAAGTTATCCTGAAAGTCGTTAGTTTGAGTGCATGTCAATGCAAAATTGTGTGTGCGTGTTTGAGTATTTGTCAAATTTTAATGCAAATTTGTGTATATGTGTGGTTCAGCAAATTGGAAAGGGTTTGGTCTGACAAAAAGGCCTTTGACTTAACTTTCCCACAGAGAGACCTGGAACAGTTTTACCCTGTTAAGAGTTACTGAAATTGATCAGAACCATACCATGTAAATATGTAATTTGCTGAGTCACTCCTCTGCTAACTTAAGCTTTTGAATAACCGATCCATCAAATGACGGTGTAAGTGAGCAGGACTGGGACATTGATCGTTATTGATGGCCGACCAAAGAGGGGAGGATCTGCGGTGGAAATGCGGTAGCTGCAGTGAGGTTGCACATTTTTATGGCCACACCCAGACAGTCTTAGGGAGCTAACTTTGACGAGCTAAGGCAAATCTTTCTCCACGCTTTGGGATGAATACAGCATTGTTTGTTGAGTATCTAAATGTTGCTTCTAACATCCGTATACAGTTGAAAGAGGTTAACGAGTATAGAAATTGTAGGCGGGTTAAAAGGGTGTGTGTCTGCATCCGGTTAAGACAGACAAAGCTCCGTGGCAGGTGTTGCGCGAAGGTGTGTGCATGTTATCGCCTGATGGAGAGACAGATGTACCCTTTGTGCTTTCATATGTGCACACATGCAAGGATGTTTTGGTGTGTGCAGCATAGCGATGCGGTGCTAACAGCATTGCAACTGTGTCCCAGAATATATTGTATATGCCTCAAATGGAGAGAGATTACCACCGCTCCTCAGCAGCGCTGTACCAGCCCATATGGACAACACATGTTGCACTATGTGTGCCTGCCCACTGGAAAAGTTCTCTTTACCAACAAAAATGTAAAACTGCATGCACACAAACACGCATATAGAGCCAGAGGTAGTAACCTGAGGGAACAGATATACAGAGAAATAAATTATAGCCTGTATGCCTGGAAAGAAAGCTTAATGAAATACCACTGTAGGCCCAGGTTGAATCTTTAGTATATGAGTTTTAGTTCTAGCCTCATGCAGGCAAAGACTAGAGCGGTGTTAAGATTATTTTAGGCTGAAGCAATGCTGTAGCACGCTCAGCTTTGGGGCTGGTCTCCGCAGGGCCAGCGGTGAAGAGCAGTGGGCCTCTCGGCAGACCGGCTGGAATGTGGACCATATGTAGCAGGCATACCAGGAATGTAACTCAGCCTTGTTGAACTGAGCAACCTAAAGACACAGGATGAGGAGGAAAGGAAGGGATAAAGTGAAGGGGGAGCAAGGAAGATGATATTAAGGGATGAAAAGGATCACATAGGGGAACAAGGGAGATGAGGAAAATGAAAGCTCAGATGGCCGAAGAAGAGAGATTAATAAAGCGCACAAGAAGAGATGAAAGATGGCAGGGTGGTGTTGAGGAGTTAAGTGAAAAAAGGGGCAATGGCTTGGCTAAAGGGAGAAAGTATTTAAGACAGGTAGAATCCAAAACAGACAAAAAAGAGACAAATCATTTTTGTAGTTTATGTTTACTAGACCAAGTCTTCTTCATCAGGATAAAGCAGACAAAGATTTGAGGTGAGTAGAAGACCATTCTGACCAGCATTTTTTTGGTTTAAGTTAATTATATGAGCAAAATCTAATGTAATACAGGATATTCAATAGGGTGTGGTTTCTGTGGATGAAATGTGGTCAGTGTTCTTCCAGCTCACTAACTCAGGGTGAATGTCTGTCTCGTCTCTGTTAGCTTAGCACACTGTGCCCTCAGGCCATCTGGGTACAGCTGGGGCCAGGGTGGCAGGAAACACACTCATTCACAGATACACACACACACACACACACTTATACAAACATTTATTTTTAGTCCAACATACCCCGGCCATGTTCCCTACACACACACTCCCTGTTCAGTGGAGTGAGATGAAGCTGTGGTTGAATGGCAGTTGACCTCCACCCGCAACGTTTTTTTCATTGACCAACCAAACTTTCATCAGCTTATCATTTAATCTTGTGTCGGTGTTATAGACGAGAAGTTCTCAATCCTCTTCAAGCTAATTCAAAATGTAGCCCATAAAACAAGGAACCAATTAACCAAATGAGGATCTCCATTTTATTTGGAAAAACCCGCTCACATTAGCGTGGTAACCCTTTATGCTATCTTCACCCGACGGCCAGATGGTTTGTTACTAACAACCATCTGAGAAGCCGTCATTGGAAACTGTTTGGAAAAGCGCAGGCACTTTCAAAAATATGCCGTGCATAGTGAGCGTGCACGGAAATCCTGAACCCCGTACCGTGACTGTTCTGAACGATTACACAAACCATTGTAGCCCTAACTGGGACACCATAATGTTACATGTGGTCATAAAATCTAAAGTGACCTGCATTATTTCCGTCTCAAAAATCTGACCACGCAACTTAACACTTTGGAAAGTAGTCAACCAGTGGTTTTCATTTAAAAATATAAACTTTCGTGAGGAAAATGACACTGTGCATTGAATGCATTCTCTATCTCTCGAGGGAGGATGGGTGGGATGAAGAGATGATACGGAGGAGATTCAATGAAGAAATACTCTTCAGGTCGTACCACGCATGGACAGCTGCCACTTCTTATTCATTTGCCCTACAGGCATTTCCTGTCTCTCAGCACCCTAACTAAACTGCTAGTTAGAGGGGGAGCGTGACAAAGGACATATCATACAGAAAGAGAGAGAGAGGATGAATTTGCAGGGACTACAGGGGCATTTAGCCAGAGCAAGGGATGGACACAAACCGATACATAGAAAGAAACAATGTACTCTTTGACACACTTCTTCCCAGAGATGACAGCCGGAGAAAGCACACAAATATTTTCTTTATGTCTGTCTCTCTCTCTCTCTCTCTCTCTCTCTCTCTCTCTCTCTCTCTCTCTCTCTCTCTCGAAAACTTGACACTTGATGTCCTTCACAGGGAGCTTGCATCGAACACCCACACACACCCTCAGTTTCAGAGTCATGCTGCGTCATTGTCTCATCTGTGCGTGGTTTGAACACCAGGACCAGGTTGTCTGATTCTCACTTCATGACATCACTGGGGCAGATACCACCCGCCTCTCTTCCTACGCACACACATTATATTGTTCCCATGCGTTCCTGGCTCCAGATGCTCGGTAAAATATCCCGTTAGATGCTATGCAAGACTTTACTTGAAGGGCCATTCCCTCTTCCCCCACCTGCTAACTTCCTGTTCCAGTTCCAATCAAATACCATCATGCACTAGCTGCAAAAATCTCACACTTGCGTCAATAATGGCTAAGGCATAATTATTGTCAGGGTTGTTGCATTTAAATGTGTATTTTAGAGCAAAAATGCTTTGTTGAAATACTGTCTTTCTCTGCACCCTTCACCCCTAACCCTCCAGCTTATCCCCCAAATTAGAAGAAAACCTCTTATTGCAGCACTTTAGGATTACTGCAAGTCTCCTACCAGGTAAACAGCTGAACTAGACAAAACCTCCTTTGAGGAATACATTAGCCTTTTATGGGGCTTCAGTCCTCATTTAAAGAATGCCTTATGGGCTGTCTTCTACCACTGCAACTTATTCTGCCACTTCCAACTGTAAGCGGTTTCATTTTGAATCATTAATTCATATCCAGATAAACAGCAGCTGTAGGCACAAATAGAGATTATATAATGTATGCACAGGTCTCGTGCACATGCATGTGCAGTAACAAACACACACTCCCTTATTTGTCAGCAGCGTCAAGTGGCATTTCATAATTCGCACGAGTGTGTTGCGAGAAAACAAGCAAGTCGTGCTTCTATAAAACAGGGCGTGGACTTTTTTCACAGACACACACACGCACACCTACCCCGACAGCGCCCCAATCTCCCCATGCATGCATACATTTGCTCGCTCACATACAGTAACTCATGCAAATGCTCACACGCTCACAATGATCAGTTCCAGTCACTTCCAGCTCGGTCATTTTGAGAAGCAGTGTGAATGATGAATCCACTCTGAGTGTTAGTGTTAACACGCCTCTCCACCAGAATTGCCCTTGAACAATGTTTGCTCATGTGTTTGTGTGCATGTATGTATAGGTCTCTTAAAAGTCACGCCCTTTCTTCTCCCTAATCCCCATTCAAGGCTGTAGGAGGAAAGCACTGGCAGATATATTGATCCGCCCTTGACTTGAAAGCAATTTGTCCTGGCCTGGGTGAAGGGTTATTGGGGGGGGGGGGGTTGGATGTGCACACATGATCAAGTGCAGAACAGCTGATGATTGGGACGATGGCACAGAAGTGAAGAATTGATCAGATAATTTAACTGTAAATGAGCTAGTTATCAGAACCAAGATGGCCACTTCCTCAAATATTAATTTACAGAATCTGGGTTACTGTTACACTGGTACATTACGTTCTACAATGGAGAACAGAATGCCAGAGGACTCAAACTCTACAAACTCAACAAATAAATGTAATGCATTATTATTGTTCTGCTATAACGGCGATCAGCTTGATTGATATGCTGGTGCTGAACTAATTACTCTGGGGTGGGCCTTAAGGTTGCTATAATAAAGCTAACATTAGCTGTTCTGCCAAGCTTGCGGCTTTCAAGGGAAAAATATTTTAGATTACTGCAATACCAAAAAAAGACGAGGGCAGGATGATGCTGTGTGGGAAATGAATATTGTTGATACCTCTTTTGAGAACAGATAAGATGCTTGTCAGAATATGTTGCAAAGCATGCTCTCATCCCCAAAGCACAACAAGCATACATGTAAGATTATCCTGCCCATATAGAAAATGCCGTACGGTATACTCAACTGTGGTATTACGCCCACATTTACATACAGCATGCATGGTGGTTTCTAGTATCCATGTTAGCCGTTAGCTCAAGTTGCAGGAGAAACATTTAGATTACTTTAAAACCATCACACTGGAATTGTACAAATCTCATAATACAGACTGGATGCATTTTTGGGGGAGATTTTGGATAAGAAATGGCATTCCTAGAATGATTCATGGGGCTTCCCATTCTTTCGTGTTTGCCAAGCCATTCCCTGCATGGCCTGCTGGGATATGTTGTTATTGGCAAGCAGTCATAGAGTTGATCCATTCTCCATCCTTTTTTAAAAAAAAAAATAAATAAAAAATAAATAAATTTAAAACAAAAAAAAAAAAAAAGTCATACTTAGACATCAGTTAAATTTCCTGAGGAAGATCATTACAGCTCAAACTAAACCGACCCCCCCCCCCCAAACGAGTTAGGTTGCACTGGAAACAAATGAGGGTGTTTCCCATCTCTCTGTGTGAAGTCAAATCACTCTCTTTATGAGGGTATGTTGATACTTGGCTGGTTTGCAAAGTGTCAGCAGCTTGTAGTTTATTTTTAAAAGTCACACAGTGACTTTGTATGTTAGAGCACTTTGGTTAAAGTTTAACTTTAGTCAAACCTCCCTTCTGTGTTAACGTTTGCCCTGATCCTAACCTCAAGTTAACCGCCACCTCATCGACACTAAATACACCATGTGTTCCAGAGCTTTGTCTTCTGCATTTGGAGCTTAATAGATATGTAGTCCATCTTTCTCCTAAGCAGTCACTGTGTTGTCTCAGGAAAAGCTTAAAACACCTGAATTACAAACATATGGGCTGTTTCTTTGTGCATGTTTAATTAAGAACAATGACTCAATTTGGGGACAGTAGCCCTTGCTCTCCTCGACGTAAGTTACCTTAGCTTTCACACTGCCAACTGTGCTTGAATCGCTCATACACAAGTACACTGTGTACTTCTTGTGTGTTTTGCGTATTTGTGCGTACACACTCCGAGGAGCCATTTTCAGCCTGTTGCTTAGGCTGGCTGTAATTGTCCTGGGAATCGTCGGCTCTGTGTAATAAATCACTCCTCTGGTACATTGTGTTCTCCACTCTGGGATGGCCTCTGCGTGCGTGTAGTGTGCATGCTTAACATATGAGCAGAGAAGGAACATAGTTAAGGAATAATAGGAGATGAAAATTATATTAAAAAGGAAAAGAAACCGCTGCTGCAGCGCTCTCTGTCACAACAGGCACAAGAGGTTGAACTTCATTTATTATGCTATTTGAAAGAACAACCAATGCATGCAAATTGGTGTATAATGAAGATGTAAATATATTTCATATAGTTCCTTTTTTTGCTGCTAATTCTCGTCTTTCCTTCAATTTCCCCTTCAGCCTTGCATGTCCGACTCATTTTTTAAAACGCAGAAACATTTGATGTTCCAGAAGAAGCTACGGTGGCAGCATGTGAAAATGATCACAGATTGTGTCAGGCTATGTAATACAATTAACACATTATATACAAAGTGTTGAGAACCAGGTAATAACAAAAAGGTGTCAAAATGTTCTTTTTCCATCCTACCACAGGAAGGAACAGGGCAGTGTGCTTTATGTGTTCAGTTGAAAATACTGCCCCGTAGAGGGTTACCTTTCTAGCTAATGCTACACATTTATGTGATATTTATGCTAGCTTGGGTTAGCAAGCACTTCGATTAGAACTATTTAGTGCTTCTGTCGTTGCAAATCGTGTTTTAGAGCTGAACTGATAAGTGGCCAGATTGTTATATTTGGCCACAGAGAGGTTTGCCGTTTCATCATTTGTCACATTGGGGTTATGCCATGGTCACCAGTTTGTTTTATTGTGTCAGTGCTGACCTTGTTAATATTTGCTGTTCTCTTTCCATCATCTTTTTCTGTCTCTTTTTATTCTTTTGTTATCGTTTACTTCTCTCTCTCCACACAACTGTAATTTTCCATTTAAATACAATCTGTTGAGCACCAGAAGAAACATATCTCCTCATTGCTAACAAAGGCCAACGGATATCAAGTGCCTTTTTACAAATTTGCTGAGTACAAAAGGAAAAAAAAAAACCTTTGTCCTGGATCTCATCTCCAATATTACACACCTATAATTGATCCCACTGGATTCAGTACAAGATCAAAACCCACCACCCATTCAGAGCTTTTGTGGGAGAGGACCATTTGGTGACATTGAGAGTGTGTGTGTGTGTGTGTGTCTCTGCAGACCAGAGCTTTCCACTGTTGCTCAGAGCAGCATGGGGTTCATTGAGTTTCCAGGGGTTGCTGGGTTTGCAGTGCTGCTGAGAGCTAGTTTGCCCAAAGACCTGTCCTTGAACTGTGTAAGAATATGCTGCTAGGGAAAGGCTTTTCAGACCGAGTGACTGCAATAGTTGAAGTCAGGCCAGCTGAATGGAAGCCAGACGAGACAAATCCTGGGCTACTTGCAAGCATTACACAGTGGCCAGCGGAAAGGGGATGTTAAAGTGGAACATCACACAAAGGGTGTTCTTGTCGCTTTTAATTTCGAACACTCGATTAGGCCATGGTTTAACTTTCAAAACTATTTCATAGCAAAGAAGATGGACCAAATTGGCCCAGTGTAGTTTCTCTTAGGGGATCATCCGTCCACCAAAATCTCTTAAACTGACTTTCATCTGGATGGAAATTTGTGGGGTTTTCCTCAAAGTGAAATAACAAAATACTTGACATGTTGGTGAAGTTGTGACACACCCAAAGGACTGGAAGTGTCTGAACAACAAGAAAAATTCCTTCATTCAGCCCAGTATGGCTGCTGTAAACTGAACTGCCCCACAGGACAAGAGCTGTTTTTTTTAATCAGGAGTTTCAGGCTGTAACCAGAGGCCAAGCTATCTCGCTAGCGAAAGCCTTCTGTATTCAATTATAGCAAAAGCAGAGAGAATGTTAAAACAGTAGGCTGGCAACTCTGATGCAGGCCAGCTCCGTGCCGCTACACACACGCAACTTGTTTGATTAAGCATTCACGCACATTTAAACACGCCGTAAACCGCAGTATTGACAACTAAGGATAAAGGAATGTATAAAAGTTTTCCCTCTCTGGTATCTTTGTCCCTTCCTCCTCACATCTCTACCACAACAAATTCCCTTTAAAGCCAGCCCAGGAAGAAGGAGTATGTGTTTGTGCGTGTGTGTGTTTGTTTGTTTGCCAAGCATCTACCAGCATGGCCAAAAGCTGGAGCCAATGTGGAAGCGCCTTAAGATGGAGTACAAGTGATGGTTGCTAGATGCTGGCTCCAAAAAAATCTCCAACTGCATAGAATTCAATAGAAAAGGTCCCAGATTATTTTCTCTGGAAATACAAAGTCATTATTTTGTTGTCGGAAGAAGTTATGCCCTCAACAGCTCGCTAAATGGTTCCTTGATGGCGATTTCGAGAATTAGTGCTTCATTAAGGGGATATTACGACTTTACCAGGAGTTTGTTTAGGGGTGTGTTCTATTTATTGACTGGCGTCTCCTCCTATTAGCTTCAGTTACAGTCACAGATGCCAGCAGCAGCAAATTGAAAATCAAAGCCTCAAAGCGTTACTTTCGGCATTTTCCTTCATGTCGTGGTGTGCATAATTGCATGTTGGGTATACGGTGCTCGTTGGCTGACCTACAGCAGTTCTTCACTGGCAAGCTTTATGTCCTCATGTACCAGCTAAAGCTGCCAGCTGAAGAACTGTTGTGGTCGGCCCTTCCCTGCATTGAAGACCCGTCCATCGCCTACAGTGACATGGGGAAAATGAGCCCATCAAATCCAGCCTCTGACAGCCATATCAATTAATAGGCATAGCTGTCACTGCATGGAAACCCTGTTACTTATGCGGCACGTTCATGTGTTGAGATTCATACCATGACACCTGCCGTATCATGTAACAAAAGCATTGCATCATGGGACAGTAGACTCATCGCTGTCATTTTGGGTTAGATTTCACTATAGCTGTGCAGTTTAGGGTTTCTTTTTAATGATATGTTATTATAATGTTGTTGTACATTGTTGGCACAATTGTAAGTTTCACCTGGCTTGCATCATCCCTAAAAAAAAAAAAAAAGAAACACATTTTGGTTGACCATGAGCTGTCACATTAAAGTCTTTTTTTTCCTCATTTCAGATTTGGACAACTCCTCGGTGAAATTTAAAAAAGGAAAAACAAACATCTGAAATGGATTTCAATTTCTTTTGAAGATAACCCCTTCAGTGTTCAAACAAAAACCTCCAAGTTAAGAATCTGTCCACAAATGCTGGGAGCTCAATAGATCATTAATCACATGCGAAGCTAATAAAGTTGAAGGCTTAAAAAAAAAAAAAAAAAAAAACAGTTCTTTTGTCTAGATTAATATTGTATTAAAATGCCTTATTGCTCGAGGTGACAATGGATATTAGTCATGCTCTGTGTTTGCTTAATGAATGAGGAAAAAAAAACTAATGAGAACTAAATAAGAAATAAATAAACTTCTATAATCAACATGCCTCAGCTTTCACTTGTCTGCGTCATAACATTTCTATATCATATTTCTGCTATTATTATTATTATTATAATTATTATATTCACCGCTAATATTATAATTTGTATTTGTCCATTTTTCATTCTTATTATAGCTGTTATGGATAGAATTATTGTTGTTGCCTGTTCTCTCCGTCTTTCTCTCCGTCAACCCAACCGCTGGAGGCATTTGGCTGCCTTTTCAGCACCCGGTTCTGACCAAGGTTTGTACCCGTTAAAAAGGGAGGTTTTTTTCTTGCCACCGTCGCCCAAGTCCTTACTCGCAGAAGAATGTTGTACAATCCAGCCCTGCTCCATACGAAAAGCGTCTCTAGATTACTTCTGTTGTGATTTGACGCTATGTAAGTGAATTGGATTGAACATTTCTCCTCTGTAACAACCCTGGGTGTCATGCAGAGGAGCGCACATATAAACTGACAGACAGACATCTTGCCTGTGACCCTCGGCAGTCATAAAGCAAACTTCAAGAGACAGGGCAATGCCCAGAGCAGGATATGAGAGCCAACAAGTCCCTTTAAAAGCTACCAGCCAGAGACGAACAGAGAGGAAAGGAATGTTTTGAGGCCTTAACAAAACCAGATGCCCCGGCTTACTCTCCCTTGCACACATGCTCTCGGTTGCCTTCTCTCACTCCTCAAGCTCTTAACACCCCAGATGGAAGCAAGAACTGGGCAGGCTCCCTCCTCAGCCTGCCTGAAGTACATAGTCTTCTTTATAGACTACCTTAACATGGTCTGGCTCCTCATTCTCCGTCTGTGTCCCAATCTCCTTATCTGCTCTTTTTTCCCCTCTCTGTCCTTATGCTTGACAGACATTTCCCCCCTCCCCCAATCCTCCCTCACTCCAGTGAGACACACAAACAGGAAACACCAACACAGGATTATTCTACTCTCTCCTGTACATCCTCTTCAGGAAGCACTGCCAGTACCTGCATTAATGTGCCACACCAGTGCATATAAGGGTCACGCCTTGACCTTGTGTATGTTAGTTTCAGGCCAGTGACTCGCCTGCCTGATCCGCTCCCAGGGAATCTGCCTGTGAGTGCATTAAGAGATTGTGAAAGGAGGGATGCACCTGCAGTAAAGAGAATCCACCTGACCCTACAGGATGGGACCATTTTGCTTTCCTGTAGTACAGATTTGAAGTCACGTGTACATATGTGTGTGTGTGTGTGTGTGTGTGTGTGTGTGTGCGCATCCACCCCTCTCTTCCTCCCAGATGTGCCGGTAGACCTGGGTGGCCTGTACCTGTACCAGCTGTGAAGGTGTAAGCAAACAGCACAGCATCATAGAAAGAGATAAACAGACAGCTGCTGCAAACGGTGAGATGTAGGAGCATCATCAAAGGAGCCCCGAGTCAACCGTCACACCATCAATCGTAATATATTTATTATTTGGCTTAGTTATTTTACAGCATATAATTTATCATTAGGTCAACAGCATTAAAACTTCGATTTAAGGATGGATAATTTGTACTCTGCTGCAGTCACATTAAATGTCTTATAAGTACAAAAGTTGTTTGTTTTGTCTTTATCGATTTTCAGCTTTTGTGATTTCTCACATTAACTTAAATTTTGATCAATAAAACAAATCACTGTGATCATTTAAACATCAGGGTCCTACAACTCTACATTAATGACACGAGACAAAATGTTTACGGTTCAATATCAGTTTGTAAAAGTTTACTGAAATCATCAATACTGTATAATACTGTAGTACACAGAAAGAAGATATGCACATTCATACAGAAATTGTATTTGTGTGGCAACAAAAAATTCACCTGGGATGTGAAGTCATATACATGTATGTCTGACAGATTTTGTTTATTGAACGGATCATCTTGCTGTGATGGCTCAAACAATGAGAGAATGGTTAGAAGTGGTGAACAGTTTGACCATTTTCACTGAGAATCAACTCATCAATTTAGCTTGAATCAATAAGAAATTCAAATCTGTTGTTCACGTGTGAATAGATTGTATTTATCTTGCATTGGACTGTGGGAGCTGAACTACAGCACATAAGTGCTCCAGGCTAATGGACTTAGCAAACACTCTTCCTGTTGGAGACATACATTTTACAGCCAGAGGGAACATAAACAATAATCTTCTTAAGTTGTGAGCCTCTCTGCGAGCAGTAATAGCAAGCCCTTACTCAAGCAATGTACTGTATCTGAAGAGGAAATACTGACAGCTACTTTTCCATAACGTGGCATTGTTGTGCAGTTAGCTGCTGAGTCAGGTGGCACTTACGGACCAAAATTGTTGTGATGTTTTTGTTGAAGCTGAATTTCGGTCAACACCTGCACAGATACCATTCTAACACAGTGTTCTCAATTCATTTTAATAGCTGGTTAATATTAACGATGGCTCGTTCAGGTGTCACAGCAAACTATACATCACTGAGGTATTCATACTGAGACGTCCATAAAATGAAGACATAATTATTGTTATTGATTACACGCTTTTCATGCTACGACATGGTAAAATGTCTGCAGCACAAAAGGTTTACTATTCCTAAAACTGATATTCTTAGGAATAGTAAACCTTTTCAACCTTTGCATGTCTTTTGATCAACATCAGGCTGAGGGTTAGTTAGTGCACCAACAGCTCAGCAGGCTATAATCTGTTTGAGCTGTTTGAGCTCAGTAAGTGATAAGAAAGCCTGAAAGAGGCTGAGGAAAGAATAGGTACTTTTTTCAAATAAGTAAAGAAAAAAGTAAATAATTTAAAAAAAAAAAAAAGTAGCCTACTGAAAGACAATCTTTATTTTTTCAATAAATTGTTCATTTTAGGTGTTTATGACAGCATTAGAGCAAAGCAACTCCAAAGCCAAATTAAAGTAGGATTTTCACTTATATTTCAGTTTTACAGAAGTCAGTTTGGTCTTTATTTCTAAAAAGAAAAACTTTAAATGTCAGCAGTGCCATCAGAAGCCAAAAGTCTGAGCTTTGCATGAATGCATAAGACTGACCGAGACAGTTTTCCCTGCAGGGATAGGGTTGCCAGTGCCCTTTGGAATATGTAATACCAGTCAGATCTTTGCACAGCATGTATAGTCATCAGGCCATTGACTTTGACCCCAAGCTGTTGGTAGATTAACTTCATCAAGTTCCTCCGACCCTCACAGAGAAGTCCTGCAGTCTTTTCAAGAAGATGCAGTATATCTAACTGGGCTCTCATGTCTGCTGTAGAGATATTCTCCATCAGGACATCGATGCGAGATCGGATCTATGTTCCTTATCACTTCCCGTCTCATAGTAGTGCATACAATTTAATGGCTAAATTTAGAGAACAAAGCGCTAATGGACAAGACACACAAATCCTAGATTTTTAAATAAGGGCTGGTGTGTGTGTGTGGTAATTAATACATTGCATACGAGCAGAGGGTGTTTGTTTTCTCTGTATTCTCTGGTGTAGTGTTTGTTGCACAGCCCTGGTTCACCTCTTAAGTCAAAGCAGGAAGAAGCTCCAAGGCCAGGTCTGAAGAGGTTTACAACCTTCCCTAAATTCTTCCCTGTGGGTGAAATCATGTGAAAGCTGCTTAGGCAGATTATCCCTGCCTCGATGGCAGCTGGCAGCGAGATCTTTGGGAGGGCACCTGACTCAAGACTGGTGATGACGCAACAGCAGCCTTCTTCCAATCCTCCATGACCTTTAGCCCCCGGAGAGAAAAGTGCATCTTGTGGCCTAAAGCAGGCAGGAAATAAACCAGAAGATCA
>NW_022280054.1:3710600-3732813 GCF_004355925.1 Anarrhichthys ocellatus | reverse complement strand
CACACACACACACACACACACACACACACACACACACACAAGATAATCAATTCATTTGTTGCTGAATGTGTAATCCATGTTTAACCTTACATTTTACTAAACACATATTTTGACATATTATTGACAACATTCTAAGATGATGTTTTCCTTGATTGTTTTCCATCACCACCCTTGTGTTTAGTCCAATTATCCAATCTATATATCTTTTTTTAAGCATCAGCAATGCCCGAAAAGTAAACCATATCATAAAAGACAACAGGTGTGACAAAACTTTGCAACGAAGGGAATACACTGTCCAGCTCCAGCCAGCTTCCAGGTATAAGAATATTATCTATGTTGACCCAACTGTACTGCATTTTGTTCATAATGTAGTCCGTTATAAGATATGAAAAGTCTTGATTGTCAAAAATGACATGCTTAGTGAAAGCCCCACATGAGCGCTTTGTCTCCATGTGATCCATGACAGAATCCAAGCAGATACATTAAAAATAACATTGATTTTATACGAGTAATCACTTTATGAATGATGTAGAAAAAATATGCAAAAACGTCAGCAACTCTCTCTCAAGAGAATTGAAGAGTAATTGTAGAAATGTCAGCAGCTGAAATGTGGCGAGTTCTGGTTTTTCTCATCCCGTCTTTCTTCGGGGTTGTACGGTCTTATTTTAAATGTCGGGAATCAATCACCGTGGTCTTCTGTTTTGTCTCATTCAGCTGATTTATGGGGGACTACCAAGCTTTGATAAATTAACAAGGAATAAAGCAATGTATTGAAACTGTCAATAACTGTCTGAGCTTTTTGTCATATTTAACTGTGTAATGGATATGATCATAAATCATATGAGGATCTAGAGCACATTACTGGCAACCATCTCCATAAAGAATGCCGAGTCTTCATATAAACTGAAGGCAAAGTAATGATTATTTTTCAGGAATGTTTTGAATGTGGAAACGCAGGCGGAAATCCCATCAGACGAGAAAAAAAAAAAAAAAGGATAAATCAAACCGAGG
This sequence comes from Anarrhichthys ocellatus, assembly GCF_004355925.1. NCBI lineage: Eukaryota > Metazoa > Chordata > Actinopteri > Perciformes > Anarhichadidae > Anarrhichthys > Anarrhichthys ocellatus. The sequence goes on along the minus strand of NW_022280054.1, from coordinate 3,731,802 downwards.
TTGGATTTGCACCAAAAACCTCATATCTAACCATGCATATCTAACATAGGAGTTGTCTATTTCTAAATAAAAGATGAAAATGTCATTCTTTATGCTACAAAAAGGTGTAAAACTGAGTAAATCAGGGATTGAGAAATTATACAAAGTAGCCTACACCCACCACTGACTACACTGTTTAAACCAGAACACATCCCATCTCACAAGGACCGCTATATCTTTGATGTAGTCCACACATTGCAGCAGATACTTGGCCGGCACCGAGCTCCTAAAATAGACGGCAGTTCCAGATAAGTGGGCTGGGAGGCAAAAGCGAGAGAAAGTGAGAAAGTGTGAGAGTGGGATGCAAGATAGTGTAACAAAAAGGGATAAAGGACTGGTATTGTGTGTCTGCAATCTGCTGCATTTACTACTAATTCCCATGCAGTGGAAATGAGGCACACGCGTGTGTGTGTGTGTGTGTGTGTGTGTGTGTGGTGACGTCAGTAAAAGGTGCTCTTCAGTGAAGGCCTATCATGTAATTCTTTTGAAAGTCTGACCAGTAGTGGCCAAACAACCTTGATAAATGGCTGTGACGGGCACGGACAGACTGAAACATATCAATACAGTATCGCACATTTTAAAAATAAAATAAGATAATCCTTTATTAGTCCCACAGCGGGGACATTTGCAGGATTACAGCAGCAAAGTGGACAGTGCAACAAGAGACATCAGTGGTCACTGAAGGAGCTGCACAATGCTGATAGTGTCTCCTGCGTGGGGTTTACAATATAGTGCAGGTAAAACAACTACTGCAATGAGTTCACCTTGAGTCCATGTAATAAAGCAGAACACAGAGGCCCATACATGTCTATATGCTGGAGCGGGCCATAGAGAGTGGAGGCTTACCCAACAGAGTTATAAATAACTGGACGGCCGGCACCTTAAGACGGTTTTGTCTGGATGGAGGGTGCTCAGAGTTCAATGTAACCTGACAACTTAATCCCTTGTAGAGAGAGGCAGGGCCGTCTGGGATTTCCAAGCTACTGTTGCTTATTAGCACTTAAAGAAGAACAGCATACACAGGCTCTTGTTTGGATACATTTCAGCTTGTTACATACGCGTGCATACCAACGACACATTCTGCTATACTTTCCCACTCACCCAAATTACAGGGTTTTTTTTTTGCTTTTACAAAACGTCACACAGTCTCAGGGGAGAGAGCTGAGCAAAACTCAACACAAGGAACAGCGTGTCACTAAAATAATAATAGCTGGTCCACCTTATAAAGGTCAGTCCGCCTTAAGTGAGCCTAGCCTAAATGTGTCGCTAACTTCGGGGCTAACCCCCTTCACTTGGTGGCAAGCAAGACAAAGGAACTTGGGTGTTGAGGAGTTGTAGCATTAATTCCTAAGTTATGGCCAAATACAGAAGGCAGGGTTCACTAGAACTGTTGTAATTCAATATCTTTACTTGCAGAGAGTAAGGGGAGAAGTTTGATACCACCATAAGACATGAGTGGTATCAACCAACCAATCCAACCAAAAGGATTGTATAGATATTACAATCCTTAATGTTTTTGTTCTGTTTACTGTGAATGTAGGCTGCCTCCAAGCTTCCTCTAATTTTACTCAAGTGAAGAAGTAGAAGCTGAACCCATCCTCTGGTGTCAGCCTTTGGATGCATGCCCATGGCCAGAGGCAGCTTCCGGGTGTTTTAAGCAGGAGGGTTCAGCAACCAAGATCAGCTGGAACCAGTATCTTCTTTTCTTACCAGAAAATTTAAAAGAAAGAAAGATGGAGATGGGAAGAAGATGGACCTAAAATGTCTTCCCTTTGACAAGATGGATTTTAGTCTGATATGTGATCCTGCAATTCCCACGTGATCTTGTGTGTTAGTCAAGCGCCAAGCTGCACCCCTTTCCTATAGATGTCAATGTAATTTGACGTGGTCATTTTGACATGTGTGACGAGGACCCAACAAATCGAATGACCTGTGGTCAGTTGCTTATCCGGACATCCAAACATATTTGATCGAAACACCAGGTTTCGTAGGCTAGTAGTGTTAATAGCCAACTGGCTAGGCTGAGATCTAGTTGGTAGAGTCTGATGCCACAATATGTATGACTGTACTGCAGCAGCCTCCCACTCAAGCAACGTTAGCTATCCAGCAGTGGTAAAGTAGCTGTCACCAGCATCGTTTAGCGATTCACCATGCCGACAGTGAATATTCACGTATTTTATGTGCAGCTTTTCTGAATTTTACTGTTTCTCTCTTAATGCGACAGCTCGACTGCTTCCCCCACAAGGGGCCACGGCCTTGGCGCGCTTTACGATGTGATGCCGGTCTGGTCTATATATGCGTCTGCTCACCACATGCAGCACCCATGTGAGAGCAGTCTGACTTTGAATTGAGCTGTATGAGACAACCTCACTAGCATGGAAAAAGTGTGCGTGTGTGTTTGCGTATCTGGGAGTGTCCGCCTCTCTGTGTGCATCTCCCGCATGCTTGAGGAAATTGTCAATAGTTGCTCATGAAGACCAGGACCAGCTCACCCCGCCCTGCCCTCTGAGAGCACATGGTCCACATTAAAGCCATCTCACCCAAGGGGCGTGCTGGCCATCAGGTTCTTCAGTCAAACGTCTGGCCGTTTCAGTTCATCCACAGAAAATGACATCGCATTTGAAATTCGGCTTCTGGCTGGATAATGTTTCCCGGGAGTGTTAGCAGAGACTTCCAAGTTCACTGGGTTTGTGTTCAGTCATGCAGAGTGTAACAGTGGACTGTGATACTGTAAGGCTGGGATTGATGCATTATTCACATAACTTGGTTTAGCTCCAGAGCTCCACATCAATACAGCCTTCTTTTAAAGCTGTATGGAGCACCTCAAGGTGGTAAGTCAAAATCAAACAAAAAAATTGTGCAGGAGTGAAACTACAGGTTGCACATTTCAGAAAGAACAAGACAATGATTTATCCGCATCTAGGTGTCCTGTAAGCAGTCGTCTACATTGTGTCTGGTACAAAACTCATTGTTGAGCCGAGTTGCTGGTGTGCTACAATATATAATTTGATTATAGATAGCCCCCCAACTGAGCCTTTTATAAGTTAAATATCACACTTTTCTGTTGCATCTTTCTGTAGCTTTCTCCATCTGCTGTTAAACAGGTACCACGCCAGGTTAAGCGTATTGAGGTCAGACAGGATGGCCGCTGAACAGCACACATTTAATCTGTTGGTTGGACCAGGTCAAGGGATTAGACCAGCTTGTTGGGGGAAATACTCAGGTCGATCCTGTCACTCTCTGCTGGCTGCACTATTCAATATCCGATTTCCCCCTCTCATATCCCCACTGCAGGCCTGGCAGAAAAGGTCAATACAGCGCTGTTCTCATGAAAATGTCCTAAATTTCTGTATACAGGCTTCTTTTGCATTTTTTTCGTCGTTCAGGTGGCAAACAAAGAGATCTGGATGTCTTAGTAGTATCATGACCTCTAAAGGGTAGAATTAGGTTTGTTAGGTCCTTTAGGTAAATTGGCTCTATTAGCTCGCAGCATGGGCACAGCCGGATTTGCCTTGCGTTTGTCAGTGTCTCATCAAAACTATACTGCAATTACCACCGATACCAGTGACACCTTACAGGCACCAGGATAAGAGGAGTTCCAGCAACAGATATGTATTCTCCAGCTTACAATCTTGAACGATAAATCAAAAGGAGGCTAAACGACGCTTAAATAGGAGTGTATTAAGTTTCATAGTAGAGTCTGACAGGGTTTGTGTTAGAAATCACCTTTGCAATAGTATGTGTATAAGAAACAGGGAGCCGGTATGTACTGTACGAGTGCGTTTGTGTGTCGTGTGCATTTGCCCTTTGTCCTGGCTGCTATGTGTTCTGGTATGTAGCTAAAGGTCGGGGCCAGGCGGAGAGCAGGACAACAGGGGCCCGGTCAGGGGGAGCTGTGGCTGGGAAGAGCCGCAGAGCCAAAGGCCAGCAGCTCTGAAGAGAGAGGGGATTAGGACGGAGCCATGGATATCAGAGCAAAACAATGCAGATCCTTGTGCACAGGCTAAAAGAATACAGGCTATAGAATGCAAGAGGAAATAATCAGTTAGTGCACCATGTATATTTAATATCCCTCTACCGAGACTGAAGCAAAACGTGTCTGTAATTTAAGAGCAGCAACATCTCGGAAATGTGAGCTATGACATTCCAGAAACTTCTCGCCCGTCATTAACTCGCTGCATGCATTCACAGGGCTCATGCACAAGCTGTTCCTGAGAATGCTGCAAGTCGAGATCGCTACCACACACACACACACACACACACACACACACACACAAAGCCATCCAGCAGTCTCCCTGTTGGCCATAAGCAGTACTGCAGGGTCAAAAGTCTTCTGCCTCAGCGGTTTAGAGAACGGTGACTCTGACCTCTGACCTTTTCTGCTCAGGCTTGTGGCCAGCAGGCTGCTTTACACACGTCAGGGCTGTGTTTTGCGGGATGAATAGACTGGATTTACACAAGGAAGAGAGAAGTAAGTAGTTATCACATGACCTAGATTGCGTCAAGCTAAATATGGAAACACTAAGTGTTGAAGGGTTAAAACACTTTGTTCCGAGAATAACTAGCAATAGAACAAATGATCATTGTCTTGTTGACTCACTGCAGAACTTTGTAAGAAATGTTTGGGAGGCTGCCATTTGTTATGCAATCTTTCAGATCTGTGACCTTGTTCTGCAAAGCCTACAAGGAAATTAGACCTAGAAATGTTTGCCAGCGGAACATTACAAGGGTTAGAAACAATACCATGAACACCTGCATGATCTGGTGATGAATACTAGATAAATTGAAGGACCGGCATATACTGTATAACCATTACTTTGTAGATACATTGTTTGGGAGCTTAGGCGATTGTTGATTGTTCAAATTCCACAGACATCTGTAACATATAGAATGAAAGCTGTGTGCACAGCTTTTCTCCATTTCGGTCCCTTTGATGAATAAGGCACACAGAGTTTAAAAGGTGGAAAGGAAGATCCAAATATGAAATCTTGAGCCTGGAGGATTTGACTGGCTTGATATAACTGATGCCATGTTGCTTATCCTTTTTAAATCTTTGGAGGAAATATGAGGGATGGACTGGAAACCCTCAACATTTTACTTCCTAATCTGGTGGAGTAGAAGAGTCAAAAGGCATAACTTTGATTTATTTATATTTATTTAGTGACCGTACATCAAAAAGCCAGATTTCGAAATTGGAAGAAAAAATTACTTATGACTCATGTTTTGGATAACATGATAGTACACATCTGTGCACCACATCCTTACATTACAATGGTGCAGGTAACAAAAACAATTGCTGCAATTTCTATCAAAAGGTTAAAAAAAAAAAAAAGTTGCATCATTTATTAATTTAATGAGGGATGAATTTGTGCTTTGACATTAAATAAAGAACTGCGTTATGTTGTGTTGCTGTTATTTTGTCCAATCTCTGATTCTTCTCCTGTTCAATACAGAATGGTGTAGCATCCATGACATACATCAACATGAAAATACTGCTGGATTACTTCTAGTAACAGACATTTATTACCGTATGCATGCTCAAATGACGGATGAGTTGAGGAACGTTTCTTTACTGTTCCTGATGGTAAATTTATCACAAAGCAGTAAATATTAAATAAAGTGTGTTCTGCATCTTCTCCCCCTACTTTTATTCAGAAACGGATTTTCTCCAGAAGCAAATTGACATTTCCAGAGCAGTCTCCGTGTTTTTCCTGATTAAAAATATATTTTAAAAAACCAATGACCAGTCCAGCATACAGTGCATCAATTCAAGAAGGATTAATATTGATATGTAACATCAGGAGAAAACTGTGAATCATCCATTATTATACAGAATCAGAACCCTTAAAATTACATCTGTCTCCAAGTATTTAATCCACGGCCTTGCTAGACCAAAATGACGAAAGCAATAATTGTGCCAGGCTATCCCAAACCAGCGAATGATCCAAAAACTGATTAAATAAAAGAAGAATGAAAGACTTCCAAGCAAGACAACATAAGAAATGTAAAGAGAGTTTGAAAGCATCTGTAGGTTGGAGAAGCCATTTTCCTTTCAAAGTCAGAGCAGATGAAACCTCTGGCAAAATGTCTCCTCTGATCTTAGGAATTCTGTTATATGCATTACTGATGTACGAGTGCTGGTGTGTGAGATCCACATTTCCAGCTGAGGGTACAGCTGCAAGGCAGCACAGTGTGCACATGCCTGTGCTTCTCAAGAGAGCACGCCTCAGTCAGTGTGTGTGTGCAGGAACAGGGCGTGGCTGAGAGTGATAAAATATTTGTGCATTTGTCTTTAACCCAGAATGTAGGTGTGCATAGTAGATTAACCATACCGTGTGTGTGTGTGTGTGTGTCTCTCTCTCCCCCCTTCTATGGAATTGGCCAGGGAGGCTGCGATTCATGCGACGACACACGTACTAACACAAACACAGAGGAGATGGTGCCTTGGTCTTAATCTGCGGATGTGTGTGTCAGTGCAGCGACGTTGAAGTATTCCCATCCTTTAAATACAAGTAATAATAGTATAAGTCGTGCTCTCAAAAGTTTCCATACAGCTACTCAAGTTAACTTGAGGTGGAGACATATCCAAAGAATATCATCAGACTGTGCAGTCTTTGGTGCATTTTAGCATCTTTCAGCTCGTTGTTTTGGTTTTACGGCCCATAACTTCACCGTTTTGGTTCACTCTCAGCAATCAACCCGTTTCCAGCCACAGCAGGCATTTAAAGAAAAGCTCATGATATACCCACTTTACACTACCGGCTCAGCACCAAACAGACAGACACACTTAGCGACTGGTGAACACAGTGGAGCATCTAGAAGTTAAAGAGTTAGATATATCCCTCAGGAGTTGGTGGATGGCAAAAGTTAAAAGGGAAGGTCAATACACTACAATACATGATAATGTTGCTCTGTGTCTGCTGGTTTGCCAACACATTCTCATTTATTAGTCAGTTTTATTTCAGTTTCATGCAAAACATTTACATGGTTACAAGGCACCGCTATCAAATATCAAAAATGAAGTATGTTAAGCTTGTCACACTGCCCTCATGTGGCAAAAACAAACATTGTAATGCAATTTAAAGTAAAAGCACTCATTAGGCAACAGAAGACCTCAGTCAGTGTTAGTTGGATTATGTTTATTGGCAATTTAACATGTATGCAGCATGTTCATGTTGTAGCAGGTCTAGGTGGTGCTAATTATTTTGTCATTGTAGGTTTTACAAATTGAAATCAGCAAAATACATAGTGACTACATCTGCCAAATAAATGTAGTGGTGTTGTCTCCCAACCTTGCACAGTGAGCCCCACACTGCTCTTATTGCATGTTCCTCTTCCTTTCAGATCTGCTCGGTCAGCTCTACACGTCAGTCTGACAGGGAGAGAAAGATGGCTGCTCTCTGCCTCATTCCCACAGCACAAGCACAAAAGGTTTACACATTCATAAACATTATGCTATGTGCGTATATGTTGTGCGTCATGGAAGGAGCCCTCCCTCGTGGGTTATGTATATGAATGAATGGCTTCCACACAGGGCATGGCTCCTCCCCAGGAAATCCACCACTGTACTTTCCAAAAATAGAGTATGACTTGCTTACAGTGGAACTAACGCATCAGAGACGGGTTTCCAGCAGGGCTAAATGTGATGAGACCGGGGTGTACCTCCTGCTGGAAGGACTGCTTGTAGCTGAAGCTGCTCTCAAAGACGTGTGCGCATGCAATTCAGCAAACTGGCACATTCAATTCCCTAGGCTACAATGTACATACAGAAAATCCACATGCACGTATACGCACACACACGCGCGCACACGCACACACACACACACACACACACACACGCAGCTAGACACGCATAGCCAGAGCAGTAGAGAGAGATGTAGGCGGTGTGACGTGACGCAAGCATTATGAGTCACTCTAACACAAAGCCCGAGTTAGAACACACACACCATTGTCACGGTATTACCTCTCCAACAGGTTGACTTTATTGCTGCTCTGCCTCCACTCACGGATATGAAAAACTGACTCGATGTGAAGACACGGACGACTTTAAATCACCAAACCAGAACCTTATTCAGTACAAACCGCTCATGAAATGTTCTTTCCAGTTTGTATTACAGACAGGGGTCCAACAACAATTACGTCGCACTTTTCATTCTTGTAAACTCAGATATGATAGTTATGTAAAAGGGTGCAACTATAGCAACACGAACCAAGCACTTTCATCCAAGCACCCCACCATATGACCAGTGTTTCCACAGTGAAGGAGAAACAATTGTACCTCTTTTTTCATGTTATTTAAGTATATAGGATCATTATTATTATAATAATAATGTTGCTCATGAAGCCAGCATCCCCTACCACCTCTGAGGAGTCACAATTTGACTATTCTAGCTGAATTATTAAGTCGTATGAAGTTTATTTGTGTAGCCCAGTATTCCATATAAATGTCTCAAAGGGGCTTCACACGTCCACATTGGCAGCACTTCCAAAATCAGGCACAAAATGTTCAAGACGACCAACTCCTGCTGCAGTACTGATCTCTTCCACAGGAGAGCGCAGAACCTCCTCATCGCCTGTGCTCGGAGAGCTGCCAAGTACAGAGCAAGCTGTTGCCCAATCCTGTTTGTCACATCAGTGGAAATTTTTTTTGAATAAGAGGCAAGACTGCAACCTTGCCTGCTAATACATGGTGAAATACATATTCCTCCATGTTGCTCCACAGAGAAAACACAAAGCTGTTAAGTTATACAATTGTGAGCGCTGGCAAAAGGTGTAGTTATGGGCTTTTCTATTTGTGCAATTAATACGGAATAAGGCATTAACACTGGGTAATGTTTTAGAATAATTGCCCCCTCAAACTGCTTGCAGACTTTGTTCGCAAGCGCAACAGGAGCCTTGGATTACTCACACACACATAAACATCTGTCTCGCATCTGGGTAACAGACAAGGTCAAGGAGTCCATACAGGGATTGTCTCCTCCACCATTTCTCAGTATTGTTCAGATCACCACATCCACATAAGTCCTGGAAATTTCCTCTGGAATGAAAACCATGTCCTCCTCTCACAGACCTATTTGTGTTTCTTTTCTTTGCCTCAAACACTTTTATACTGGTCACGTGGTATATTCAACAGGGTTGAGAGTCAACCACACATACATTGACGTGCACACTTAAGAAAACAAACAAAAATAACTAATTTAATCTTTCCAAAAAGACTGTTTCTCGTCCTTTCAGGGTGATTCTGGGGTCCGGCATTATTCAGAGAAAGTGCTGATGATGGCCAATACTCAAACCAGCAGAGAGATTATGAAACATGAGGAGGAGGAGGAGGAGAAATCTCCAATCTCATTATCCCCACCGAAACTAATCCACCAGGAACACCTCCAAGTAATCCATACCCATGTACCTCACACATCATTGTGACACAGATATTTATATATATATACACACACACACACACACACACACACACACACATGCATGGTAGTATAAGGGGAACCATAGTAATAAACTAAAAACAAAGATGGCGGATATGCAGGATATAATGTTGGTGGGCTTGGAGGGAATCAAAAAGACCATCCTGCATGGAGGCACCGGAGACATCCCAAAATTCATCACTGGGGCAAAGGTATTTATTTACATTTTCTGATAAATCACGTCTTTACGTTCACTTTTTGGACTGCTGACCAACTTAGCTCTCATCAGTTATAGACTAAGTGGTGCGAGTACACAGCTATTTCCCTATACAGCCCATTGACTGTTTTGTTAATGAATCTAACGAACCAATTTTCATAAAAATAATGAATTTATTGTCTGTACTTTGGACAAATGGCTGAAAGATTAAAAATGTGTCTCACAAAGCTAGTTTCAAATGTTCTAAATCTAATTAGAGGTACTAATAGAAGTCAACATGCGCACTAATTATGCACATCATCCTGAGCATGCAGAGACAAAAGAGCAAACCATTTTTCTAGACTGTGGTTGCAAAGCATAAATGTCATCATGTAGACTTGATTTTAAGCATAACAGATATGCCATTTGCTTCTGATATATCATCTAATAATGGGTTAATTCAGATGCGTTTGGTGTGTCTCCTCTTAAAAACCAGATTTAAAAGAAGCAATAAGGAACAGTAAAGTGATTGGCCTGCTGAGACTATGATCTGTGAAGGTTTGATGATGCATGGCTTCATTACTTTGAGATTTATGGATTTTATTTTCCTTGTGCCAATTTGAAGCTATTGCAGCTGTTATGAGGGGAGGCACATTCATGTGGTTGCAATTCCCCATGGCAGACAATGACCCTTTAATGAGAAGAACATTTTCAAAACCTAAATGAATACACCTCGAACCATCTGCATCAGATTTGACAAAATTTAGTCTATAACTTAAAGAACGCCGTTATGTACGTGTGCAATTATTTTTCAAGAGGTGTCATACGAGTGTGGAGTCTTGCCATTTCCCTGTTCTTACACTCATGGCGAACTGTGTGTGGTTAAATGGCGTTACAGTTTCCTTCTTTGCTTTCTGACAGTGGAAGTCTGATGAAGTTATGAAATATGGGAGTAGCTCATTGTGTTATCTGAAAGTGTCTTAATCCACTTTAAAGCTGACATAAGTCTTTGCAATTCATTAATTTGTTATTTTCCCAACTTTCTGTCCATGCTGTATAGTTTTAACGAACAAGCATCGTGTGGTTCTCCTTCTCTATGGTTCTTTTTACTCCAGGTGACGTTCCACTTCCGCACCCAGTTGTGCGATGATGAACGCACAGTGATAGACGACAGCAAAGTGGTGGGGACGCCCATGGAGATAGTGATCGGCAACATGTTTAAACTGGACATCTGGGAGACCCTGTTGTCTTCCATGAGGATTGGGGAGGTGGCTGAATTCTGGTGTGACATCATTGTGAGTGCTAAAAGATGTTAAATGTCAGCCGTTTGAGTGTTGCCTTGTTTTCCTTCTTGCTTGTTATTAAGCACCGTGCTTCGTCTGTTAGTTCAAATCCCTTCTGAGAAGTTAGACTGTTCACTTTATTCAGAACGACGTCACACTGCAGATGTGGAAGTTACAGACCCTGCTTTTAACAACAAGTGCTGTAAGTGCCCCACTTACACATTTAAAGCTTAAACATAAAGCACAAGCATACGGCAGAGTATATTGCACCCCCCTTTGATTACTCTGCTCTTTGTGAAATGGAGAATGAACACAGATGTATCAAGACAATAAATGTAAACAGAGTGGGGTGCTCTTTTCAAAACTGGATCAACAGGCTATCTGAAGCAAAAACAATTATTGCACAACAATAATAAACGTGGTTTGCATTCATGTATTAAGAAAACTGCCTCAGGAACATTTGATTAACTTTCAGTTTAGTTTTACTTAATAATGAATGTGGTTTCTGTGTGACCTCCTGTAATGAAATGTTGTCCCATAGACTATATCGATATGTAATATATAAATATATAAGCTCCTATACCAGAGACAGGTGTTATGAAGCAAACATACCTTCTCTGAATGTGTCGCTGAAGGTGTATCTTTTACAATCTATCATTTGTTCTTTCTGGTGTGTGTGTGTGTGTGTGTGTGTCAGAGACAGATGGGTTGAGGCATACTGTCACGAATCTGCATCAGCCTCACTTTTCCCTAATCGGCTCCGATTCCGACTGAATCAGCACTAGTGACTCGCCTCCTGCGATTAGATTTGATGGGGCTTAGAGCATGTATTCACTCCTCTCTGAACAACATGGCTGCGTCACACACACACACACTGGATATGTTGTGCAATGTCGCTTCCATCCAGTGGAGGGCAAACTTGCCACGTTCGACTGAGGAGATGGACTGCAGATAATGTGAAACAAGGCATTTTAATTGGAATTACAATCAATCTTTAATCAGTTTGATGCAAGATGCATCAGAATTCCTGTTTAGGGTAACTGCAGCAGGAGAAGTATGATCTATATCACCATGTTACTCTTGACCAAGGAAGTGCATAAGACAGAATTTGAAAGCGGCTTAAATATCGAAAGTCACCTTTAGTTTAATTCCATTTTATATTTTGACTGTTGCGATCCTCTCTCCACTCCAGCACACCGGCGTTTATCCACTTGTGGCCAAGAGTATGAGGCGCATTGCAGAGGGCAAAGACCCAGTGGACTGGCACATCCATACGTGTGGTATGGCCAACATGTTCGCCTACCACAGCCTTGGCTACGACGACCTGGATGAGCTGATGAAGGAACCAAAACCCCTCTACTTTGTCCTGGAGCTGATCCGGGTGAGAAAGAACAGTCGGCCACACGAATTTGTGTGGATCTGTGTCAAAGGGAAACTTTACAAGAGAGGAGGAGTTTGTTTTTTTTAAACAATGCATGTGTGTTTGGTAGGTGCAGCAGCCTAGTGAGTATAACAGGGAGACGTGGGCTATGAGCGATGAGGAGAGGCTGAAGGTGGTCCCCGTGCTGCACGGCCAGGGCAACAAGCTCTACAAACAAGGACACTACCAGGAGGCCACACAAAAGTACAAGGAGGCCATCATCTGCATCAAGAACGTTCAGACGAAGGTACATCAAATCATCGGTCGGAAATCTTATTTCCTTCTATAAAACAGTACGCATAGACATGGATCTAAACCACTTTCCTCCTCAGGAAAAAGCATGGGAGGTCCCGTGGCTGAAGCTGGAGAAGATGGGCAACACTTTAACGCTCAACTACTGCCAGTGTCTACTCCGCATGGAAGAATACTACGAGGCCATCGAGCACACCAGCGACATCATCAACCAGCACCCAGGTTTGGCACCGACAAGAGACCGGTGTGACGTGTGCGACTCAGGCGGCAACCTCCAGTTCTGAAAAGTGAAGTCAATGCGGGAGTGTCTTAAACCAGCATCTAAAAAGTCAGATTAGATGGAAGGCTATGAGAAAATCACCCTACTTATCACTCGATTTATTACCCGAGTAAACACTGTAAATAAGAGTTTATGGTTTCAATTACTAGTTTTCAAGTCCTCTTCAATACAGCATGGTGTTCATTTAGTAAATTATGGTCCCATTTAGAGTAACACACCATAAAGCAGGGTGTGATTTAGGGCGGGGCTACCTTGTGATTGACAGGTTGCCACCACTGCGTTTTCCAGCCTGGAAGTTGTCGATGTTTTTGTCTTTCAACTTTAACCCTTTCACATTGTGTTTTCAGCTAATGAAAGTTAATTCTAAGATCTTGGTGACTAAACATGTGATTAGGGATGAGCTATACTGCCTGTGGCCCTATTATGTCACCTTAAAACAACAGGTGACATCATGGTGACTACTTCCACTTACTATATACAGATGGTGTGCTTCTACCATGGTGGAGTGAGGGGTTCTTAAAGTAAAAAAATGTTTTTACCAAGTACAATATCCCAGTCCAGCCGGTTGATATATTGTAAAAGGGGAGATCCTTGACTTTGAGAAATACCCTATATGTGTACGTGTTCATAAGTCAAAGACATAGAATTATTACATTTTTGCAGATATTTCACATCAGTTAAGAACATCGAGCATACACGCTTGTCTCGTTGACCAGAGCTGCTGACAAACATGCTTTTATTTGGCCTCCAGGTGATTTTAAGGCCTACTACCTGCGAGGGAAGGCCCACGCGGAAGTGTGGAATGAGGCCGAGGCTCGGCAGGACTTCAGCAGGGTGCTGGACCTGGACCCCGGCATGAAGAAGGCCGTCAAGAGGGAGCTGGCTGTGCTGAACATGCGCATGGAGGAGAAGAACCAGGAGGACAGGAACAAGTACAAAGGCATGTTTTGACAGGAGACTGAAGCAGAGGTTTGAGGGCCAGAGAAGCCACAAGCTAAAGAAGAACAACGTTGGTAAATCACAAATCTCCACACTTTGCCTTTAACCCACTCCCTGCATCGACTTTCACAAGATGATCCAGGTTTATTAAATCAGGATGTTATAAGCCCCTCCCTTTCCATTTCCTCCGAACAATGAGTGAGACAACCTATTCAATTAAGGACTTTTCACTCTTATAATCTCAATTAAGGTGACGTTTACGAGGCGTTTGCTTTGGTTCATTGACAAGAAATCTAGGGGATGTGTAAATATTCACAGTATTAAGGATAAAAAGAATATGCGATAACAGCCCAAAAAGATATGCGTCAATGTAACACATATGGACAGATGTGGAGATGTAAATGTAATGCGTGTGCAGGTTTGTTTATTAGTACGCTTATGTGCTTTCTTGGAGAGAGATAGATGAGAAGATCAATAGCCTACCACTCACATGGTTGTAAACATGTAGCTGGAGATAGCAACCGCTTACTTAGCATAAATACTTTACAAAAAACTAGGAAACTGCCAACACCATTATAACATGCAAGCTTCAGGTAGCTAGATTTTGCATTAATTTGGACAGAGCCATGCTAGCCGTTTCCCCTCATTTCCAGTTTTATGCTAAGCTACTTAGTTACATACTGTATTTACCACTCAGATACCAGGAGTATAAGTCTTCCTATACAACTCTCGGAAAGGAAGCGCATCAGCATACTTCCCAAAATGTTGAACTATTCCTTTGCTATTGTTCTGATTTGTAATATTGTTTTTGCTATATTTTCTCATCATGTATAGAAAAGAAATCATCCATTTGACCCTGATTGATTGACACTAGTTAACTGTTGGATATATCTTTCTAAATATGTCCCCACACCAAATGTTATGCGACTCCACAGCAACACCATTATTGTAGTTTCTTCAAGCCAAATGTCACAAAAACACTACCGGAGAGTTTAGGTGGCTATGTTATTTCTAAATTGTTATCTATAGTCAGCAGTCGTATAAAACAATAAAGCACAGTTACTACTCCGAGTCTTGTAAGCACATTGGCCTTCCACAAGGTGGAGCTCTGACCACATTGTTCCTGTTTCAACCTGAAGCCTATTGGAGAAATTATTCCGAGCACAGCCTTGTCATTTTTTTACGAGGAGTCTAGGGGCTCGTAAAAATAAATGATCTGGCTTAAATGCATGGCTTGTCTCCTCCCCATCTTTTCCTTTGTGCATCTTAAAAAGAGAGAGCGGAAGGAAACAGAGGGCGTTTCATGCAAAAGGCTGAGTTATTACTATCACATCTGGGGAAATGCACTAAAAGACACATTCCAATGCACTCGTGTTTGTGAATTAAGATGAAATTTTAGATCAATAGCATGACATCACACTGAGAGCTCAGTTTCACTGAGGGAATCCCACTCATCACCATCTGCACTGTCACCATCCCCATTCATCACTACCACAGGTCACAGCGCAGTGTTAGCAGTCAGTCAGGGAAATGAGGCCGACGCTAATGCACCAGTCCAACGAAGAGGAAAATCAATAAGAGCAGATCAAAGAAAAACGGATTAAACATTCAAGCTAAAGCATCCAGCCCTTTACAACCGCCATTACTAATGCAGTTCCTGTCAAGTCTTGCCTGATGTGAGGCAACTAAACAAAGAGACTAAAACTGCGGTTTGATACAGCACTCATTAGAGACCATATGCACTTTATCTCTTCTCAGATCCAGTATTACATTTTCTTAATCTTCACACTTGATATCAGTGTTAATTAGAAAAAATGGAGTTGGAAAGAATAGATTTATGATGCAGGGCTGTGCCATTGGAAACCCTGCCCTGGACTAAAACACGGAGCTACAGTAAATTCTGCACAGCAGCACAATCTGCTGCTGGCTTTCCTCCATAAACCACTGGTGCTGATGTTGAGAAGAGGGGAAGAAAGGGAGGAGGAGGGGGAGGCTGAGGCTGTTCCTCAGCAGACTGCCCTGCTCCAACATAATATGCGTCAAGACGGCAGGAAAAGGACAATCTCATACAGGAAGTACGGTGATTGTGTAATCAAAATAAAATACATTTTGCAAAGGAAGGTAAAGAAAATGTTTTATATTTTGTGTTTCTTGTATTGGTCTTCACACTTTCCATTACATTATAAATTAATACAAAAGTATGTGGCAATACAATTACTTTATGTACTGCATACTTTTTCTCTCTTTCATTCGTATACATTGCATTCATTTGACAAATAGCCTACTTGCATGAAGGCAGATGGAGCTGGATTCTGAACCAGCACCCCTACGAGCAGAAGCCACACAGGCTTTAAAACTACAGTTTATATATACATACACACACACACACACATATATATCAATAATACTTTTTAACACAGAATATTTTGTCAATGTACATAACTTGCCTTGAAAAAAGTGTTTCCCCCAAAAAAGACCGTGTAATTCTGTATAAAAGACATCCTTGTTGTAGAGGTGGGAGTGTTGAAGGAAAAAATGATGTGATGATGAGGTTATATGATAGGCTAATTAAATTAATTAACTTATATAGGATAAAGGATGAAGTGCATGAACACCAAAGTTACAGCACGTACATTTCACTTCACAGAGGCCCCATGTTCAAACCAACAACACTGCAGACAACTGATTATCAATCACACAACCGGAAATGAGGACAAAACTCAGAATCAAACAGAAGTAACCGACAATAAATAAATAAATAAATAAATAAATAAATAAGAATCTATTGACACCACGGCAGATGCAACAAACATTTAGCCACAAAAAGAAAAAGACACTTCTTAAAGAATCAACAGCAGAATAAAACACACTAAAGCAACGCAGAGATGTATAAACATGATCTTGCAGCAGCAAACAAACACATATTAGGGGGGGCAGATGCACAGTTTTTGCAAGTGTAGAGCACACACACACGAACAAAGTTTCTCATTAAACTCACCTGTCTGAACCTCGTGCAACGCAAAGTAGCCTCCTGTCCTCCTCAATCTGCTCCAGGTTCCACTCCTTTCCTCGTTCTTTCTCAAAGCAGGACATCACCAGTCTACTCAGCCTCTATGTCCCACGTGAACCCTCAAAGGTTTAAAACACGTTGAGCTGAACGAGACTCTGCAGTCACTCACAAACAGCACAGAGGTATACAAGTCCCTCAGGCAACGTTACAGTGCTGGAGGATTAGCATTTTAGCATGTTCATCAGAACTAGCACACACCTGTGTGTGTGTTAAATTTGTGCATGCTCGCCAGGTGGTGCGTCGATTAATTAAGGCAGATGCGACCTTTTTTTTTTTTTTTTTTTTACCCACACCGAAAATTACGTAATTCTTTATTACATTGCAGTTTGCATTGTTCACAAACTGCACAATATATAGGGTAGTATGTGGAGTCATTACTTTCACTATATTCGAAGAGGCTAGGGCTTTTATTTTGTATATCTCCACCGGAAGTGATCTGCTTTAAAGTGGGTGTCTTGACACTGGTCCCAAGTTGAGTACAGTCGCTGTGCTGCTGCGTCGTGGAGACAGTGGAGGAGAGAGGGAGAAAGTGTCTGATTTGAGGTAGACCTGATTTGACGGAGACGCGTCGCCTTCATCCTTCTGCGTAAAGAAAAGGAAAGGGAAGATAATTGTTTCGGCTACTTTTCAATGAACAGACAGACTTTTAAGGGAAAGTGGTGCAACTGGATCAAGGCGGGCGACAGGAGCTCCTCTTACTGAATTACTCCTTGGATTGTATCAGTGAGGAGGGGAGTTTTTTTCTGATCCGAGCCCCTTTCGGAAATGAGCCAGACGTTGGACGTGAAGGAAGGTGCCGGAAAGTGATCCAAGAGGAAGATGATATCTGCAGGAATCACGCTGCTTTCATCTCCTCTCTGATTTCATTCTTCTTCTTGTAGGGGGTGGCTGATCTGTTACATCCGAGCTTTTTAAAGCACCTTTTCAAATTGTCACATTTTCATCCACCCACCGCACCTTGGCCGGTTGATCCCATTGTTCAATCAAAATTGAAAGGTCTTTTGTAAAAGCTCACATTCAGCTGTGTTATGGGATGTTGGCTCCTGGTTTGTAATTAATTCAAAACATTTTTTTTATTTATTTATATATTTATTTTCAAATCTAATTTGATACAATTGAGACCTGAACATGGCCATCAACACGGACACCGACTTCCTGAAGTCCAACCTAAGTGAGGGTGGAGGACACACTCAGCCTGCGGACCCCCACGAGACGGAGAAACTCCTGGCGCTGACCACCGAGCCCGGAGGAAATGGGATGAAGATGTCCACCTCCTTCACCGTCAACATGGACAGCGACAAGGGCCAGGAGGCCGACCTGAACGGCCACAGCGTCGCCGTGAGATCGGGCTCCGCCGGGCAACTGGGCGCCGCCGCCCCTCTCTCCCCGTCCAAGGCCAGTCTGAGCCGCTCCTCCACCGGGAACGCCACCGTCCATGAGACCCCGAAGCCCAAGGATTACCTCATCCTTGCCATCCTGTCCTGCTTCTGCCCCGTCTGGCCCCTCAGCATTGTCGCACTGGTGTACTCCATCATGGTGAGCATCATTTTACTTAAGCCTGTTTCTGTAGATCAGAATGGATACATAAATGTTTTGTTAATATGATGGAGAGACCACAGGTTGCGAACAGCATCTCAGTTGAACCAAAAACAATCAAAAAATTGTCTGTATTTTTTAGGCTAAGTCTTTGATTTCAAACTTCATGAACTTGAAAATTGCCTCCAACCTCTGTTATAGTTTTAAAATATTTTTTCATTTAATATGCAGCTATTGTCTTTATAATTTTGATGTTTGAAGAAAGTGAGGGTGACATTTAGGAGAAAGTGGATATTTCTCTTCACTAAGAGCAATATTGTTTTTTATGAGGGGATGGTCATCAAACTTCTTGAGAGAGGAATAGTCATCCTTAATAGATAATTATCAGATTATTAAGAAATATTTAATTGGATTGATAAATTACTTTTTAATTAAAAAAAAAAAAAAACATTAAATATAAAAAAAATAATGACCCAGGTGACCCAGGATGACATCTTAAAATGACTTAATTAGTTTGGGCAACAATCCAAACTTCAATTACCTTAATATAAAACTGAAAGAAGCAGCAAATCTACACATTTAAGAAGCGAGAATTATATTTGACATTTATAAATCACAACCAATGATTCATCAATTGTCAAAATAGTCACTATTGATTTTCTGTTTTGGACTTTTTATTTTCTATCTAAAAAATTGAGGAGAAAAAAAAGATTTTGAAAGATGTTTACAAGCAATTCCACCAAAACCCCTCAGATGTGCAGCATAACAGAACAGCGCAATGACGTATTTGAACATCCTAAAAATTCCTCATATCGAATTGATTGTAAATTGTTGTGTTCAAGTGCAGTGCAGTTGGCTCTGCGGTCCCTGATAAACTCTGAATATCAGGGTTCCCTGGAATATACACACACACACACACCACACTTGCATGTAGAGCTCAGTGCATCCTCAGCTTTTAGTGTTCAGGCTTCAGCTACGGGTTGTTCTGGTTTAGAGACGCTTGATTAATCCTCTCACTGAAAGTTTCAGGATGCAGGAAATGCTGATACAAGATGCAGCTCAGACACTGACGCCTCGCTGGGCAGCCACAGATGCTTGATATGCTGCTGCTGTTTAGTGCTCTCCAATCAATACATTCTGGGGACACGATCCTCAGTTGCTCCTCAACAAACACTCTTTTCCAACCCAACGATGGACTATGTGGCCTCTTTGCATTCACATCACAGCACCTCTAACGGAGTCTACGAGATCTGTGTTGAGGGTGCTCTACGATAAAACTGAAAGCTGACACTTTTCTTGTTGTCCCCCTCTGCAGTGGTGAGAGGGCTGCAGTAAAAATGGTGGACATGTTATTGAAGGCTGTGAGAGCTCGTGGCTCGTTTCAACCGGCCAGAGTAACATTTAGAGAATGTCCCAGATATCGACGCGAGATAACTGCTGATTTTTAGGTGTGAAAATGCAAACATGGTGTGAAGGTCAAATGGAAAGTGGACAGGCAAAGATTTTTGTTGTAATTAAGAAAAACTACAGATACGATGCAGCATTGATGAAGTAGGCTGTATGACCCTCTCTTCACTTTGGCACACATACGCTATTAAGAAAAACTCATTACCCATGCGGTGATATTGCGGCAAAGCTAAAAACCCATAAATAAAAAGTGGCATTTCAGCCTGTTCGACATGGCTCCAAATGACTTGTGCAAGTTGATGCAATAAAACATCCTGCTAGAGGAAGCTCCTCTGGAAGCTGCAGGATGCTTGTGATAACCGGCGTGATTAAATTGTCCCAGACAATTAGCAGTGTACTTTAGCCAAGTCAGCTTGTCCGTCCTCCCATCTTGACACTCCTCCATCATAGTAGACTCGGGTGTTAAAAGTCGATCTTGTAAATTCACAAAGTCAATATATGAAATAAAAAAATTGTCAACGTTTGATGGGAAAAGAACTTCAAAAGGCCCAATATTTATTTTAAATAAGTAATTACAAACAACACGTGTTTTGTGGTTATGCACTACACCGTACTTTACTATATGTGTTGCTGCGTACACAGTACACATTCACATAATGTGACACAGCAGGAATTTCCTCAAGACTGGCAGGTCAGTAATCCTGAACCTTTCACTTTGTAATTGCCTTAATCTTCAGTAAAAAAGGTCTTCAGCTGACTGACACTGCTGGGATCAAATCCAGGCATCTGCTTGCTAATCTACTGAGGTATTGAAAGTGTACATCAGGCTCAACTCCCCAGCTGAATCACACGAAACCCATTTTGTCTTTTGTTGCTGATGAGATCCTACTATTGTGTGTGTGTGTGTGTGTGTGTGTGTGTATATAACTACAGATTCCTTCGATGGGATAAAAAGAGGCATCAAGTGTTATATCCCTGAAAGTAGGAATTACTCCAAAATGGGAAGCCAATAAAATATATTTTCTTTTGTATTAAAGATATGAAATGAGCAACGCATGGTCCTCCTTCAGATCCATAACAACCAAAACAAAAACAGACAAAGTGTCTTGTTATGCGCGACCTCTGCTTGTGCCACCAAATGTAACATGAGAACCGCTGCAGTTTTGGAAAGTACATTTCCTCATCGAGTACAAATTTGAGGTACTGTACTTGTACTTTACTTGAGTATTTGAATCCCATGCAACTTTCTGCTTCTACTCCATTGCATTTCAGAAGGAACTATAGTAGTTTTGACTTCATTACAGTTATTTCACGGCTTTAGTTACTTTGGATTGTGGGTAATTGTGTGGGAATTTTTCACAATT
>NW_022280054.1:3692808-3695600 GCF_004355925.1 Anarrhichthys ocellatus | reverse complement strand
CACACACACACACACACACACACACACACACAGAAAAAAATCTCTTGCTGTCCCCGTAGCTAATATCAAACAATATAAGGTTTATTAAACAAGTATGCTGACATAGAAGCCATCCCTTATTTCTTTCCTTTTCCTTTTCATGATGGGTGGAAAATAATATCATCGTTTTGAACCTACCTTCATTAATATGTTCTCTCTGAGCAGGCGAAATATAAACAGTGTTTTCTGAAAGGGGCTTCCATTGATTTAAGGTGCTGATGTTGCTTTTCTCTGCGATGTGAATCCAGATCAATAAAGGCTCTACTGGGATTGTGTTTGCACCATAGCTTCACATTGCAGTCCTGGAAGTGAGAAGCTGAAGTGTGTCCCTTTGTGTGAGAGAAAAAATATATCTTATTGTACCTTCTGGGGCCCAGATTGACACATGCATTGACTGAGCTTTTGTGGCTTAAGTCAAGTTGAAAATGTACCAAAGCCAATTTGAATGTTTTTGAATTGTAATCAGGTCTTTCATCTTAGAATTAGACCTCCAATAACAGAAATTGTCAATTCAATGTCTTATCTTAATTGAATTTATTAAAAAACAAACCCTCACTCTCAAACCAGCAGTTAAGATCATATTTTGGGTATGCTTCTTGAATAAATAACCAAAGTATTAATATTCCTGTAAGAAAATACATTTAAAAAAAACTGGCTGCATTCTGTGTGTTTTACAATCTGTAAAAACCTAGTGGAAGACAGGCAGTTTACACATTATTTTAAATTGCATATACTGTTTTCACAAACATAAAGAAAAAAAGATTGCAATATCAGTGTATTTTTAAAGTAGTTTGCTGGTCAGCAGCTTCTGATTAAGTGGAACACCCCAGTGTCTACACCCACCAAGTGATGTGTGCTGTGGGATCTGACAACACCCAAAAGAGCCTGAGACAGAGAGGCTCATGGGAGTGAGGGGATGAAGTACTATAGGAGGAGATTCAGGGAGAGTGGAGGCAGGGCGCTCTCTCGCTCTCGCTCTCTTTCATATGAGAGGCCATTTCCTGCTGTACTGTGCACCTCCTCTGATTAAAAAAGTCACATTCAGCACCAAGGACAGCTCTGACAGTTTCCATCAGGCTTTAACAAGTAAAAGATGGTGTCATAACAAATTGCATGGGGAGGTTTGAATTTAAAACACAAGCTTTGTTACATGGGATCTCTTCACCTTTCGTCTTCGCTGTTGTTTTAACACCGAGTATGAGCGACACTTTTCTAATACTGTTGTCTGACCTTTCGAACAATCTCAGCATGGACCCAAAAAGTAGTTAAAATCACCCCACAGGGATGCTGACGGAGGCTGACTCACACAAGCTGCCATGATGGACATAGCCCAAATAGCTCTGGGTCGAAATCTAGTGAACAGACAGGCCACTACATAACTTGATTTCACAGTTTTGTTGATGAAAGCATTCCTGGAAAGGGTTAACCTCCTGGCACGGTGCGTTATCTTATTGAAAGATTGTTGACAGATGCCGGGCTCTGCTGGCATAAAGGGATGGCCAGTTGTCCGGTAGCATTCAAATGTTCATCATAAAGGGGCTCAGTTAGTGCCATGCAAACGTCATCAACACCATCACACTACCACACTACTGCGGTGTTTTCACTCTGCATGATGGATGCATTTGGTCACACAACCAGAGGGAGGCAGCAGGAAGTGGAATTAATCAGACCAGGTTTTTCCAACTCTCCAGTGTCCAATGATGTCGTTTCCTCTCCCTCAGTACAACCTGTAATTCTTGTTCAATGTTGATAGAAACGCAACTCTGTTCGGCCATTAGCTGTCATGCACCAATAATGCACTGTTGCTGCTCTGCAGGCTTCCTGTGTGTCTATTTTAATCTCTAATCTGACACCTAGTATCGTATTTAATCACTTTTTCTTCCGTCTATTGTATCACATATCATTTACATTTGACCTCAAATCAAACAGGTCTCTTGACCTGATTCACCTAGTCAGTCTATATGTTTCTCATCAACAAGATACATTCAATTAACAAAACTAAATTCTAGTCTGTGATTCATATTTTCATGAACAGTATGAATCATTGGACTTTCCTGCTCTGTCTGTAGCACTGATTTTAAAAACACTATATATTTACATTTTTTAGAAAGGCTCAGTATTTCCTAAAGCAGCTGGGCACTGTAGTTTAAACAGCTGATACCTAGTAGTTAGTGGGATCAATTCATAGGATTTGTTGACAATTTTTTGTTGAAAAGTACACTCTTGTAAATACTACTTAACTAGTAGTGATAGAAATAACTTCAGTAACATATATAATAGGATAATATATAAAAGGAATAAAGACAGTTTTTAGAAATGTTTAAAAGACAACAAACAGTTCAATTGATTTGAAAAACATTTCATACAATACAATACAAGATGTGAAAAAATGTTGTACACTTGTGTATGTGTCATGAACAGTAATATGTGTTATGTGTTTGACAGTATCACAAATTACAAATTAAAAGCAGCCCAAATCAAACTCATTTTGATGAGAAGATGGTGACATCAACCGTGTGAGATTTGTTGTTTTGGGGCTCTCACACATGAAAGCAATACACAAGGATTGAGGATTCCCATCCATCATGCCTCACACACACACACATAAATCATCCCACCTCCATAGCTGCAGTATACATAAAGCAATATACATGCAACATCAAGTTGATCTACAACCCCTTCACACCGCTTCGCTCACCCCCCCCCCCCCCCCCCCCCCCCCCCCCTCTCTTCAGATCGGAAGAGACACCTAT
>NW_022280054.1:3616380-3692708 GCF_004355925.1 Anarrhichthys ocellatus | reverse complement strand
CCCCCCCCCCCCCCCCCCCCCCTCCCAATTGGCTCTGCAAGTCACATCCTTCCATCAATCCCAATCTGCCAGTCTGAAAAAGACAAATTCACCATCAATTATTGTTGCTATTTCACTTTGAGGGACTCTAAAGCACCCAGTAGACAAGTCAACATTACTGCACTGTATGTGTGTCATTTCCCCTTTTAAAATAACTCGGCTGTCAATTAATGGAAACCACCGAATAAATATTTTAAAGTTGACCTCTCGGAGAGCTGCTGGAGAGCCTCGAGCTGCTTGTACTGTGGTGGGATCTTTGTATCCAAACTGTAAATCCCTTTGGTTTGTGGCGTTACTTTAATGTTGTGCTGATAGAGTTTATATGCTGGTTGCTTTTACCAATAAATTGAAGCAACTGTGGATCAGTGACTTTGCAACTTTATTTTTATTTTACATTACACTTAGTACAGGAAAAGCATCTTTCAATGACACATATAATGGGTTACATATATGTAATCCATTCTTTTCCAACTTATATCATATCTTAGTGTTGAGGTAGATGCCAATTTCTACATACAGTATATTTCGTTGGCAATTGTCCTTTGATTGAGGGCATTCTAGCTCTTTCTGAGCCATGAGTTTGTCTGGGAATTTTCGCACAAATAATGTGACAGAAGAGCAATCAATCTCTACTCCACAAATTGTCATTATTTCTTAAGTGATCTCTTGCCAACATGAATATCTCCAGCATTCATTCAGCCCGATAAGGCCTCTGAATACAATTCAATTTTGGAGTCACAGAAATTTGTATTATGATCTCACAACAGAACTCTCTCCAGGAGTTGGCAGTGATAGCCTGGCTTTCCCATGTATCATAATAATATGAATAAATCATGCACTATTCAATGCCCCTGGCATCTCAACCCCTCGATATTTAACAGCAACAAACTACTCATAGGTACTCATGTATTTAATCTTATGCATTCATGAATATATTGACCAAGTTAGTTCACTATCCTCCATTTGTTTAATTTCTTTGCAAAGGTAATCTCTGACCTGAAGAAAACTTTCTCTTCAGCAGTTTTCCACGAGGCAAGGGGAACAATAGGTACATTGCTTTTCAGTGGGGTGAAGGTTCCTTCATACGTCATGCCAGTGGAATATATACATTCAATAAAGTAACTTTGTGAGCGATCACCTTCCTTATCTTTCATTTGAGCAGTTAGTTGCCTTGTTAGGGAGTAATATGACCATTCCTCTTATGCCAATGTGTGAAAGGAATAAAATGTATTCATGAACCCCTTTTGTGGTGTTGTTTACAATTATTATGTAACATCTTATATGTCTATGCCCTGCTTAACATTATCATTCAAGCGTTCTTCTTGGTAATACCCTGTGCTTATGTGTGTCTCCAGTCCAGAAACAGTCTCCAGGTGGGAGATATTGATGGGGCCAGGAGGCTGGGTCAACTGGCTCGTCTGCTCAGTATCGTCTCCATCGCCCTGGGCGTGGTCATCATCGTAATCTTCGTCTCAGTTTCAGGTGCAGAAACGACGACAAGGAGGACAAATTTCAAAATACAATGATAGCTCCTTTAAGTGTTTGTGATAATGACTCATATTTACAAACAGTATTTGGTGAAGCTTCAGTGATGCAGTGCATAGTGCCTAATCTTAACTGTATGATTATAGTATATCTTATGAATATGCAAAGGTATATCACTTGAAAATCACGTATGGTATGTGTGCACATGTCCACTCACAGACGAGCACAGGGCTTTAACAACAAGTGTTCAACAACAAAGAATACCTACTGCATTACATTTACAGGGTGATATATGACACTACCACACAAGCATGAGATGTGTTTTTCTACGTCTCAACTCAGCACATTTCCAAGCCTTGTGTATGTGTGTGTGTGTGTGTGTGTGTGTGAAGATTGATTTAGTACTGCAGTGGCCGTAGTGGGCTGACTGTGCAGCAAGGGCAGCTAACCTATTGCTCAAAGCCTTCGACACTTGAGCCGCACCAGTCAGAGTAATTAATTTGATGGTGAGTTTCAAGCTGTCTTTGTGTCTGACCTGACTTTCTCTGACGATGTCCCACGTCTCCTCTTCTTTCTTTTGCAGTAACCCAATGACATGGACGACCTGAGGGGGGAAAAAACTAACCGTGAATGCCAAACCACGGATGCAACAAAGAGGGGAAAAGCCCGATGAAAAAAAAAAAAAATACAAGAAACAAAATTCTCAACTTTATGCCATATTGTAATTACATCATGACTGACCTCAGAAAGCAAAAGAAACAAAAAAAACAGGCAACTCATGAGAGTAGGTACTGCAGCAAGTAAACAAATAAAAACATTCAGAGAAAAAAATCAGAGATGCATGCATTAGAATCCAGTAACATTTGCTTGACAAAAATAATGAAAACCTGATGTAAAATAGTTTGGGTTAAAACAGAGGAAAAAGAAAATGCAGATTTGTGTGTGGCCAGGAGGACTCGTGAATGTTTATTTTTGGAATAATGGACTTCTTAAATGAAGAGGACGATCTACGTGTGAGGAGAGAATGAACAATGGACGTTTCTATGTCTGCGCTCCTTCGAAAAACAGATTCTGAGTTTGGGCTTCAAACTTTCGGACAGCTGCATATAATCCTCATATATACCTTACTGAACCTCTTACATTCAAAGCATATACAGCTACAAATATATTTGAAATATGGATATATGAATACATATATATATATATATATATATAGATGTACATTTTATAAAATGTTTGTATGCCAAGTGGTGCTGGGTTTGTTAACACTGTCACGATGGCTGCTTTGACAGCACTTGGATTATCAGTAGAAATTCAAGGGTTTGTGAAAAGAGGCAGGGAACACATTTTTTATTTTTGTTATCTATTATCATTTTTTGAACTAAAAAAAACAAATTGAGACCAACTGCATGCCTGAATGTAGATAACCAACATTCTGCCTTCTTTTTGACTGTTATTAGTTGTCTCTTTTCTTATAAAGGAGTCAGAGAGGCTGACAGGTTTGCACATGGAAGTAATAATCATGGAGTGATTATTATTGTGTCCATTATGTGAGTCCAGCCACTGTAGAACGTGAGAGGGCTGAGATCTAAACCCCTTTATATCTCCAAAATCTTTTGAACCTTGCCTTGCTCTGGCAGAATAAAACGCATGCCAAAACTCCCTCCTACTTTTCCTTTCACATCCTCCAGTTCTTTACCACAAAAACCTGATTTAGTGGCTGCTGTCCTTCATCTTGTTCCCGTAAACTCCATTTTACAAATTACCTTGTACTACCTTTCTACGCCATAGCTCCCCATTTTCCATTATCATTCTTACATTGTTGTACATTGACTGTTACACGCCATTGATTCACTTCTGCTCCTTGTATTGGTATGAAATGTATTTATATGGGAAAATATATATGCAATATGTACGCATGCTATTGGCCAAGCCGGCTTCAATACATTTATTTTTTGTAAATGAACAGGCCCGAGTTTGACAGGACATTTCTCTGAAATCCAAGCACGACAGATTGTCCCCTGTGGCTACATAGGACTGTTGTATTGACACATTACTGGCTTATGCTACAAGCACAGGTAACATCACTATGTAGCAATTCTTTTTCAGCATTGCTTCTTTCTTTTTTTTAATCTTGTGCTATTTTAATCAGGAATCATTAGGACCTCATTTTAAAGTGATATGTGTGTTTGTTTAAGGGCTCATACAAGTGAAACTAGAGGAACACCAGCTCATTTTAACTGATGAGGGATGAAATGTATCCAGCTGAAGATATTCTACCAAGTCCTTAATTGAACATCATCAATGTAAGGCTGAACAACTGCAATCTTTAAAGTGTTAACACTATAATGCACAATGTTTTGTGTGAAATGGGCTTTTATCAATTCCATTCAAATTCATAGTTGTACATAAAAATCATATTCCTTATCCAAACATCTGAAAGCAGCAAAATCCAAAGATTCCCCGTGTTTACTACCAATCTTAAAAAAAGTGTTCTATTACATTACAATGTGTAATTTCTGTGGATCACATTGAGTGTAGTTTACCGCTCTTGTGTTACTATAGAAGATACAAATTTCCCATCACTGAACATGGTTAGGAGCCAACTGTTTAGCGTATAAGCTCTGCTCCGTCAGTAAAACAGTTCAAACCGCCATTTAATTTTGTTATATAACACGGTTTCTTTTCCAATATACTGTACGTGCCAGTTTTCATCTCTGTTGTGTACATTGTGCATGTCCGGAATAAATGTTACCATGCATGGTCCAGGTTTCTTGCCTTTTGGTCAAACTGTTTATAAAGAGTTGTGATGACATCCAAAAGTGAGTTAAGAAGACTAATGCTGTGTTCACACCAAAGGCGGCGCAAATTTGTCGCGCTAGTAGTTTACACGAATGATGCGAAGCAAATAACGTGGAACTCACCTCATTCGCGCATTCATTTTTCAACTCGGGCGAGAAATTCGCGTGACACTGCGTCGCGAAAGCCTATCAGCGTTAAGAGCCTATCAGCGTTGTCCGGAAGACAAGCAAATAACTTTTAAAATACTTGTTTTCTCAATGGAGCTCGGATCGATCGGTGCTAGGCT
This sequence comes from Anarrhichthys ocellatus, assembly GCF_004355925.1. NCBI lineage: Eukaryota > Metazoa > Chordata > Actinopteri > Perciformes > Anarhichadidae > Anarrhichthys > Anarrhichthys ocellatus. The sequence goes on along the minus strand of NW_022280054.1, from coordinate 3,688,096 downwards.
ATGCTAACATTGTAGCAGCTCCATCAATACTTAAAGTAACGTCATCTCGGTGTAAATACGGCAGCGTCTTTTTCATTGTTTGTACCATATGGTTTATACACACACAGTTTTGTCAGGTCTCTGCTAATATGAGGTATCGTAGAGCTCTGGGTGCCCACCTATGACTACAAATAAGATTTCCTGATTCAACAACGGCAGGACGTCAGTGATGACAGGAGGAGAATCTCTCTTTCGTGACACAGCGTCATGCAAATTTCTCACCAGAGTTAAAAAAAATGTGTAATTTGAGTCTATTCGCGACTTTGTATGTAATCTAATCGCACTTGGTGTGAACACAGCATAATAATTTACCGCCATGCAGCTGCTTTGTTGAGCTGTATTTCAGTGTAGTGGTGCTTTGAAATGAATGCTAACGTCAACATGCTAACACGGTCACAATGACAACGCCAACGCCAACATGTTGACGTTTAGCAGGTACAATGTTCACCATCTTACTTTAGCTAATCAGCATGCCATCATTGACTACTACACGATACAAAGGGCAGCTGAGGCTGACAGGGAGCGTATTCAATGATAAACCAAAGTATTCTTTTCAAAAGAAAAAAAACAAACAATGTATAACCAAAGTCAGTGTGCTTCATCCTCTGTGAAACACGAATGCCACGGCCATCCATTCAATATAGGTTGAGACATTTCAGTCTGGACCAAAAGGGGAACCATTCGACAGATTGACGTGGGTAAGAAGGAGTGCCTGAGAGTGACTGCACATTTTGAACAGCAGTTTATAAAAACACTGATGAAGAATGTCATCAATTGCGCAAAATGACAACGGTTGAGAACAGAGGTAGGAACATCAAAATCATGGAAGCAATGTTTATTTGACCTCACATTGAGGGAGGGTGAACACGATTCAATGTTACCGAGACTTAATCACAGAGATTGATTCAACTCTGTAGTCTGCAATGCTGTTTTATTGGATTGCACTGGGCCTGTATTACACAGCTGCTGCATTTAATATATCTAAACCCTGTACATGCAGCAGGTCCTGGTACACAATTGTGCCTCGGTGCACACAAACACCATTTTTCATGGCTGCCACAACTGTGGGTTATGAATGGCTCTAGCATACTGAGGAACCCACGGACCTGAGACAAACTAAAACAAACTGCATTCTTTCTTCTACCATTGAAGGTAGCGGCTTCTTCTAGGGTTCAGATACATATAGTGTGTCTTTTAATTTGCCAAAAAAAGGATAACTAGACCAATGCTTATCTTGAACTTCACTTAAAAGTCTTTTGATCCATCAACAGACCTCGACAGAGAAAAGTGTAGTTTTCACACAAACACAGAGGACCAGTCTTCTGTCTTCCCTTTCCGCTGCTCTGATTAAACAGACTTTGTGCTCGTCAGAAGTTAGCGTAGCGCGACACTTCCAAGTGAGAGGATCTGGCGCTTAGCTCTGCTCGGGTGGAGCTCAGTTCGAGTGGCTGACATTTCAGCAGCTCAATGCATCAGCACCTCTACAGCCTTACCGACGGCGTGGACACATGTCTGGGACCAAATTTAGACTTCAGCACAAGGTTTCCTTCCTAAAAGGAAGTGAGATATTCAGGGGAAGGTGGCAATGCTTGTCTGGCTACTGCTGGGACGTATTCATCCTCTTCAGTCTGTTGAAGTGAGCCTAATGCTGCGAGACAAAAACACATTGATGTTTCTCACACAGCTGCCTTGCTTTTAAATTCCTACACCACCCTCTGCCAACAAGGAGACTTAACTAACCTAGTGAGGCAAATCCAGCCCCTTCTCAGATGAATGCTTCAGTTCTCACCTTCAAACACACGTCACTTTGTGTTTCAAGTGGAGTGAAATCAAATAGGGGTTCATGGGCTCTGTTGGGCGCACTATACGTGCAGAATGGTTATCTCCTTCAACAGCCAATCCTCAAAGCAGTGCTTCTTCATTTTTCTTCGATGGAATCCTAGACGTAGTGCACTAGAACTGCCCTTTGAAGAGACAATACATGAATCTAGTAGCTCTGTCGTGACTGCTATTGTTTCAAGAATTGCCTAAAAAAAACGGCTAAATGGCTAAATTCCACATTCAGAGCATGTCTTTGGCCTCAACACATTTTTTTCCAACATGGCTACGGCTAAGCCGGCGGATCGCAGCTTCCAGCACAAACAATGGCAACAGTGCTGATTGAGCTAACCTGAAGGGTTGGCGCTACACTTTTGCAACGACAACTGTACTTATCAGCTGTAAATCGCTGTACGAGTACAGATCAGGACAATACATTAATACACTATCTTTACATAGCAAATAGCAGTTTGCTGCTATATTAATGCTCTAAATATGGTACAGAGAATATTTAACAATTCATCACTAACCAAAATGTGAATAATAATTTCCTGTTTATTTGTCACATTGATAAATTCAGCTCCAGATGTAAATTCAGTGACCGCATGAGTGACTTGGCGGCCCAGAAAGGTTCTCGCACTGACCATGACCCACAGCCAGCATCCTCATATCGTTCCCCATCTCTCTCTCTCTCTCTCTCTCTCCCTCCCTCACTAACTGAGGTAAAAAAATACCAAAAAATGTGCAGTAAAAGTTAAATGTAAGCGAGTCCTGCTGTGGCATCGATTGGCTAAACTTGCACGGAAATGAGGCCCAATACAGTTCAGATTTCAGTTCATATATTTTGAAAAATAAAATGTTTAAATGTTCAGCATCTAGTAGCGTCGCACATTTTATTTGCACATATTGAAATGAATAATTTATTAATTCACATTGTACAGTCCACAATGAACCATCCCACCTCATCAATTAAAAAGGACCATTGAACTAAAAGAATGATGCATCGCACGCTTCACGCTTCCCTCAGTTTCTCTCCATATCAATATTATTGATTAAAATCTAGTCATATTTGTACTTTTGGTCTCCGTTCACGTGTTGGCAGCCCTCCATCTGTTCCACTGCTAATTACAAGTTCAGTAGTTCATGTTGGCCAAAGTGTGTTCCCGTCCAACAACTGGACCAACTGAATGTCTCTCTGCTCAGGAGCCTCCAGGGTCCTCCGATAACTCAGCTCAGTCTCCCGTGTTACAAAGAGCAGATCGATCCCACTCCTTTACACATTCCACCAGGTCTGGCTGTCAGTGGAAAGCATAGAGCAGGAGGAGGATGGTGCAGACACCGATCACTGTGCCGAGGATGAGAGAGTCCCTTCTCTTCCGCAGGTTGACCCGCTGGATGAGATTGTTGATGGTTGGGAAACGGTGTGGAAGAACCAACAGTTAAGGAAGATCACTGTGGCCCTTTACACACACGCACACATACACATACACACACACACACGCAGCATAAAGGATATTGGCCAGTGTGTTGACCCGGCTCTGTATGGATTTCAAGAAGCCCCGTTGGGAGGTCATGTTCTCCTTGGTCGCCATGGCAATACTAAAAAGACAAGAGAGGGACATGGATTGAGGAGGAACAATAGGCTGCATTTGGTTGCACTCGTTATACCGTAAAGTGCCTTTGACAGCAAAGCAGTGCACGTATGATTCTCTCAGACACGCAGATGTGACGTGTCTGATCCGTGCAAAGAGAGACGGTGAAATGTTTTGTAATTAAGGATTTAAAATTCACCCGAATATCGGAAAAACAACTCAGAATGCACAGTGGGGAGCATCCGCCTGGATATCAGCGTTTGAAAAAACTATCATCGCAATATCACCAATCGGCACAAGCCTACGTCCCGCCATCTAAATTCAGTCCCTACGAACTGCACCGTATCTGAAAGCTAAATTCAAGTCAAGATTTCAAGCTTTTGGGGCAGAAAAGCAAATGAAATCCAATAAAATACTTTTTCTAAACAACAATTGTGTTAACCAAAAAAAAAACAAAAAAAAACATGTCACCTATTTAACGATAACAATAATATTATAGGATGTGAAACTGTGTAGTGAATAAAAAATGGGTATTTAAAGACTACACGACTGTAGGCACGTCCATGCTACAAGTAAAGGAATTATTCTGAAACACAAGTCATCCTATCAGGTTCTCCTTCAGCTGTATGTGGGTGCCTGCAGTATGCGTGTGAGCCGCCTTGGCTTGTAGAAGGAAGGTATGACGTTGCTGTGATATTGTAGCTCTCTTGCTCTCCAACCTGGGCATCAGCAACTTTCAGTACGGGGAAAGTGCAGTTGGGCAGTTAGCTGCAAAAGTTTCAGGCCCTTTGTTTTCCTTCTGCGGCATCTGTTACACACAATAATCAATGACTGGCAGCTACTGAGCCCATGTTTGTGCCCTTCACAGTGCGAAAAAGAAATCAGCTCCCTAAAACTGTCCGACAAAGTCAAAATATCGACCTAAGTAAAGTGTTGATATGCTCAAAAAACAGGTGTGACAACAATATTATGGAACTCTTGAACAGCAGGGTGACAACCTGCAGTAAGCACTGTCCAAAGGGACCAACTCCTCCCATCCCAGAGTGACAGAGTGTGTGTGTGTGTGGTGTCATGGCATCTCCTGACAGTCCGCAGTCTTGGCCTGCAGCTGTGTTTTAGGGATCATGTTCTCCTCAGTCAGGAAGAAACACTTTGCTGATTCCAGCAACCTTGACACGCCTCTATCCCAATGTGAACCGGCTCACGAGCATCTGGGCTGGAGGATGACGGTTCCCCATCACAAACACTCTATGAGCCAACGGAGTGGTCTCAAGTTGTCGATTAACCCGTCAAGTTGAAGTCAATTCAATTCATACAAGTCAAAAATAACAAAATCAATAAATATTCCTCAGGGGGGTTTTATATTCTGTAGAACACGCGACACCAGCTATCCTAAGACCGAGGTCCATTCAGACAAGGAAAGAGGGGGGGGCAAGGGAGGAGGAAAGAAGAGGAGGAGAGTAAATCCTTAATAAACATATTTGTCATTTGTGCAGGTCTGCAGTGAGGGAAAGGAGCAGTGACCAGTGAGAGATGGATGGTAACTATAAATCAGTGAAGTGAGAGGACTTATTCTAAGCATGCGTCAGCGTCATTCACGTCATGCACACACAATATTATGTGGCTGCACTTCCAAGGCTTTGATGCGATTGAAACTCCCCACAGTTGAATCATCCGTACAAACAATGAGCAATTGCAGTGAAAAGTTACTCGATACATTTTTATAAAATGTGTTCCGATGTAAGGAACATTCAGTTCATCGTCAAAAATAGATATAATGAAAATGTACAGCTCTGCCAGATGTTTTCTCTTATACGATATGTCAAAAGAATTGTGTTTTTGTCTTTTGTCAGCAGGCTGTATCCTAGAGACTCAAAAAGAGTATCGTTTGATGTGTACAGGTCCATAGGTTAACTATTTTTTTTTTTTTTGGTAGAATTTATTAATTTCCTCACTCAGGGTTAGCATTTCTGCCATATAGTGGCTGCGGAAGGATGAGGCAAGTAGGTCTTACCTTATTGTGTCATCCATCAGTCGGTCCGAACTATAGACAAAGAGCAGGAGTAGGAAGAAAAAGATGAAGTTGTTGACATGAGAAAACAAAACGTAGCAACACATGGAATGGTGATAAATAAATGAAGTGGGGGCTGTTACCCTGATCAGTTTCAGATTGGCTGCAATAAATACTGAATTCTAATCGTGTGACACTGAACTGAAATTAATTCTTATGTTCTTTGGGACTGGATTTCCTTTTCTCGTCTCTGTATCAATCCCATCAACTCCCACAGAACCCGATTAGAATCTTCCCACTGACATCAGGCTGGTCACGTCTCTTTGTGCACTCAACACTCGTTTCAGATGCTTGCTTTTGTCCTACAGAGAATATTAGAAGGCACACACACAACGATCCCTTTATGTTGTATAAAACTTTCGTAATCAGTTTTGTGTCTCAGGTTGCTCATAAACAATAATGCTCTTAGCGGTTTATTCTCTAATTGGAATCAATTTGGATGATGTTTCAGAGAACTAAAGTGAAAGCAAACAAACAAAACTGCAGGGCTCGTTAAGTCCTATTTCAACAACTCCACTTCCTCATTGTGCAGCTCCATTATGTGGTTTCTGGTAAGCTCTTGGCATCCTTTTATTATCCAACCAAAAGTTACAGAAAGAGAGGGAAGGTCTCTCAAAGGTTCCTACCTTAATCCACAACCATCTCCAACCTTCACCGAAACCTTCTCTCACACCTTAACTTGACCATCTCAAGGCTAAATATGTTTAATCTACTCGATCGGCATAATCTTTTGTTTTCTCTGTTTTGCTGGTCAGCCCTCAAAGAAGTTTCAAAAGATCCAGTTTATTAAAAATGATTAATTCAAGGAAGACATAATAATCTCAAAAGAAAAGCTCATTTTGATTATTATTACAGAGGGAGCACTGCAAAGCTCATTCAGGTAGACCAAAAATGATGGCATCATAACTACAAAACCAAGCAATACCATCCAGGGGTTCTAATCCAAATGCGATTGTGGAGCACGGATGTGACTTTCTACAATTCACTTATGTGGTCAAGTATTGGCCAACTGATTTCTCGAAGGACAGGCCATTTTCTGGGTTATATTTATTGGTGTAATCACTTTGAGATTGGCCGTGCTAATGGCCTGTAATGCCAGCATCCTTCCCTCTGCTGGTGGGCCGAACAGGACCGACCTCAACCAGTTAACTTTGATTGTTGGGTGTAATTGCTGTAATCCCAGGAGTGTCGCCAAGAAGTCTGGACACTGCGAGGGACGTTGTGCGACAGTGTGGGCGGGACAGCCTTCTGTTCTTGGATCATAGCTCCGCACATAAGCACCGGTCTGCTATGTGGCAGTAGTTTGTAATATATCTTGGTTTTGTCACACTGAAATGGAATCATTTACAGGAATCAACTCATTTGGTAAAATGGGATGTAACTGGCACATCATTCAGAATGAAGGCTGGCAGTTTGGCCCAGGTGGATTGTGGGAAAAGTACGGTTGGTTGTGATGCAAAGAGCAGTGGAGTCAGGCCAGCTATAACTTAAAACAACTCACTGTCATTTGTAAATCTTACTAACCCAGTATGCTTATAAGATCGTTAGGTACATAAGCTCAAGCAATGGCCTCACAAAGGCTGCAAGAAGAATGTGGTTAGACGAAGGCCAGACAGCCACATGACACCTGATGGAAGATCATGGTGGACGGACAAACGAGTGACAGAGAAAAACAAACCTTTAACTGTCAACAGTGTTCACCTTATAAACTAGGACTTGAAGTGCAAAAGAGAGAGCGGCTGTGAGCTGAGGTGAGCCTTGATTCATGGAGCTTTTATATGCAAAGATGAGATGAGGGTAAGCGTTGATGCGTTATTCCCCCCCCCATCATCAAGATGCAGCTGTAGTTGGGAGGTTGATCGTACCGTCACATTCATACATGTGGCCTTCTGGGATTTTTTCTGTGTTCCTTCCGTTTTCCCCAGTCAGTGGCATATTGCTGAAGTCATGATATAGCTCATTAGCTCCAAGCTAATTGCTTTTCCCAGTGTGATGGATCCACCCACCCTCACCCCCATGTTCTCTTGCCATCTCATGCCACACACACACACACACACACAAAAAAGATGTGCGCATTGGCAGTGTTATGCAGGTACCATCCATGGCTACAGAGATGAACAGATAATCAAACCATTAACCAATTTGTTTTCTGTTGACTCATCACTTATTTGACTATTCAAGTGGTATTTCTGAAAAGGAAACGCTTTGCAGCAACCTCCCCGAGAGTAATGCTCTGTCACGTTGGCTTTTAAAGCAATGTCAGGCAACGAATACAATCGGCCTGGTAAACTGAAGCATTCATTACTCTGCCGAGGAAACAGTCGAGCAAATCTTGGCAACAGATGCAGAAAGCAAACTGCATCAGCAAAGAGGTGAAGCGGCCACAAATCAAAGCTCGGAGCTACACACTCAGCACAGCTTACGAATGGTGAGATTCACAGAGATGATCCTTACTTACAGTGAGGCTGCCAGTCACCAACTCTGGCCAATTCATATTGGACTTTTGTAAAAATTACAATCTCCAAAATCCTCTGTTTGACAGGATGTCCTCATCAGAGTGACCACGACCATTAGAGCATTTCCTACATGAACTGTTAATAAACCTGCCCTCCCTCGATCTAGTTTATTCATTCAACACCGACATTTATGGCAGAGCGAGATGGAAACAGATCTACGAGGTAGAACAGGACTAGGGATGCACTGATACCGGATCAGATGTCGGGCCGATATCGACTCAAATAGCTGGGTCAGGTATTGGTAACAATGGAGCTGATCTATTATTAAATACTGTACACAATATAGACTGGAATTTGACTTCCTGTTCAAGTTCTGACCCATTTGTTGATTTTATGATCATTCTAATTTATGATTTTAAAAATAAACAAGGTTCCATTAATTGTATATCTATATATTTATTAAAGTTAAGCCAGATGTTGCCTTACTTATCAGAGAATACTCCCAGTCACTTCCACACATTGAGGCATACGGCCTTTCAATTAAACACTGGTGTTGGATCGGGACTCGGTATCTGCCAAAACCCAAAGGCAAAGCGTCGGTATTGATATCAGGACTGAAAAAGTCACGCTTACTAAACAGCATCAAGTTAAATTCAGCCAACACTAATACAAACACCAGCTCAAGTATCAAAAGGTCACTGCAAGCTGCGGCGGCACGTTGTAAAAGTTGAACCGTCTTAAACTCTGAACAGCTGTGTGTGCCGCTGTCGCTGCCACCCTTGGCGGTGGCTCGCTGATGTCTGAAAGCACCTTAAGTGTCACTCTTATTTACCAGTGTCTCCTGCAACAACAGCTTTTTTAAAACATAATGTAGAGGGAGGTCTGACTGATAAAGAACTAAAGAGGAGGAGGTTATCTTAAACATTCATCTGGCTACGTCAGTCTTATTAGATTCAGGCTGGCAAGCACTCCACCCACTGCAGAAATCTGTAGATTAACTGGAAGGGACTTTTTCTTTGGGAACAGATTCTTCTTAGCTGATCAGTTTGGCAATGCTGGTACCAAGACTTGCCAATATACAACACGCACATGCACACGGCATTTCTCTGGCCAATAACAAATTTTAGTCATTTTCGCAGAGGGCCTCTTTCCTGTTTTATGGCTCCAATAGGATCAATCAAGCGTAACTTGATCCTCATCTCTAATCTCCTTCCGTCGTCGTCAATGGTCTGGGGGAAGCCCTTTAACATGGGATGTGGTTTAATAGGATAATTCTATTATGGATATCCTGATCAATTGCGCTGGATTGACTCGAGGGTTCGGCTGCTGGGAATGCTGAAGAAGGTTCAACACAATGTGCCACAAAGCCAATCTTGTTCTCATTTCACTTTGCTATGAGCCCAATTTTAATAAATGAGAAAAGAGAGAGTGTCTTATCTTCCCTTCCAGAATCCAAGGTACAAGGCAGACTGATTATTTTCAGGGCCACTCCCTCAGTGGCAGGACAGGAAGAATGACTCTCTCTCTGCTTCAGGACGTGAATCCATTAAGGGTTTCACTTGGGTCTTTCCTTGTGGTGTCATAGTGAGTATCACAATGACACAGTGTCTATGTGGATCTTTGGGAAAAACCCCTGTGGGGCTAAACTGACAGAATGCTACAGCAATTAAACTTCATTAATGAATTCACTGAAGGAGTCTAGAGGTGGCAGCATTCTGCAGCTGCAGCACTCTCTTGGAAACATTTTCCCGATGTGACCAGTGGTCTCTTTTTCTCAAATTTATTGTAAAATCTGCAAACCGGTTTTATCTTTGAATCATTAAAAAAAAAATGTAATTGCAGTGTTATCTTACCTATGCCATGTCGAAACAGGTGAAGCCTGTTTTTGAATGAATGAAAAGGTCTTTTATGGGGGATAATTGGGATATTATTCCTTTGAGAGGTTGAAAGAGGAAACAAATATTCAGCCACAGAGCGAATCAATCAGGCTGCTTTGTATTTGCTATGTTCAAATCCTCAAGCCTGGGTAAGGTTAGCCTTCTGTGTATCATTTGTGTGCGTGTGTGTTCCCTGCTGACATCCAATTTTACTTTCAACATAGGGTGCCTTTCTCTCTCGCTCTCTCTCTCTCTCTCACACACAGATTTCACAAACTATGCCACCTCATGCAGTTCTGGAGAGTCAGCCAAATGATAGTAGGACACTAATGAGGTTGCTGGCAGATCATAGTGTACTGTGTCAATATCACAAGTGTGCCTAACTTTTTCCAACTTTAAGATGCTAAATTGTAGAAAACATGTTGGATTAGTTTACGCCGAATCATGCGACAAGAACGTAAATCCTCTCTACATCTAATCTAAACCCGTCTCCGACAGCACATCAAGTAAAACAAAGGTTGTTTTTTTTTTGTCTCAACGAGCCAGAAAAAAGCACTCAAATCCAAACTGTCCTGAATTATACAACAAACTCTAGTTTAATGAATGCACTGTCGTGAAAGCGTGGCTTCCCATCTGCTGGAGAGTAAAAGCATGAAGAGATAAAGGGCCATGGGTTGACGGAGCTTAACAAAGCAAGCATTAGCGGCAGCAATGATTTCCAGTGTTATTGGAGTTCGTTCCAAAGCTTTGATTTCTGGGAAGTTGAGGCTATTGCGTCACCAGGAAAGGCTGTACAGCTCTGGAGAAAAATGGCAGCTACTTTCTACTTTTAACTGCTGTGATTGAAACACCAACACAAACTAATAAGCATCTTTAAAAACTCTGCTCTGAGTGTATTACAAAGTGGGATTCTTGATTTCTTCAAATTCCTTAGATGGAGCAAAGAAAAGGTGAAGGGAACTTACTTTCTCAGATGCTCATGCTCCTTCAGAAACATCTCTGTTCTTCTGTTGTTGACCCCGGAGCCACTCTTGTAGGACCTGAAAAAGGGGAAACGCAGACGCAATGGTAAAAACAACACCGTCACAAATTAAAAGAAGGTTATGCTACAATATTTGCTATTTGTTTTATCTGACACTGATGATTCTTGTCTGTTCAAATCAGTGCACGCAGGAATCAAATCGCTCAGACAAAGAAGTATCTGAATGGCATCAAAACCTTTTCTGTCGGTCCAATGCATAAAATCCAAATTTAATTTGAATTTCAGGTAATGCAACACAATAGGAAAAATCTGTCAGTCTTTATCTACACAAGCTCTTTGAAGTCGGCCATCCCACTGAACATTGGGGACCTATTGGCATGGTAAAAGATGTGGTGGAGCCTTACTGGTTCACACAAACTGCAAACACAAGCGGCCTAAAGCTCTTTATCCAACTAGCTCACTGCGGAAACTTATTCTTTTACTATTTATTGCAATATTTCATCCGAGCCATTGACAAAAAGCACAAGCAGAACTTGTGTGGACCAATTATTTTTTAATCAAATTGCAAGTCGGCACCAATACCACTGCATTTACGCTTTACAGTAAAAGCCCTCTTGTGGTTCACCAATGGAAAGCTTTTAATGTGAAGAGGGCAGCGGCAGGAAATATATTCGCTTTGCATTAGCAGTAACTTAACACAGCGGATTCAGCACCGGTATGGTTGCAGTAGAGCTGATAAGAAAACAGACCGTTAATGACTGGTTAAAAGTAAGGACGGCGTGGAAGGAGTGGAACGAACCACCGCACATTTACACACAAGCTTCTACCGTTATGATAGCTGATCCACTGCATGGTATGTTGAGCCGATTAGTTTACTGCAACAACACAACATGGAAGGGCAGCGATGACCATCTTCCTGTGGTAATTCCCTGCTATGAAGCAGCAATTAGAAATGCCTAAAAACCACAGCTCTGCATGCTACAACACAGCTAAAAACATCATACTGGGCAGTGGGAAAGGGCCAAAGCCTGACCTATTACAAAGCTATCTGGTAGTAAATGGATGGGTTGTTAAACCACTCACAGAGCAAACACATCTCTCTCTCACACACCTGCATCAGCCTATCTGTGACAGTATGAGCGGTCCAAGAACATATGTGCCTACTTCATCCCCAGAGCGCCATCCGACGCCGCTGAATGGAAAAACCACATTCAGTGCACACGCAGCACGCTCCATAGCGGCTACCTTGAACGCCCCACCGGCAGAAGCTGATGCCTTTGCGGGGCTAGAATTGCCCACACTGACAGCTCGCTTCATCACTCCAGCAGGTTTTTTTTTTTTTGTTTTTTTTTTAAAAGGGCACTGATGTAAATCAGGAAAGCTGTCATTGTTGTTGCTGACATTTAGAATCAAAGCAGGAGGAGAGAGAGCTGCACCAGTCTACTGCTATGAGTGGTGCAGCTGTGCGTGCACATGTGTGTGTGTGTGTGAGAATATGTTTTGTTGACAGAGTCTGCAAGTACATAGAAAGATACCGACACAGTTGCCTACATGCTCTAGCTCTCTACTGCCCTCTGTCTGACAAATGGGACAAAAGGCTCAGCTGCAGCAGAAACGGCCATCACTGCATCACCGTTTAGCTTTCCAAACACAACTTAAACTGCATTATCTTACATACGACATTAAGTCGTTGTTATGATGAAAGTTCTAAACTAGGCTGCTCCAGCCCAAGAACTGTGATCGAGGATTTTCTCCGTACGCACCTCTGAAAAGATCAGACGAAAAGTGTCTCAGTGATATCACGTTAGCTGATATTTTAGTTAAACCTCATCAGATGCATTACAGGCAAGGCAGTTCAACAGATCCAAGTGTTGAAAAACAACAGGCCGTCCTTCCAGCTGTCCAGGATCGACTTTCTCCCGTAGCCCACCAGCAGCTGTAACTCCCCAACCTGTAAGCTTCAGACGGTTCTCTCATTAGCGGCCCCCGGGCACATTAGTCATCGTTAGCCTGAGCAAATGGGTCAACAAGACTCGAGGCTCATTTCTATGCATTAGATTCATCAGCAGCGAGCCCATTAGTCAGGTCAGTGGCACTCCTTAGAAATGTGATTTAGTGGGAAGATTTGGGGGGGGGGGGGCTGGGCTGTTGCATGTAGTGCTGACCTCATGGGATGGAACTTACATGGAGGCACAACTGTTGATAGCCCGCTATACGTATATTCCCCAAATCCCATGTATACAAGTAAGTTTATGATTACACCGATATAACCTTAGCCAAATACCAATAGGAAGAAAACAAAGTATTTAGTAATACAAGAACGGACAAGTTCTTATGAACGAGACATCTTTAAATGGGTTTATGCGTGAGAAAGATGTACGATACAAAGTGACGATGAGGCCTATGGGATGTGTAGGACTGTACGATGCATCCGCAGGCCATCTGCATACTACATTAGATGGATGGAAAGTCAATAGGAATCCTGCAGTGCTCACCGTACGCTCACTGCTGCGTCTTACAGATCAATAAGCCATTACAAAAAAAACACAAGAGTCACGGTTTGTAGGAGCCTCCATCTCATTTCAATGCGCTCCCTCAGAGCCGAGCCAATCGGAGCAGAGGACACACTTTCTCAATTCGAGGCCAGAGAGGCCGTGAATCTTCTTTGGTTTTAATGGCCGACATTTTTCAAAAGCAGGCCAGGTGGAAGTCAAGGTTCAACTATCCCTCTAAGGAATAAAAAGGTCCACCACATAAAAACACTGAATAATGCTCGGCAGTTTCTATTCCTCCACAGCCACTAAGATCAAACACAAAGCAATGCATCACCTGACAATATTATTTGTTTTGTATGCAATACCATGAACAGCTTCAAGGTGTGCGTTGGCTCCGACTCCTCGTTTACTGTACCTTCAGCAGTCAATACAGTTATCAATAGTTATGTGCATTGAAATTGGTTTTACAGTGTCAATAAACTACAGAGTACATATTCCCATAACTTTGGACACATGCTGGTGAATGACCAGCACGGTCAATTTAATCAAAAAGGTGGTGCGACCGGTTACTCACTCAATGTCTTTCCTGACAGAACCAAGCAGGTCTTCCCTTTCCCTGATGGCCAAGAAGTTGCCTTTGGTTTTATGGAATTCATGCGTGTAATCCTGCATAAAAAAAACAAATCAAAGAGACAATGAAGAAGGGGGTTGAGGAGGAACACACAGTGAACACCAAGAGGACTACATGGAAACACTGAGGCATGTGTGCTTCACAAAGTTGTTGTGTTTTACAGAAAACAAAAAGACATGTAAAGTAGAATATATAGAGTACATCAAATAGATGAGCAAACCTGCAGGATGTCTCTGTGTCTCTGGAGCGTGTGCATGAGTGCAGCGTTGAGAGAAGCTGTGCCCGGGGTGTTGGTGTACTCCGCCATCTTGTCGTTCACTACAGTCAGCTGACAGAGAGATGGAAATTGAATTGATTGCCAGATGGAGCGGGAAGACATCAGGGAGAACAGGAGAGCAGCAGATACAAGGTAAAGACTCACACAGAATACAAACACAAACAACACGTGTCAATTCAAGGATGAACACTTTATATCAAAGGGATGTCTTTCATGCCAAATAGACAAATGATACAAGGCATTATTGGGATAACTGCATCGTAGCATTTTGAGATTAGAAATGCACAATATTACTATCAAAATGTAGCCGTTGTTTTTGACTAATACCTCTTGTAATTGTGTCGAATGAAAAACTTTAGTTGAACGGAGTCGAATACAATAAAAGAACTTTAGGGTCCAATGCAAACCAATGTGAAGAAGTGGAGCCTGCAGTCCGCTCTCTCCTTGACGGAAGACAAGACCCTTGGCATAAATCCAGTGCTTTTCTTATTACAGTCTTTCTGTTGACCTTCTACGGGCCGCTGGCCCATGAGAAGTGACTTACTTTGGCCAGCAGCTGTTCAATCTCCACTGACATGGTGTCAAACATCCTGTCTTGGGTTGAGTTGTTGAGCAGTGGGGTAGTGTCCGACCTTGAGGAGGAAACCAAAGAATGGAGAACAATTAGAGAGTTGTTTGTTTTGCTGGTTTTTATGTGTGACTTCACATATCTGTATATGCTTATGTGATGAATCTTGCGCACTTGTGTTTCAAACTTTTGTTTACCAAATGACATAAATTTTCCTCCAAATGAAAATACATGTTGAATTAGAAATGACCCACTATTAACTTTAATAAGTAATGTTCATGTAAAATATTTTAATAACACAACCCACGTAGGAAGGACGTCAGACATTCCTCTGGGAAACAGACACTACTCCCCCCATACACACATCCTAAGTGTGATTGATTATTTAGCATGGATAGTTCATGGATTTCTTAGCTGGTGATGGTTTAGATGGATAGATAGATACTTTATTCATCCCAGGGGGAAATTTGTTTGTAGCAGCAGTAAACGAAGTTACAGAGTAAACATAAAAATATGAAAGATGTTCAATATATACAATACAATAAGATAACAGAGCAGAATATAATACATTTAAAGAAAATTTCAAGAAAATAAAAAATGCACAGTATATACACAATAAAATAGAATGGTATTAAATTAACTAACTAAAAAACACTAGTGCATGCAAGGATCACCAACAGCAAACAACAACAGTGTAGCAGTGTTGTAGTCAATTGAAGGACGATCTGGCCAGAGGTGATTTGTTATAGTCTTATTGCAGTGGGCAGGAATGTTCTCCTGTATCTGTCCTTAGTGAGCGTCTCATGTGAGGATGCATCAGTAGAATTGTACACTGACTGGCGTCAACAAAGAATGTTTTATAGACTGTTTCTAGAGAAGTTATTTTCAAGAAATGAAATTTAAGGTGAGCTAGAGCTCAAATTTGCATCCCTTTAGCTCACAAGCAGTGGCTTGATTACAAAAAGAAACTAAAAGTGAACTGGTACTGCTAATAATAAAATCTCCTTAACTTACTAGTGTAGCTAGAGAACAACAGCCTTTGTGTTGGTATGGATTCAATGTATTGGTATGGATTCAATGTATTGTTCATAGACACTTCCTTCCTGCAGCCAACCCTTTCCTGTGAGGGTAAGCGTCCACACACACATCCAGTGCCTCTGACCACTACAACTACTAGGCCCCTTTTATGATCACTTTTTTAAATTCTCACTAAATCAAGGACACTTCAAAATGTCAAATAAAATTGTGGGGAAAAAATGCCCATTGTTCTTTCCAGGAACCCAAGGTGACATCTTTAAGTTCTTTATTTTTGTCAAATACAACAATAAATATACAATCCAATGATATTAAATTACAATCATACATGAAAAAGAAAAGCAGCAAACCCTTTTAGAAGCTGGAACCAGAAACGTTTGGGCATTTATACTTGAATATACAAATGTGTTCTTGCTTTGATTTACCAAGTAAAGAGCAGTGTGACGTGCTGCGTGTACTTAGTTAACTCTACAGGTGAGACGGATCTTACGTGTCTCCTCGACGTCCATCCCTGGAGCTGCTGTAGCTGGTGCACAGTTTACTGAAGGAGACCAACTTCAGGTCGAGTTCATTCTCAAACTGTCTGGCCTGCTTTCGCAGATCTGTAACACACACACACACACACACACACACACACACACACACACACAGAACAATTAAGCGCTTAACGACGGCTCATGTTAGTTTAATGCCACAGCCATAAGCAATGGCATCATGATTATAGAAACGCTTTCTTCCTAGTACGTTAAGAGTGACATGAACGTAGTAGCTAACTTACATAAACCGAGGGAAAACATAAACAAAACACCATCTAATGGGTGTGACAGCTGGCACAACGGCCTCTCAATGTGTGTAGTTGATGAATCGTTTAGAGTGGCGACATGAATTTAACTCAACAGTTACAGAAATAACGTTGATTTGCATGGCGACATGTTAGCTAGCTTGTTGGGAGCTAGTCGTTGTAGAGACACGTAACGTTATGTGTTCAAAACACAGATGTGAGACAAACGCGCCGACAGCGTCAGGTTAATTGTTGGAAGTGTGAAAACTGTAGCAGCTGTTGCTTTACATTCCGTTTTCTTAAATCGAGTCCCTCTTACCTTCCCAGTAGTTGCTGCCTCCTATTCCTGACATCTTTGTTGTCCTGCGACGTCACCGAGTTCCGGGCTGGGTGTGTCACGTGTCAGAACAAGACGTTCCACTGACACGAAAAAATATAGGGGTGTTTTTATCGCCCTCAGCTGAGCCTCTCAGGCAACACACTCCTCAGGATCCACCAGGCTCCACATATAACAGCCAGCTAATACAATATAAACAGCGCCACCTAGAGGTCATTTGGGATCCCACAGTAAGTTTCAAACAATTAGTTACATTATGGGTTAACTTTGATATATCATGCAGATACACAATATATTGTAGATTATATGTATACCGTCAAATTGTGTGATAATTGATGTAAATTTTGTGTTTTTGTACTGTTAAACCCCTACGAGAAATGTTTAATGTTTGCATCATATAGGAGTTTTAAAAAAAAACAATTTGTTTATATTTTTTAATAGACGTAGCACGCACACCATTGCCTAGTTGGTCAAATGAACAACATCAATATTTTATTAATATTGTATTAAATAATACAAGTAACAGGATGTTTGGTTTTACTTGTGCAATTTTGATTCAATGCATCACACGTTCCCAGTATGGCCTCCTTCTTTCTCGCTGTAATAAAACACTTACAATATCAAGATTTCATAATGTCACTCTGATTGTAGTCCCCCTATGTTGGAAAATTATCTGCATTTTCATAGCATTTCTCAACCTTCATACCACACAATTCACTTTACTTTCACTCACACATGTACAGGTATATATTCACACATTAGCCATCAGGGGAAATTTTGGTTTCAGTGTCTTGCTCAAGGACACTTTGACATGTAGAAAGGAGCAAGCGATCGAATCACCAACCCCTGCCTGCAATTAAATGACGACCCGATTGACCCGATGAGCCACAGTGTCCTCCAATCTCCCCAATTATTAGAAATAGCACAATGCTAAAGAAAAGAGAGGTTCAGAAGTGTTTCATTCAATGGTTTTATGAGTTGTTGTGCATTGTTAGCATGTCATGATCACACAGAGGTTTTTATTGGGATGTTTTGTGTAAATTAATGGTTAACATGAATTGCATTTATTTTTCCATTCTCATTTGTCAAACATTATGTACAGTTGATTCCAGTTCATATAAAATCTTCACACCAACACTGTGACCCCAACACACACTCAACTTTCAAAATTCATACACACGCATCCACAGACACAGTATAAGAAAGAAAAATTATGTACAAAACTGTCTCTCTACGCAGACAATTTTTTTTACTGATGACCGCTGCATTTGATAAAAAGGAAAAGAATCTCCCCTCGAAGCAATTGGAAATCGAGGCAAATTCTTTCGTGAAGAAGAGTCTATTACTTCAAAAATTGTGATGAGAAACATGCACGGCGTTCCCAGGAGCCACCTTATTTTAATGATCCAGTGCATCAGTTTTAATTAGACAGAAATATTTACACAGATTTCTGATGCAAAGAAAACTACATTTGGATTGTTTTGATATTTCAATTCAAATTCACCAGGAGATGCTTCTAGTTAAATCTGCATGTTGGACAAGATTACCAACACAAACCTGCTCCCTAGATTTGTCGATATACCCCAATTAAACATTGTCATCCAATGAGAAATGAGCTTCTTTAACAGACAAGAGAAATGGCAAATTACTGTATTATTTAGCACCGGACTATAATGTTCTCTTTATCCTTGTTTTCTTCGTGTAGCTGGATGGCTCCGACGTTGATTCATTGACAGTGATCAGTAATAGAAAGACAACCTAGGAGATGTTTGCTCTCCAATGTATTGTTTAGTGGGAGAATAAACACGAACACAATGAAAAGAAAACATAATTGATATTTCTTTTTATGAGACATGGTGAGAATGCACATCCTTGATAAAAACAGGGCACACACTCAACTCTCCATGTAGACAGTTTGAAATTAACCTACAATAAACACAAAAAGGGGAAAACAACAAATACATTATTTTTTATGATTACATATAAAAACTCTGTTTTTGGCCAATGATATGGGACAATCCTTGCTTTCCATTTAGTGCAAGTGACCTCAACGCATACATCAGAGCACCCCGCACTCACTGGGGAGGGTTTCATTCAAGCATTTCATTGGTAACAGATTCCCCCTGAAGCTCAGAAGCTTTTGAGAAGCTCACTCCCATGATGAGGATTGATCGTGGCCACAACATTGACTCACTGGGAAAATACAAAACTACTGAACCAAGACCGGACAGCCTTGAGTCACCTGTGCAGAAACAGTGCAACACTGACAATTCAGCAGTCCTTTAAATCATAAGTTCTCTCTTTTCCTACCACCTGAGTATAGGAGGGATCAAATATTATCTATTCACTATGTTGCTGCTTCGCGTCACATACTTCAGCCCGACCGGACTGTAAACTTTATATAGAAGCCAAGGCACAGTGTTGGATTCAGTCTCCCAAAGGCTCGGACACTTCAATGTAGCAATGCTGTCTCGGATAGAAGAAACGTATAATTTCCCTGCTCAAAGCTGTATTTGAAATGAATGCATGGTATCAGATGGGAGATTGTGTGAAATTAAGCACTTCCATTCAGACTTCATTGATCATCCTCTATAAAAAAAAAATAGAGTGAATTAGGACTTATCAGCTGGAACCCCTCAGCCAGGCAGGACAGGTGGTGATCTATAAGAGCACTATTGCGTGGCTCAGAAATGAAAAAGCGGTGGAACTCAAAACCTGCTTTAATGATGGATGAGGGCCACAGTGGATCAAACGTTTACTTCTCTCCCTCTTTTATCGCCTTCTCTTTGTCTATTTCTCCTGATCCAGTCAGGTAGAGATGGAGCAAGCCTTTCAGTCCAGACGCCAGCAGGATGCTCTTAAAGAAATAATTTAGTAGCACTAATAACCGAGTGACTGGGAGTGAGTCCTTGTTGTTATAACGGAACAAAAGAGTCTTTATCGCTCTTGTATTTCCGTCATAAAAAGAGAGACAGAGACGCTGTCTAGAGTTCAAACTGTTCCTTGTTGGGTAAATTTAAGGGAGAGATCAAAATAAAAAACACTGAGCCAACACCCAAATTCGTGCAATGGTCCTCAGATTTTGTTGTCATACAGTGTCTCCTCGTCGCTTTCACTCTCGTCCTGAAACTCATTGGCAAGCAGCGACTTCTTGGAGCCCATGGAGGTGAGCCGGATCTCATCGTCGTAGTCGTCTCGGTGCTGTCGCAAGCGGTGGAAGCCATCTTTTTGACGGTTAGACTTGGCGGCACACACACACCAGATGATGCACGCCGTCACCACTAACGCCGTCATGGAGGCTGCTGCAAGGAAGAAAAGAAACGTGCAACTCAGCACGTCTGCTTGCATGCGCACACCGTTTCTAGCCAAGAGACCATTTAAATACTATCACACAACACTTGAATAATGAGATTTTTGTTTTGATGATTAAGCACACTAAACATAGGACTGTCCTCCATAAGTGTCTATGACAAAGGTCATGCGAGAAGACACTGAATACAGTGTCGACGAAGAAAATTCCTTCGTGAAAACTAGTTAGGAGTCTTGGTTCCAACTGCTCATAAAAACACTGAAAAAGAGAGGAATTGTGTACTTCAACAGCAGTTAAAACAAAGGAAATCGTGTGTGTGTGTGTGTGTGTGTGCGCGCGCGCGTGCGTGTGTCAAAGATCACAAGACTAACAAACTAGATGTAGTCAAAAAACACTTATGGGGGAGATTTTTTATTTAACCTTTATTTAACCAGGTGAAGTCCCATTGAGATTAAAAATCTCTTTTTCAAGGGAGACCTGGCCAAGAGAGGCAGCAACAGAAGAAATACATAGTTACAGACAGAAAACACAGAACAAGACAAGTTAAAAGAAATTAAAAGTTGAGACAGTGACTTAACCGAGTTAATTTAAAAAACATTGACATTTTTGGGAACCTGCCTCTATTTCTTTCATTTTAGATTTAAAAGCAGTGAGTGGCATCAGTTCAAATTTTCACAAATCACATTTGTTTAATTTTGAGACGTATCACTAGCAAGATTTGCATCATTATGTGGGCCGATCACATCATGCATATAGTCAACACTGGTTTCTAAAGTCCTTTTTATAGACATGCTTACCTGCACTGGCCACCACAAACTCTCTGGGCAGGCCAAAGATGCTGTTGTCCATGTCAAACACAATGATGATGGAGCTAGCAGCTTCATAGGAAGACACCACCACCTGCAACACAGCACAAATCATTCAGTAGGCCTCTGAACCTTCCTGAAACACCGTCACATTCCATCAATGCTGAGATGATTTACAGTAAAACAGAAACTGAAACATCAGAAAACTGAAACATCAGAATCAAGTTACTTGTTTGTTTTGTGTGGTAGCCGCTGAATATAAACTGCTTTGCTAAACTTATCTTCTTAGCTAACCTTTTGACGTCACTCAAAATGCAACATGAAGACAACATCAAGCTCTACCACATCATAAACAGAATCATCTCATCCATTCGGTCCGTTTCTCTAAATCGAGGTGGAAGCCATTTAGCTGTCTGCCAAAGCTCCCTACTTAAGTGTGGTTGTTAATTACCTAATCAGCAAGCCTCCCTTACAGGTGTGACTGCTTAGTATAATCTGGTGCAGGTTGTGTTGAATGTCTAAAAAAGGATTTGAGTGCTGGCTCATCTAAATCCTAAATTAAACGGCTATTTCCTGAGAGGTAAATCACTGGAATCTCTTTCTGTAACTTGCTTGACTTTTCTCCATACCAAGTGTCTCTTATTTTTTCAGCGCCATTGTTCAAGTGCAGTTAAAAAAAAAAATGGGGGAAACTAGACCAAAAGGATTTCAAACCATGTGGTTTCAGACCTGATTCAGTAATGTGGCCTGAACACGCAGCCAAGAGTTGTTGGCAAAGAGTAAGTGCACCTCTTTATCCTAATTTCTCTCCTTGTTTTTAATTATCAACATGGGTCGCTGGTAGTTTTATGGACAGTATGACACAGAATAGCCAACAGAGGAACTGAATCCACTGAAACTAATGTCACTTTAATTTCCAGAGGAATGAAATGCGTCCCTATGGTCTACGGCGGAGTATTCGATGTCCTAAGAAATATGGGGAGACTATTAAAGAGAGGAAATACATGTTGGCCACGAGTTACGATTTGGACCTTTTGTGTGAGCAGAGCGAAGCAGACCCCCAGAAACCCCTGGATGACAAGTATAAAAGGAACGCTGCCGTTCTTCCGGATCTCAAACTGCCCGGCAGCGATGGAGCCCTCACTACTGAAGAGAGGACCTCCGGCAGCTTGTCAACTCGCCAGCCGGGACCTCTGATGATTCACGGCTTCACAGTACCAGAGTACCAGCAGACGTATCATTCAGTGGTGGATCCCCTGCTCTTAAGGCCTTGCGGGAAGCTTGCAGCCTACAGTCTGAAGCTGGGCAGAAACATTAAGGAACATCTGTTTGAAGAGCTGGCCTACCCCACGCTGCAAATTTCAGAGCAGTCAAATGGAAAGCTGGAGCTGATGGAGAGATTTTGTGTGCTCCGCCCGACACCTTTCATAGATATAGACAGAAATGGGGAACCACAATAATATCCTCTCACTAACCTTCTATGATACGAGTGTACTATTTATTATTATTTGTCTCTTGATACAGTTTTCATTTTCCTTGAAATGTAAAGTAGCAGCTGGATTTATATTTCAAATGTTTACTGAAAATAAATAATATTTCTCACAGTTTAAAAAAAAAAAAAAACACAATTATGCAATACCTACGAAGCCAAAATGAATGCTGCATTTGGGTTTGTATCTGCCTAAGTGCTCAATACACCAAATCATTAGTTTGTACTGTTTGTGTATGATCACCGCCTGTTCAACAGGTCACATGTGGTTGCAACTGATGCACAACTGCTTTCAAAGACTCGAGCATAAAAATCATGCTGAAAACCAGAGATTGTAAGTCTCTTCTTCTACTTTAATTATCATCCACATTCAAGGCTCATCTTCAAAATTGTCATGTATAATAATGTAAACATTTTTAAAGGCTCATCACATCTTTCGTATGCATTTCAAGTGATCATAATGGAAAAGAATAATTAGACGCTCTACTTTGATTTACTTGTTGTAAAGTGTTGTCCCGTCATCCTAAAGGCTAGTACATCCCTTGACGGTATAATACATGGTATGAATACAACTGTGTACCTCTTGACGTTGTTGTTGGTAGCCATCAGCAACGGCTTCAATGTTGTGGTTGCCAGGAGCCAGCAGAGCATGAAAGTAGCCGCCCTCTGCAGTAAAGACTCTCACTCCCCCGTTCAGTACAATGATCGCCCCAACAATAGGCTTTCCACTCTTGTCCCGCACCACGCCACGCACCCCTTTATGGACCTGGGTGGGGTAGAAATGGAGGGTAAATTAAAGGCTGTAAAAATCTTAAATCCTTAATTTCAGAACAATATATGTTAGATATGTCATGAAAACACTTCCTTTCTTCTTTTTTTTTTTTTTTTTTTTTTTTTTTAAAGCTAGAGCACTCACTGTTTTAAGTTTCCATACTGCTACATTACTTTTTGAAAATATCTCATTTAAAAATCGGTTACAAAGGTAAACAGGTCATACAGTTCATATTATATATTCACGTCGCAATGAAAAACAAGTCCATTAAACAAACTCCATGTTGTGCTGATTACATCTGGCATCATACCTCCACCAGCATGCTTAGGAGGGCCTTCTTGTTCTCAGCCCAGAGTGTGGGCAGCTGCTCAGCAGGAGGAAACAAACAGCAGCCGCTATACACGGTGATCTCTGGACAGTGACCAAAGTCCATGCTGAAGTCCTGGTAGGACACGAATACACAAGAGAACAAATGAGACATTATTGGGGCAGAAGCCCATTTCTGGCTTTGCTTTATGAAATACTATGTAGTGGCAGCATGGACGCCAACTTAACTGCAATCACAGACACTGTAGTGGAGAGACTTACCTTCATGCTCCCCATGTGACTTTGTCTCTCTGCTGCCCTCATAACTCCATCTGGGATGTTGCCCACTGAGTCACAGAGAAGTTCCGTTAGGTATTAATAGCGATTCAATACCAACAAGACAACGGGGTTTATTCTTGGCACTTAAATTACATACTCTGCCCATTATTTGAACATCCAGTGTTCCCGAGGTGCATCTTAGGATGGTTGTTGGCGTAAACACTTGCCAAGTACTTCAATGTGCCCTCATTTTCAACTGAAAAAAAAAAAAGTACATAAAACCACAAGGCCAAACAGCAATCAGTGATGAGATGGCGCATTGTTTGTCGTACTCTTTGCAAATTGTAAGCTGTGAAGAAACCTACCAGGCTGGACAGGCTTGTCATAAGGGTAGGTAGCAACAAGGGAGCCTCCATCAAGAGCAACAGACAGAGTGTAGGTCTTGTCTAGAATCAAGTCCATCATGGCTCTGGTCTCTGGTTGGGCCTCCACCACACGCTGTGACGCATTGCCTAAAAAAAAAAAAAAAGGAGGAAAACAGATGGTGGACAGGAAATGTTAGAGCAAACTTAGCGTTTTATGGCAAGTGTATGTAGAAAGTGCAATGACATCCATTTGTGACATTCACCACAAATCTTTCACAATTGCAGTGTGAATTAATTGATTCAATATTTTTTTTCTTTTATCTTTGTATCTCAATTCAATTGCACACACACACACACACACACACACACACACACACACACACACACACACACACACACACACACACACACACACACACACACAACTGACCAAAGAAATCTGTGTCCAGATCTTTGCCACGAGCATTGTTCAAGCCCTGGATGGAGGTGCACTGCTTCTCAATAGCCTGTTCTCGTCCATCTGGGTTGATAGAAGGCACGATGACAATCCGGGTCTCATTGATCAGCTATGGAAGGGAAACAGAGAATGAACAAATACAGACATGGCTGAATCTTATACTATATTTACTGGGACCGGTAACGGTACAAACTGAACCCAATCGCAGATATGAAAGGTTTTAAATAAGTTTAATTCCAGGCTATCAATGTACAATATTTCCTGAGACCCTCCAAAACTCACCCTGGTGATGACTGGGTTTTTGCCATAGTTGATACACAGGAGGGCAGCAAACTCCAGCAGCAGTTCTGTGCCCACAGGGGCATTGCCATGGATCCCAGCTACCAAGCGGATCTTGGGCTCAGAAGGTTCAGCTTCCCCTGGTCTGTTGGAGATTTCCAAAGCCCAAATGGTTCGAAACTCTACACTTTGGCCTAAACTGGACACACAAGAGAAGAAACCAGAATATATTATCATTAGAAATAACTTAAGTTGTAAGTAGTTCTGGACAGTATTGACTTGTGGCACACAGAGGATGAGAGATATAGAGGTATGATGTCAAACAGTTATGTATCATTAAGTGGAGATGACACTGGCTGGTTCAAATACCTGTGTAAAGATGTTATTTTGGGAAAGTTAAGTGTGAGGCCTCTCACGAAGCCAGAGAGCTCTTTGTAGCGTCTGTAGCGGAAGCTGTTCTCCGTGGCCGTGCTCCTGACCAACTGCTCCAAACCCTGGCCCAGAGAGAGGTCCTTGATTAAGCTCTGGAATGCCTTCTCAGATGGGTTCTGTGTAGGTTGGGGGCCCTTGGGAGACTGGCCATTAGGGTCTGAGTGAATACGCGTCAGTCTGAAATCCACCAACTCTACATGATCCTTTGAGACTGTGGCGTAGGTCCTCACAGGTTTATACCTGGACAACAGAAAAAGTTAATAGCAGTGAAAATCAGGGGACATAACAGCACAGAAATATGTAGAGAATTCTCCGTTTGGGAAACCAAATCTTACCAATGAGCGGAGGCAGTGATAGAGTAAGTCCCAGGGACCAGCAGCCTCCAGTAGTCTCCAGTGAGAGCTGTGGTGATATTGTGGTCTATCTGCTCCACACTAATGGTGGCATTGGGAATTCCTGTGCCATCCCTAGTGTCAGAGACTGTGCCTTTTACTCCACTGTGAACCTACGGAGACACATTACCATATTAACATGAGTAGATGCAAAATAGAGTATGTAGGGAGAAAGCTCAGGGGAATGTTAAGAGTTTACTACCTGGTGTATAAACTGAAGCAAGGCCCGTCGGTTTTGTTCCCAGTATTTTGGCAATTCTATGCCCACGGGGTACTTCACACAGCCTAGCTCAATGGTCACCTCAAAACAGTTGGTGTTGACGTAGTTCCAGTCCTGCATGCCACCTAAAGAAAAAGTGCTCCTTTAACTTCAAATTCCATTTCAACACACAGTGGTGTTAGTCAAATACCCTGAACTGCCAACAGGCATAGTCAAAATGTGGCAGACTTACTTTTAATATCCACCATGAAATTACAATATTGTGTCCATTGTTGAAGAATCAATAACACTTTAGTCTACAACTACAGTAGCTTAATTTACTTTTACTAAATACCCCTTTTGCAGACAAACCGACTGACTAAACTAGTAAATAAAACATAATAAAAGAGAAGTCCGAATTGGCCAAAGAGGTGTGGGCAAAATTAAAACAATGAATGTGGCGAGCAATCATGGCGTTATGGTGGATTTAGGCTTACCTGCAACATTGTACCAGACGGCACCATTGGTGATGCCATCCTTAAAATATTCCCCACGGTACAGGTTCTCACAAGTGTGTCCACTGTGCATCAAAGGATTCTCCTGCACGCGCATCACACACACACACAAGAAAAAACAACAATGAGTACTGTTGTGGTCAGGTCTTCAAACCTCGTCTTTCCACAGATGTCACAAAAAGCCAGCGGCCTCTCTATGTCAATTATAACATGAAACCACATGCACACATAATTATCCCAGCCTGAAACAGATCCAGTCGGCAAGAGTGTCCAGTTACCTGTGAGTAGGCTCTGGACATCTGCTGAAAGACTTTATCATCAGGCGCCTGGCTGTACTTTGTTATCCCCTCTTTGTCATCATCATAGGGGTAGTTGACGACCAGGGAGCCTAATATTCCACAGCACAAACATTAGACAAACTAGTGAAAAAAACAATTACATCTGTGGTTGAAATATACTTGCTATGCATAATTTGTTTACCTTTCACAATGTAGCCTAATATCTAGACTTAAATGTGGATTCAAAGGCAAAACTTAAAATGATAGCAGTAATCCATTAGGTTTATTGAAGTAGCTTTAAAATCCAATTCAGTGTGAAATCTGCAATCTTTGGCACTAAAGTTCAAAATGAGACCGTACCTCCATGCAGGTTGGCTGACAGCGTGAAGGGGATGCTCTTCATCCAGTTCATCACAGCTATAGTTTCTGGCTGTCTGGGCTCTTTGATGGTAAAAAACTGGTCTGGGAAGTTGCGGTTCAGGTCAAAGTCGTTGCTGTTGTTGCGCCCTTTGTAACCAGCTATATCCCCTGTGAGAGAAAACAATGACTAGCTGTGAGTTACCTACATGTTTCCTTATCTGCAACCACAGCATGTTCCGGCTGATGAGATATGTACACAACCTCAGCTCCACCTCCCCGATACTTCCTGTTACACACCAGCAGCAGCTGTCAGCAAAAAGACACTGGCAGACAGAGGAAGTGCTTTTGGAAATTTCCCCATTCTTTAAAAATGTTCACAGAAGCAAGCTGGTGCAACTAAAGCCATTTAAACCAGCAGATGCAGTATGTAAGGAGATAATATGCAAGGATAGACTACTTCGCAAAGGAAATGAAAAGAACAGCTTATATGTGACAAAATAATGCTCTGTGTACCTCTCAGTATAGCAATATACACTCAAGGAATGTTAGTCAACTGATCAAATTACTGTTCAAAACCAGTCATGTTACATCTTTGCTCATGTATCCAAAGAAATGTAACGGACACCTGTGTGGCCTGTATACTAAGATAATGTTACTAGTCTTAATTCCATACTGTGCAGATAGTGTTACGTTATTGTGTCCCTTACCTTCAGTGGCTACCTCATATCCGTCGGGGTTCATTGAAGGCATGATGTGGATGCGGGTATTGTTGATCAACTGAGTGACCTCCGGGTCAGTACCGTAGTTACGGCACAGGTACTCAATGAGGTTGAGCAATAACTCTCGGCCCACCACTTCATTACCGTGCATGTTGGCTACATACTTAAACTCTGGCTCACCTGACATCGAAACAAAAAAAAGAGTAAACATTTGTATTAATAAATAGCATTAACATAATGGAATGCACACATCACATTTTGAGGAAACATTCTCCATGACGCGTGAATAAAAACTCCTTTAATCAACCCATCTAAGACATACCATGCTCATGGACAGTGGGGTTGTCTGAGATAACCATCACGTAGAGCTCACGGTCTTCCACGGAGCGGCCGATGCTGTAAAGATGGGCAATAGAGGGGAACTCGCTGCTGTACTTGCGCAAGAACAGCTCCATGTCTGCGTAGCTGTGGTGACGAAACTCCTGAGGCTGGATGGGCTGATGTTTGGGTGGAAGTATAGGTGGGTTGCTGTTGCTCGTTGCTTCAGGAACCAACCGGGTCTGGGTGGAGTCAGAAGAGTCGGTAGTGGTGGTGATGGTGGGGAGGTTTGGATCATTGGTGGATGGAATGGCGTATGTAGTCACAGTGATGCCACCTGGGCCCTCGTTGACCACAGGTGCCAAGGTAAAGTTAAGTTGTGTGGCTTTGCCCTCCACGACCACAACACTGTGGACTGTCATTGGTGTGTACCTGTGTACAGAAAAAACAATGCGTGCTTGAGAACTTCTACTCCACCTTAAAGATACCAGGAAGTACCAAAATTAGATGACACAGCAACAACATTTTCTTTTCTTCTCTCTACCAGGAAGTTGTTCACCAATGACTTCCAATGACCTGTGACATATATTGTTCTTCAGAAAGAGAATTACTCTGGAACTCTAAAGAGGAATGCAGCACTTGTGGGTAAATCTGGCTGGGACATTGACGCTGCCCTTCACTTTTTTAATAATCTGTAAGAGCCAGATTACCAATTTTGCTGTGGGATTTGGCAACAAACAGCGATGAATGTACCGCTCTCTGTGCTGTGATCAGTCATTGCAATGATATTTGAAACCTGACAATTAATTATAATGCAACTCTATTTTTTAACAACCTGCTATGCGAAGGAAGATTCAATGGTGTTACTCACCCCGGGGCCACAGCTGTGATGTTGTATGTTCCTGGAAGTAGAAGGCGGTAGTAGTCCCCATGTTTTCCTGTGGTCAGGTTATGGCGATTGCTTGCCACCACAATGCTGACATTGGCGAGGGCAGCACCATTGACGGCCCTTTTCACATAACCATGGACACCTATGTGAACCTGGAAGACAGTGATATTGTAAATACCAAGGGTATCCGGCTAAACTGGAGAAATGGTATGGTAACGGTATCAGACAGGGTTAGATTGTGGCATTGTCCTTTTAAATAAACACAAAAAAAGAAGGTAACATTATTATGAATGCTGACGTATCGTTACTCCTTTTCTTAGTTATGAGATCTACCGTTTCTATGTAGGCTAGTAGGGATTCCCTGTTCAGATCCCATTCCTTATGGAGCTCAGCAGCAGGAGGATATTTGCAGCAGCTCAACTCCATGGTGATTTCCAGACAGTTACCATGCAGGTAGTTGTAGTCCTGCATCCCACCTAGACAACAAGCCAGAAATGTAATGAAGAAATTAGGCTAGAAATGGAACCAGCACATTCAGTCATATGTTATATAATAGAGAAGAATGTGTCTAAAACCAGAAATGAACATGTAAACGTAAAGTAAAATCTTAATCCTAATTTGACCCCATCTTCATCTCTTCGAGTTTACAGATAGCGTTTAATGTGTCAACATGCCGTGGCGTCTGCGGTTCGGCAAACAGAGAGACGAAGAGGAGGGCCCACTGGCCAGCCCACCGCAGCGACAGCAGGCAGCCAGAGACTCCCTGGCTGGACGGTTGCCAAGACCGCCTGCTGGGTGGCTGCAGGAACCCAGTGAATCACTGACCCTTTGTAATAGGGCTCAAATGCTAACAAATAACTCTAGCAAAGCAACCAGCCTCCCACCAGTCAGAGTAAGGAAGCCATCAACCAGGAAACAATGGCCTTTAACTATCTGTGATGCACAACAATGACATGTATTTGACAAAACACCTTAAATACACAACCTCATGACTTTACAATACTCTATAGTACACCACAGTTTTACATGCTTTAGTCAGTGCTTCTTGAAACCTATTTCGTTAAATCTCTATTTCTAATGTACTGCACCATCACTGAACAACCATTGCAAGAAATTCATACTTCTGCACATTTTTTTATGTGTCATATCAACTTGGAGATCTTGCAGTAAAGAAAATGACAATGCATCCCATACAACTGTGGAGAACAGCTGCAGGCTGTAATGTGGTATACGGCTTGGCTCTGAGAGCAGGCGTACCAAAATACACCACAATCACAGATTCCTCCAAGTCGTCCCCGGTCAAACAGCAGCTGGTCAGCGCGAGGGTGACTGGCTGCCAGCTCATTCACTGGACACTGTAAAGGGCAACTTAAGAAGAAATGAAGAGCTCTGAGACGCGTTCCACCAAACTGGTGGATACGAACAGTGACACTAGACAACAGTGACCATGCCCTCTGAGCTTATTTTGAACGTGATAGTGTGTAGAAGTGCGTTGGGGTAATTCATCAGAGGTTTTACCTCTTGTGGTGGCAGCAGATTGCTTTGTCAGCCAAACAAAATGTACCCTTTGAAAAAAATCTCACCTGTTAATGATGAGCAAATAACACTGGATCTAAATCCAGCTGTGACAATCCACCATGACAAACAATACAAACCCTTTTGTCCGGTCACAGGATGTTAGGCGTCGTCCTGAGCCAAGTTACTGCAAGTACTTTGTTCATACGGATCAGGTACCATTTACTTAAAGTAAACACCTCCCATAGCTGCTAACATAGTCTGACAAACACACAGACACACTATGACAGACTCAGCCTTAAATATCCTGTCTATGTACCGGATCCAGGGACACACCCTGGAATTGGAAGGAAACCACCGGCGAGACAATGGAGCCAAAGTCAGAGCTGGTAGCTGAACTTGCCGTGTAGGGCATAGGGATGTTTAAAAAGCAGGATGACTTTAAGGGTTCAGAGATACAACGCAATAAACTATGTTATAATAATAATCCTGCAGGAAAAATAGAACTGTAGTACTGTCATATGACCTTCAGCAGGTTACAGTGACAGAGGTCTGAACATCAGATTATCACAGCAATGCGTTTCCATACAGTAAAATGATATTCTGGACCTCATACTCTGTCATGTCTAAAGATAGTGACATGTGTCTCACAACCTAGAGCTTTAAACAAATCACAGAAAAACATTTTATGCTGTTTCAAGACACTTACAACAAACATTATATATTTCCAGCAACACCAGAAGGTCCTAGTTATGAGCAGAGGGTTACATGAACCACAATACAGCTCAAGAAACGAATGCCCTCAGAGGCCAAACTGTGTCAAGAGATTAGGAGTCAAGATAACGTGTTATGCTGAATCATTATTTCAAGCCCCGACTGCCCACACAAAAACAATCTCCTGGTCCTGGCTCTCTGCCTGGACCACTCATTATGTCACACAATGCCGTGTCTGTTTCCATCATCTGTCATTAGCCCAGTTTTAGCAGTGACATTTCGTCCAATGCGACATGCCAGACGGATCAAAGCACTGTCTATTGAAGTGTTTTACACTTTTTGCTGTCCATCTTCATCTTGATATTGTTGCCGCTAAGAGCTTTCATGACTGGCTCCTATTGCAACCTGAAGCTGACTGAATACAGGCCATTTAAGATGAGGAACAGCATAGAGGTAGCAGAGGTAATCTTCAGCTAAAACCGTCATTCAGTAATCACACTGCTTTTCCTTTCTGATGAAAATTAAAGCCAATATTTACCCTGATAAGTATTAGCAAACCTGGTGCTGTTTAAAAGTGTGTGCTCAAGTTTGGCAATGATTAACAGCTCCAGGTCCTGGTGGTAAACGGATAGTGCGACATATAATGACATTGTCTAGGTTAAAGTGATCTGCAAGTGAACAAATACTAGTTTTTTTTTAGGAATCTTTTAAATTGTGGGTCAGTTTATCTACCTACATCACAACATCTGGTAAATTACATTAGAGCAGGTCTTAAAGATAATAACTACTCCTGATTACTTCCCCCAAACAGTCTCAAAAGTGCATTCATACTACATGGTTGAAAACTGGGGCGAATGCATGCTAATCCATGTGAAATGCCCAATTGGAAGACACACTATCCTTTCCTAAAATTGACTACCACAAAGGACATCTCAACAGGAAAAGCAGTGCGGTAACCTGAAGTTGCATACACATCACCACCTGCCAACCCCCCCGGACAAAATCAACCAAACAAAAGTAGAGAGTACGCTGATCAAGTTTCTGCCCGGTTAATACAGAGCAGAACCGTTTTTTGAACCCGAATGAACTGTAGCAGGTCGGGAAACAACACAATGTGCATTTACTTACTAACTTACAATTTAAAGACACTTAAAAGAGGACAGGGATACACATATGTGGGCTTTAGTATGCCCAGACTGAGCCGTCATGGCAAACCTGTTACGACTCTCACACTTTCAGGAGTTACTGGCTTTGGCAGGAAGGCATTCTAAAAACCAGACCACACTATTCAATGCAGCAAGGACTGAAGTACGAGTATGATTCTTTAGCTTATTAAATGCTGGTACTGCCTCTAAGAAGCTTTGAAAAAGCAAGTTTTTTAAGTTGATCTCTGAATGTAACTTTGAACAAATCCACTCCAAAAAATACCATTTTTTTTTTTTCACAAAAAAAAAATTCCTGAGTCTCCTCAAACCGGTTGTTGCTCGTACATATCAGTTGTGGGAACCAACATATTGTATTCTGCAAACTGACCAACAATGATAAGGGACATTCTTCACCCTCCGATGTGTAGATAAGCAGCAACACTGGATAGACTGTCATTACAATTTTTTCTTTATTTATTTATTTTTTTTTTACAAAAGAGTTTTACTTGCCTGCTGTGCACAACAAATATAACACTTGAAGCACACGAGAGAACAATGACAGGAAAAAACATCTTCTACCACAACAGCTCTTTAATCAAAGAACAACTTTAAACTGTCTGCGGCTGGATATCCTCACCGTACAGACAGAATTTCTAAGTCGTGATGGTCAACACAAAATCAACTGGCCACGGTTTTCGGAGCTTGTGGTACCTCGCACGATTCATCTACAGTTATTTGTTCTCCATCACTAAACTAGGCATTGAAAACAACGAAAAGTCCTCTTACCAGGAACGTCGTACCACTGCGCCCCGTTGGTGATGCCATCATTAAATGTTTCATCCAGGGCATCGGGACAGTTGGGCTCTCCGGTCTTCATCCCAGGGTGGTTCTGGGAGTACACCAGGGCCAAGTGGCGAAACAGGCCGTCGTCCTCTGACTGGCTGTAGTAGCCCTGCCGCAGGTGGGAGGCAGAGTCGTCAAAGGGGTAGCTGGCAACCACGGTGCCGCCATGCAGGTTCCCTGACAGCACGAATCTTGAGAGACGAAAGGAAAATTTTAGACACATGTGTGTCTTCTCCTCCAAACTCTAAAAAGTGACAAGGAAAGAATTCTGTTGTGTGAAGATGCTTGGGAGTAAATTCTAGGCATCTTCTTCTGGATGAATATTTGTGTACATGTCGGCTTATATTCTAGTCTTCCAAGTGAACCTCAGTCTCACACACCATGTTATTATGGCGTCCCAGGACAGCAGTTCTTTCTGACTTTATTTTGAGTCCCACACTGAGGTCCTGATTAAGAAGGGAACTAAGGAGAAAATGTGTTACTCATTGACAAACATGTTTCCTGCTCTCAAAATTGGGGCTGCGCCACTAACGTTTTATCCATTTCCAGATGTATTAAATAGCTGATCGCATCAAAGCAGAGGGGAAACAAGGAAAGACAGCGAGGGAGGTAGGACATGGAAGGTCCCTGGACGTTATTTATTTGGTACTTGACCCCAATTTTCAGCTTTCAGGATGCCTCTTAGTATTTTTTTTCTGGGGGGGGGATTAATCTATTATTGTCAGTTGGTCAATAAAATGTAAGAAAGTGGTGAAAAAATGTCCACCACAATTTCCTGATGCCAGGGCGATGTCGAGAAATTGCTTCTTTTTTTTTTTTTTTTTTTGCAGAGCCCAAAGATACTCTGTATAAAACAAGAAAAGGACACAAGAACATCCATCACATTGAAGAAGCTGGAACCACTGCATCTTTTGCAGTTTAGCTTGAAACATGACTCAAACATTTAGGAAAAGAGTTACGAGTTCATTTTCTGCCGATTGACTAATCTACAAATCTCTTTTGCACCTCAGTGTTACACACCGTGCCGTTATGGTGTCCCGGTTCAGTAGTTCTGGACTCCATAGTGAGTCACACAACCCCTGAGGCCTTAATAAATTAGACAAAGAACAGAGTTGCTCATTGATAGGAATGTTTCTCACTCTCCAAATCCTCCACTGTGAGATATGCATTGACCAAAAAGTGTTTTGAGATCAATAAAGTTTATTCAAGTCATTCCTCTGGGCAACAAGGCCCACAACAACTGAACTACGTGGTGTGTGCACTGTGGTGTGTTTCAAAGAAAGAGAGTAACTCACTTGTTCTCCTGGATCCATCTGATCACAGCCATCACCTCGGGGATGGTCCCTGGATTGACCCCGGTCCCATCATACTGGTCAGGAAAGCTTCTATTGAGGTCTTTATTTTGGGCATTGTTTCGACCCTCGCTGCTGCCACCGCAGTCTCCCTCTATGGACCTCTCAAAGCCGTCAGGGTTCATGCTGGGCATGATGGAAATATCCGTGGTGTCCACCAGCTCAGTAACACGCGATTCCTCTCCATAGTTAGTCAGCAGGTACTCTACAACGTACACCAGCACCTGCCTGGACACGGTTTCGTCCCCGTGCATGTTCCCGACGTATTTAAATTGAGGTTTCCCCGGTGTGTCTCTGGTGGGGTCCTTGGTGATCCGCATCACCCAGAGCTCCCGTCCCTCAACGGACTGACCTATGCTCGACAGGTTAGCTATGTGAGGGTATCTCTGAGCTAAGGACTGCAAACGCCCGGTCATGTCAACATAATTGTAATATTTGTTGTAAGTTTCTACCGTTTCCTCCGTCGAAGGGGTGCCGCTTCGTGTCCGGGGGACGTCACCACGGGAGACAACAAAAAAGAGAAGAAAGGCGAAAAGTGACGCCCGGAGTTTCGGCGTGCACGGTAGATGCTCCGAAATGTGCACCATGTTGACGTTGTCCTCTAATTTTACACCATTCGGACTTTCAAGTCAAAGAAAAAAACAACACCAGGTCCGGAGAGTTTGGCTCCGCAGCGACAGGCGTTTCTTTGCTGTCAGACGGTCTGGCCTGGCTGTTTCCATCTACTTCCGCTCATCTCAGAGGGGCAGGGCGTGACGGTGACGTAATGTTTTAAGGTCGACCGTAAGAGTTCGACTTTATTTTTTTTACGTTTTTGCCCCAATTTCACACATGTAACGTGTAAAGTAACAGTGCTGGCGGCTGTATATTTTCCAGAGATGTACTGCCAAATAGATGTAAATTTGTATTAATGTGGGTGTCAGAGTTGCCGTATATATGCATCCCAAATCCATTGTCCATTGTCATTGTTGTTGTTCTTTATGTTCATATATATTCTTCGATGTATATTTATATTTATATTGTACATAGTAGTTAAATGTTAAATGTTTATGCTGAGTTTCTCTGTTCTACTTTGTTGTCTTTAATGTCCTTGTTTTTATATTTTTCTTGTTTATTTGTATATTCCATGTACTGTACGTTGAGAGCAATGTGTAAACCAGAGTCAAATTCTATGTATGCGTACACATACATGGCCAATAAAGCTGATTCTGATTCTGATTCTTATATGACTCAAAAGTCCTGAAAAGTTTAATGTTTGCTCAACGGCCACAGGCAACACATTTTCAAGCCATTTTCTGTTGTATTATTCATTCTTGACTATGTTGAACCCTCACCCTGCAGGCAAACTTATGTTAGCCATGTCCATCCACTAATATTACACAAATGTGATGAATGTGGAGTGTTTCTCTAAGCTTTAGAGACTCTATACCGAATATATTTTAGCTATCAATGGAGCAGAGGCTCTGTAACTATTTATCTTAAGGGGATCTGGGTTTTGGCTCAATTTGAGGATTATTGACTTAATGTGTTCTAACCACTCTTTTCCTTAAGCAAACACGAGAGATCTTAATGAAAATGAATTTTAATGAGTGATTTTATTATCAATGCTGTTATGCTATTAACTGTTATCAGTAACTCATGTAACAATGCTTCTTATGTATGGGCGGAGCAACCACATTACATCTAACTTGTTTGCATTTTGAAAATACTTTGAGTTGTTGATTTAAGCTTTAAAAGTATTAATCCTCTGTTACAACGATATCAGAGGATGATATTCACACTCACAAAAAAAACTCTTGCTCATGATTTCCAGTAATTAACCAGTATCACTGACAAAATGTTGGTGATGTTTACTGTATGTGTGCATTGTTCATATCACCAACTGCATATTTTCTGTAAGACTATAATTATTATACACAGGCAATACAAGGATTATCCTAATTTACACTGCTCCACTTTGGCACAAGCTTCATGTGGATTTGTGAGCCCCCTTTTTGTGTAAATGTACTTTCCAAAAGCAGAGAATGAAAATAAATCACAACTGAGCACCATGGAGATTAGCAGCAGACTCTTGTATTTCTGTTTATTTTGTGTTGCCCATTCCTTTGTTATTGATCACTGGTAACACCATCTTTACCCACAAAGATGAGGAGCAATGACTGAGTGACATCACCACCCTGCCGCCATGCGCCCTTCAACTTCCTCCTCTTCTCTCCTCAGTGGGGCGTCAGTCAGGGGCTTCTCTTCAGTGACAATTTATTTTTCTTTCCTTAATTCTTTTCATAATTTCTCCTTACTTTTATTTGACAACAGAACAAAACAAAAGTGCGGTAAACATCTTGATTGTGAAGCACCAGCAAAGTGTCAACGCCTTAGTTCAGTCAGGTCTGACAGAGCTGGATAAAGCTTGGAATGACTGGGTTAAGGAGGAGGAGGAGGAGGAGGAGGAGGAGGGAGGGGGGAGGGGGGGGAGAGGAGGTAAAGAGTGAGAGGTTGAGAGAGGAGGCTGCAGGTCTTACTGCTGGATTCGACGCAGCGACTGCACCTGGAAGGACTGAGCATGGGAGCCCCACTCTCTGTAATGTTTGTACTCGCCGCCATGACGGTCACACTCCATGATGTACTGGTAGCCCCGGTAACCGGGAAACTGGTAGCACACCCAGCTGGAGAAGGAGGAAGGGGGGAGGAGGGATGTTTAGAGGAGGAAATGAAACCAGTGATTAATGATTGAAGATAACCACACTTCAAAAGTATGTGAGAAGAAGGCAGCAGTTAAAAACAGGGCTTCCTCTTGTCATTGACAGCTCACTACATTCAAAAAAAGTTAAAATAATAACATGTAGAGAGCAATACAGCATAATCTACACAGAAATATGAGTGCCCTTAAAAAATAAATACATCTCAAAAGGTTTATCCTTATGCATGCATTGCTGAGACACAAATAATCACAAATAAACTGACAAAATTAATTTGCAATAAATAATGGAATACATCATTTTGGGATCAGGTGGCGGTTAAGGTGTCTGCAGATTGTTAGTGTATTATTATAACATGTATTGTGCCATGTGAGTTTAAATGCAGCATGTTGGTTAATGGCAGCATTAGCAAGTCAGAAGCCTGTGAAGAGACTTACGTGCCGCTCTGAACTTGCATAGATCCAATCTCGTTGTTGCCCCAGCCCATCGCCTGCAGAGAGGGGTAGTCGTCGTTTATCTCCCACTGGCGTCCCATGAAGTTCTCCTTCTCGAACAACACCATCTTGGACTCCTTGTGGTTCTGTGTGCATGTAATGCAAGAAAAGACAAGTTATTTACTATATGGGCCTATTCATCTAATTTGTGAGGGAAGTCCATAATCTATGCATCTATCTATAGTTTATTTTTAGGCTGTTGGGATCCATAGGCTTTTCACACAAGAAACCAAGCAGGTCAATTTGTCAAACTTAACGCTTTTTAATTCAGAATCTTCTGGAGACACATGAGACGTCAAATAGAGGGGAAACACAAGCCTTTGGAGTGGGACCTAAACTCACAGCAGCGCAGATGGGGCGGAAGGACATCATCCTCTCAATGTGGTAGGCGTTGCTGCCGCTCCACGACTCCCAGTGTGGATACTCTCCTCTCTCCAACACAAACTGCTGTCCACAGAAGCTGGAGTGTTCATATCCTGCCCAGCTGTCCACAGCAAGCAGACAGACACATATACACAACATGCAGGACCATTAGGACACTTAGGTAAAAACAGACTGATTACCAGATATTGGATCTGCTGAACATTTCTACTGTTGCTGAATGTGAATGTTTTCACAGGTAGATCTCTTTCACTGAAGGTAATTTCCTCATGTGTGAAAGATTCTGCAGAGCTCCTCGTTTTGACTTACGCTCCACACTCCACCTTCAGCGAGCGGATGTTGTCAACGCCACACTCCATGATGTTCTGGCAGGCTGAGGTAAACTCCAGACGCTTCCCTTGGAAGTTCTCCTGGTCATAAACTGTGATCTGGAGAGGACACAAATGCATACATGTAGTATGCACATGCCACATGCACACACTGACGTGTGTACAGACACGCACATCATCATTGACATCGTCAGGCCAGGCATGAATTTAAAAAATAATGTGAATCTGCTTTTGTTATTAAGCACCAATGGCAAGACATGACACTCACCTTCCATGGCCCCAGTGGGTTGGGATTGTTCAAAGCCATGCTACTGTGTGTCTCAATGCTGATTCACCTTCAGTGTCGAGAGAAGGGAGAATCATATAGACAACTTAAGGAAAACATCACACAGTTCAAACACAACCTGTCACCTCCTCCACACAAACTTCATGAGCTAAGTTATTGTCAATAGTCTATGTAGGAGGTATAGTCATATTCTTTGAGTGTTGCATGTCTGATACAGTAGGAATAATCTTGACCTCTATGAAAGAAGTATGAAACCTTTCTTGAAGCTGACTATATGCTCACACTTGATGATGCAGCTGTTGTCGTAGGCACAATGCTGTTTGTTCTCCCGTATGATCAGTATGTGTTTGCATGTGCATGTCTGGCCTCAGTCTATACATTTATGTGGCTCAGCAGAAACAACAAAGACAAAAGACACAGAAAGATAAAGTGACAATGGTCTGCAAAGGTCTATAGGATGAATGGATTGAGATAGAGGGCTTACCTGACCGGCCCCAAAGAATAGCAGTGCAGTGCTCACAGGGGGCTCCACAAATACGATGTCCCGACCCCAGAGTAAACGGACCTATTTATACACGCTGGTGCTGAAAAGCAGCTGGGCCCGTGGGTCGGGGCAGGAGTCAGCACATTGCTGTTGCAGTCATTGTTCAGCACTGAGCTGCCGGGCTTTAGTCCGCTGCATTCGGACTGGATGGAGGGCACCGTGCCCAGTGCAGATAAGCGCAAGTTCCAAATGGTCCACGATCAGCGGGCCGGACCAAGTCCTGGCACGGCCTGGTCCAGGAAACAGATCATCACAGATGTAGGCAGTCTTGCCAGTGACTCTGATGCAAAAGGAAAAAAACACATTTAGTGTTCAAGTGAAAAGCAAACTGATATTGCGGACCACAAACAGAACATCTTAACTTGTATTTAAAATCTCTATCCTAAAAGACGCTTGACTCAAAATAACAGAATTGTCTGATTAATAAGCCAGATTTGTACTTTAATAATGTACCTGCTTAGTTCCTTCCACACTGAGCTGTGCTCTGTCTCCGAGCTGCACGCCATGTCCACGTCAACTGACCCCATGTCTCTGGTCCTTTAACTTTTCACTCACTCCTATATACACACATGCTCAGTCATGCACACACACAGTAATGGTCAGAAATGGTTCATGCCGTCAGAAATATATTCAGAGCATACAAAGGAACTCACACACTTACACATCCTATACATCCGTTTAGACAGAGACAACTGACCTTGAAGTCAGTTTACAACTTTACACGTTACTTTATTTCATTCAACGTTTTTTTCTTCATGGCGATAAAAATAAATAATAATTAAAACATCCACGTAAGCCTAAACATGCCGGAAAAATACATTTTCATTGCATTTTATACAAAAATTCCTGACACAAGCGTCCCCACAGGTCAGTGTTTTCAAAGCAGTTCACCTAGCTAGCTAACTCTAAACTCATGGTTACTTTATCAAAAACTCCAATAATGCATTAATATTGTCATACACATATTACA
Organism: Anarrhichthys ocellatus; assembly: GCF_004355925.1. Classification (NCBI taxonomy): domain Eukaryota; kingdom Metazoa; phylum Chordata; class Actinopteri; order Perciformes; family Anarhichadidae; genus Anarrhichthys; species Anarrhichthys ocellatus. Next base: position 3,647,703 of record NW_022280054.1, on the reverse strand, counting down.
GAGCTACATAGAGTATACCATTAATACTCTGGGTCGTTGAGGAATTAAATAATTGTATGAGACAATTTAGCAATATTCTAAAATGTAAAAACATTCAGTATCTATGTTTTGCAAACTGATATTTGAGCCACACCCAGAAGATGATGAGAGATATGGTGTGAACATTTTCTACCAGGTTACCTCTTATATGCTGTAAGCTTGCAATACATTTATAAAGACTAATGTTTCTGTAAATGTAGCATGACTTGCAAAGGTGAAGATAAAACAATCACACCGAGAGACAGAAACACACCTGAGTGATTCAGAATATTCTGAAGTGTTCTTCCTCCCATGTCAACGATGTAAATGTCTAAAACAGCTTTGACGTCAAATGTTTTCACATTGTCTTTGTATTAACAAAACAAAACAAAAGATGACGTTTCCTGTGTTCTTTTTCTATGCTCTAATAATTTCCTTTATATTGTTAACATTTGCCCAAAGGCCTTTCACCACGGCCTAACAGCTGCATCAAAGTCATTACACTGACATCAGGTGGAAATCAAAAATGTTCTAATGAGATCCATCTGCTTGAAATTAGTTTTACAAGCATTTAAAAGATCGTAGTGCCACAGGTGTGAGAGGTCTTTGGCCAAGTATGCATACACTGCACCCTTATTAGAACACATTGGAAGCAGTCAGACAAAAATATGAATCTTTTGTTTTGCTGATAGAGCTAAAAAAATCTAACATTTAATTTATCTTTAGTCTTTTGGTCACAAGGTTCCTATTTGTATCTGTTTTCACAAGTTGCTTGAAGGTAATATTCTGTTAGCATGCACAAATGCTTGTGTGCATATGACATGAGTGTGTGGGGTTGTATGACATGTCTATGTATGGAGACCGCCTGTCTGTACAGCACTATAATACGCAAAAGAGTGTCCAACACTCGCCTCTCCAAACAATAGAGAGATGGACGCCGCTCCTGCAGTCAGCACATTACACACACAGGGCTCAAAGGCTTGGACCAGCTGCACCAAGGATCAAGAGAAAGAGAGACAGAAAAAGACAAAACAGATCACAGAGAAACTGGAGAAAATGACTGAAGCGAAGAATAAAGAAAGAAAATAGAGAAAACAATTTAAAAGTGGTGAGGGATGGAATGTGAGAGCAGTGTGTGCAAAAGTAACTGACTGTGTATGTGTGTGCATGTGTGTAGGTGTGTGTGTGTGTGTGTGTGTGTGTGTGTAGAAAAGCAAACTTTCTGCTGATGGCAGTGACTGTTCCCGGTCCCCCACAATGGTGCAGGACAACAAAACAGGCCGCCGCGTCAGCACGACTTGCCCGTAGATTATCAGTGTGACCTTTGACCTCGCTTCATGCTCCAAAGAGCCCACAGCCAATGAGAAGTCAGAATCCAACCTCTATAGACATGGCATGGAGGTGAATGTATATATATATATACCCACTAGCAACGCCTGCGTCCATCACTTTCTCCAAAGGTCGGTCCGTTTCAACCTGCAATTGTAACTGTAAGTTTCCACTTAAGGTCTTCTAACTTTTCAAAAACTGCTAAATTCATTGGATATTAAGGGGGATACTGTGGTTTTCCTTGTCTGTTCACGCTTTGGACTGAAAGAACCAAGCAAGTATTGGCTCTTCTCTTAAACCTTAACTTTGGACTGAGCAGATGGAATATTGACATAAAATACAGCCGGGTATGATTTTACTTTTTAGTGCTGCTCTCATGTTCAGCTGCTCATCATGAGGTAAGATGTAAAAGAAACATGAGGGGCTGTGCCAAATACTTTATCCTTAAAAAATGGATCATGGAAGGTTTGAAGAGATCAGTTCTTTGTTGCTGGTTTAATAAGTGTTTTTGCTCTCATAGAAAGGAAAAAACCTCAGGGAATGAACTGGGAATATAAAGACGAACACCACTTTGAGGGAAGAATCAGATGAAATTAGGTTGCTAAAAAAAATGTTGTAGGGATTTAGGAAAGCAAAACATTAAAAAGAGTTCAGTTATTCCTCACTTTTCATGGGAACAGTAAAATAAATAGCAGCATAGTGTACAAATGTACATTATTGTAGAAATCTGCTTACTTCTTAGTTTTTTTGTTTCCAAATTTAGATTGAGTGAAAAGTCTTGAGGTTTATGTTTCAGTACACAAGAAAAGAAGTCCAAGGGAAAAATATATGACAGATTGTTTCCACAATGTGTTTCAACCTTGAAGAGCAACTTAACATTCCTTGAAAATGTAGTTTTTGTTGACTTCCAGCAGTTTAACTCCTTGTGGTGAAGTAGTGTACTCCGGGGTCTGTCAGTGCATCGTGACATCATTGTTGGGTGTGGTTACATTTGCTCACTCAACCTCACCCATCAGGGATTCTGATTATGGTCGGAGTGAAACCGGTGGAAACTTTCAACCACAGAGGGCAGAGTTAGTTAACCCTTTAAAGCCCTCCTAATGCTGCACAGTCAGACACATTTTACAGTAAAACCATCAAAAAAATAAAGGTACATCCTGAAATCTATTTTTTCATATGCATAAATGTGAACATCGACAGAAAAGATACTGTATGAACAAGAAAATGTTCCCTTTTAGCCAAAAGACAAACAATGAAGGAATGAACGTTGGCTTGGAAGGATCCTGACTCTTATCAACAACAGGAACCATTGTGCTCACACACCACTCTCGGTGTACATGCTGTATTCCAGCAGTGAAGAATTGAGTAATTCCCCCTTTTCAAAGCCCCACAACGATATGTAAAAATGGCTGACTGACTTTGTGCTTCTGTCTCTAGATCTGATCATGTCTCACTCAGGTGCTCAAGGGAGTATTGGCAGCCACTCTGCCATTGGGCTGAGCAAAAACAAGGTACTTCTACTATTTATTGATTTTTAATCGATACCAATCATTGAATCATTGAAAATATTTTCAAAGACAAATGCCAACAGCTTGTTTTACCTTTCAGATATACCTCTATGAATATGAGAACTTCCAAGGCCGTAGGATGGACCTGTTTGGAGAGTGCAAAAACCTGTGCGAGAAGGGTTTCGATAGAATCGGCTCCATCAGAGTCGAGTGTGGACCGTAAGTCACCACACCTGCCATCAAAATATGTGTTACAACACGGTGTACATTTTTCCTAAATTAAATATGGATCTGTCTTTCTATCAATCTCTCTAGCTGGGTGGGTTATGAGCAGCAGAACATGACCGGTGAGATGTACATGCTGGAGAAGGGAGAGTATCCCCGCTGGGACACCTGGTCCAACAGCTACAGGTGTGACCGCTTCATGTCGGTCAGGCCCGTCAAAATGGTGAGTTGTCTCGCTGCATTTTCCCCACTCATCCATCTTCTTTTGGCACGAGGGAAAGTGCTTTTTATGGATGCTCTTATATGTGTATTTATAGGCTCATTCCACTGCCAGTATTTTTGGATTAAAGCTTTTATTAGCTGACATTTCTCTTGCCACTATGTTTCAATTTGACAATTTGTAAGTTGTGACTAAAAAAATACAGACAACTACAAGTATTTAATGTTTTCCCCAGAGGTTTGGTCCTGGCTTCTAAAACAGCATTATTATTCAAACCAGAAGCTGCACCACCGACATCTACAGTTACTAATTTAAAAGTGATTTGTGTCTCTTACAGGATCCCCAGGATCACAAGATTTGCCTGTTTGAATGTCCAAACTTCGAGGGTCGTAAGATGGAGGTGTGCGATGAGGATATCCCCAGCCTGTGGTCTTACGGCTTCCAGGACCGCGTTGCCAGCATTCAGGTCACCGGTGGAACGTAAGTCATTTCTGTCCACCAGAATGAAATGAAAACTAAAAGGACACGCAGCTAGATAAGCTACATGGCCAAAGAAAGTACAGCTTTTTTGTTCACTGTTCACTGGTGTTTCTCTCTACTTCCTCTCACAGCTGGGTGGGCTACCAGTACCCTGGCTACCGCGGCTACCAGTATGTGTTTGAAATGGGCCCTTACAAGCACTGGAACGAGTGGGGAGCCCAGCACCCCCAGATCCAGTCCATCCGCAGGGTGAGGGACATGCAGACACACCGCAGGGGCTGCTTCGAGATGACCGCATAGAGAGGAGTCCAGCAGACTGTGGGCTAACAGGAGGGAATAGCAAAAGGGGTCAGGCTTGCTATGCTGCTAACCATCCCTTGGAAATTATTCAACCGCCACATAAACGAATGGCTTTTGAGTATTGTTATGCTTTTACTGGTAGGATTTGGGAGTATGTGGCATCGTGAATGATTCTGATAAGAATCTCTGATTGTCACAGACTTCCAGAGTAACTGTAACTCCGGTAAAAACTGTAGCAATGCTCTCTGTCGACAGACCTCGTAGAAAGAATATGAAAGGGGGATTATAGGGGATTAGTTGATAGTTTGTGTTTATTAGTTTGTTTCAATGCTATTATAACCCTTTTATTTTATTTTGATTTACTCGCCTACGTGTTTCTAGCTGACATGATGCCAATAAGCCGGTTCGCCAAAGCGCTCTCCCACTCCTGGGATCCACCGATTTTAAAGAGTAAAGGGATAAACAATTATATCATTCCTCACAAAGTACTACCATGGACAGCTCTCAGCTCTGCACATGCCCTGCAGTAAGTTTGCCAAGCAGAGGGAGGCACTATCTGCTCATATTAGCAACAGGCTCAGTTCACTGACAGGATGAGGGCACTGGCCAGCCTGTGAATAACCAAGAGAAAGGTGGCTATGCAGGGTTGTGTTTTGCAGATGTGATCATCTTTTGGCTGGCCTGTTTCATCTCATTGATGGGGCTGTCTGGAAGATTTGCATTTAACACTTTCTCAGGGATGCTGGCATCTGGAAAGCAACTTTCCAATGAAGAAAAATGAAATAAAAATATTATAAAGCTGCTTTTGCGTATTTTATTTTCATTGAGGGTCATAATGATCCTTTACTCAGATGTTATTTAAAGTGTCAGTAATCAATGTGTTTTATTAACAATGGATCAAAGGAATATGTGTAATGTGAAGAGAATTATCGTCCAACTCTGCAGTGTCTCTCAGCCCTGAGGAGTGCATATTCTGTCTTTCAGCCAAATGTGTTGGTCTTCTGGCCCACAACTTTGCTGTTTTGAGTTCAGTCTCACTGCTCTCATTGACACGGTTTCCATTAGCTGCAGGCTGCTGCTGTTTTCATCAATAAATCTCTGATAAATCCACTGTACACTACCTCACTCACACCAAATGACAAAGTGATAGACTTGCATTTAGCAGCTAAAGCGCCAGATATTTCCTTCAGGAGTCGGTAGAGACCATTAACATTTCAACCTTAGGTTCTGGGAAGCTAAAATGCACAGTGTGAACCTATCAGTCGTTTGCTGATTTCGCATCCACCTCTTTGTACACAATGGTAACAGCTCACCTAAACAAAATGTCATTTCAACATGTTATTTCTGACCCCTGAGAACCTCTTCCTCACTGTGGGAGCTCATATTGAGTAATCGGTTACAGTTCCTGACTAAAGCCCAGCCATGCACACTCTGGTGTATCAGCAGATGACGAGGCGCGCAGACTGTCAGCCACGCACCACTGGTCGGTTTAAAGCCACAGGATTTGGATTAAGTAGCTTGTGAGAGAACCGATGAGCCTTTGGAGCGGGAGGGGAGGGAGCTAAGGGGCTGATTTTTATCTTTTACCGGATCGAGAAGGGGAGGAGGCACGGAGAATGATTTATTCTTGTAGCAGCACCGAGCCTGTTTGCTGTGCGGCGTATTAGCCAGCGCGCAACTAAAGGCTGCGACGCAAGTAAATCGGCTCCTGCGGCGACGACGCCGAGAGCATTAGAAAGCCTCAGCTCCTGCCAGGTTGCGCACCGAACAGCCCTCTTCTGTTGGACATGAAAGTGCAGCAGGGCTGCAACTCGTCAGACATGGGGATCCCGGTTACAACTGAAGAAGAATTGCGCAAAAATACCGTAATAACGCCCGACGATGTGCTCGGGCTGCAGAAGATCACCAAGAGTAAGCAACCTTAATTTGCACGGTGGGGAGAGTAGTTAAAGCCTTAGTCTGCATTTAGAGGAGACTAGTGCAACCCACTTGCTGTTGCGTCTTTGTTCATTGTATTTCTAACAATGTAACATATTCCCTGCGTTCGTTTACGGTTTTTATTGACTGTCTGGACACAGATACCATGGACAGCGACACAGAGAGTCTCTGTAGCCTCAAGACTGATCACTTTTAACCGGTGTGTATCACAGTCAATAAGCAGTTACAGGTTTAATGTCAGGCTATTATTTGATTTATTTACTATGTTGATTGGACCGTAGATGGGACAAGCAGCATGTTGAGTTTCCCTGTTACTAATAATACTAGCATGTGTGATTGTAAGTGTTTGCAACGTGGGTGAGTGTGTGGCAGGCATTGAAAGAGAGAGAAGGTTATTGAACACTTCCTGGTGTGCTTCTCAAATCCAGCTGAAAAATAAATCTGGCTCTTACTTCATCCTCATCTCAAGACACCTCTGGCTCAGAGGTAACAGGTGGCCAGAGATGTGGTCCACTGATTATAGCTTGTCACAGACTGTGGTCAAGTGGAACAAATACAGGAGAAGAATACTATCAGCCTTTTTATGGAAACTGTTTCCAGATTATGTCATGGAAACAGGACAGGGGTAAACTGTTAAAGGCCACTATGCCTGGTTTCAAGCAGAGTGAAGTCTGAGGAGTTCAACAAACTTTGAAATTCTATTTCACAAGTATAATATTTTGTAACAATATATATATATTTTTTATTTATTTTTATTTCCAGTGATAAAATATTTGCTGTCAAGATCTTGCTGTTTTGATTCAGGGTAAGATTGGGACTTAAATGGAAATGTGAAACAAGCATGGTTTAAGTACAGTTTGCAGAGGTGGCATGAAGTCAAAACTACGGAGGCTGACAGAATATAGTTGGTTCAAAGAAAGAAATGTGATTAGTTGAGTCTACTTCATAAGTCTAATGATCAGCATGAAAGTTATTTATTGAGCTTGATATTAGTTTGTCAAATAAATAAATAAATCTTAATTACAGGTCTAGTTTTTAGCATATTAGAAACTGTGAATGGGGGTTGGTATAGTGGACCTTGCCTTTTTTTTTTTTAATCTAATGATATTCTGAGTGTTTCCTTCACTTCTTGCCTAAACCACACTTTCAAAAACATAGCAAGAAGAAAACCCACAATAGATCTCGAACAAATTGTAAATATTTGCAATTTTATTGTCGCTATTAGTAGCAGGTTTGAAACCTGCTTTCACTCACAAATTGATTAATTTGTCTTTTAATGAACTGACAACTCAAGACACATAAGTAATTACACATTATTGTTTTCTAAAAGGTAAATTTGCATTCACTTTCATTAATTCATATTTATAGCAGTGGTTGACGCTGAAGTCAAGGGTCAAAACTGAACCCCTCAAAGATAAAACCCCCTCAAATTTAAACATCAACTCTTTGCTCTCATCTCCTCTCAGATCATCAATTCTGTTTTCATTGGGTATCCCCTCAGCAGAAATGCAATTCAAGGGCTCCATCAGTGCAATTATACCTAAATCAGTCATGATGGTGCAGTAATCTCCGCTCTCCACTGACATCTAAGTAATCTGGATTATGTCAAGGGGGCTGGAACGCAATGACCCGTTACACCTCAGGCTATTAATGACCCTGGAGCTGGAGCGTAAGTGAGTTTGTTTACATTGTGGATGTCGGATTAGACATGCAGTTGTTTTGTTCCCTAGGTGCAAATTTTAAAAGAAAGATATGTGAAGTATTTTCTCAAAGATACTTGATGGTCAAGAATGGCTTTTGTAACCCCTCAACAACATTTCTCTTCATTTGAATGAAAGCTGGATGATGTTTGTACAAATTCATTTGAATCTGCTTCCATGTTTCCTGTTAAGTGATGAGGGCACAACAATGTCTCTCCAAGGCCCAATCATTTTAAACGACAGACCATACCACAGAGAAAAGCATAGTGTGCCGCACAATTCAGGTTATTATTTTCTGCTGCAAAAGAACGAAATTCGCGGTGTGAAAAGAGAGAAGCAGAAAATGCGTCACCCTGCAGTGTAAATTACTTTTACAGTTGTGCTTTTGGGAGGTAAATGCCACCATTTTGGGGCAGCCCAGCTCCAGTCTGTCATGCTGGTTCAGTGCTGATAAGCAAGGCAGAGCGCCTCATTGTCAAACAGGCGGAGAGGAGAAGAAATATAATCCAGGCAGCAGAGAAGCGCCGCTGTGATGGGGAAAAATGACACATTATCAGTTTACATGAAGGATGATTTATGATATGCATGCAGGCAGACAGAAATACCGGTTACAGAATAAATGTTAGATTTATAGTTGACATCTTGTAACCTTCTAATAACAAGAATTACTGTAATTGCTGATGGCCGCAGAAGGGAAAAATAGAATTATCCTTTATTATAATCAACATAAATTCTTGAAGAACCTCCGCTGTTAAACCTATTATCATTTTATCGTGTTCAGTGCTCTTCTGAAATTGTTATTTAGATCTCTGTTGTACCCACTTACCTCTAATCCACCATGTCTAATTGTGTTTGAAAGTGCTCAGGGCAGGATTTCCTGTTGATAAAATATGAAAACATGCTCTTTAGTCTTTCAATTTGACTGCAAAAGTTTTTAAATGTGAAACATGAATTTAAGAGATACACTCTTCAGTTGGATTATAGCAACCTCAGAGGTCCAGATACTAAAACAATACACAGGGGGTCACAATGTTGGTGAGTACGTGACCCAGTGAAATAAGATCCAGGAAGTCCAGTTTGATTAACAGATTAATGCGTCTAAAGGTGTACCAAGACTGTACAATGGTTTATAATAGGCTACTCAGACAGGATTGTCCAACTCGTAGTTATCATGCTGCCAAGGCTGCACATTAACTTGTCCCGATTGCAGGTAGCAGCAGAAGGAGCCAAACGAGGAAAATCTAGGAAATAACGGCTAGAACTACTTTCTGAGAAAGACACTGGGACAAGGAAAACACACAGACTAAATACACAAGGACAGGAAGGTTTAAACCAAGGAACAGAGGAAACTAATCAGAGCGGGGCAGACAATCAAACACACAAAGACAGGAAGTAAAACCAAACATGACACATAAGGAGTGAACTTATCAAAATAAAATAGGAAACACTAAAACCAAATGCCAGGATCTTGACATAAACTTTGATATACATTTTAGCACTTTAGGAGCGTACATTTTGTCCCTCTTCAATGACATTGGAAGTGCATTAGAGTGAAGGCAAAAAAAAAAAAATCAATGTCAATCTGACATACTTGAACAATTGTGAATCTGTCCTTTAATGTGCAGATTGTGGTGTAGAGGAGACGACACGGTGAAGCTTTTCATGACAAACCTGTTCATACCTTTTCTGACTGGACACACAAAGGTTGTATAAAAGGCCTGCTGTGTTAGGCTGATGGTGAACAGTTTGCTTGTCAAAGGCACTCACGGTGTTGCACAAATGGAAAGTGTAGTTGTAGTTGTATGTAAAGTGGAAAAAGAGAACTTAGGGGAGAAGTTTGAATCCTGAAGTGGACGTGCTTGTTTGATTTTCAGTTTCAAAGTTACATACCTCTTAAAAAACACTCTCAGACCCCATTACGGTTTCTTAGGGGATGTATAGGCTCTGCCTCTCTTGATCCTGACTGAAAGAATCAACATTGATGCGTACTTTTGCCCCATCCAAATGATTTAGTCAGCACAGCCCAGTTCCTTATACACTAATGGGTGATCAATTATTTGGTGTTAATAAGTCTGCGACACAGAGCAGTGCTTTATCTACTTCGGGCGGGGGATTCCACTCTGTGATGTCTGCCAACACAATGGATACAGCTTTAATTAAAATTGATTGGTGCAGCCGGCTCCTAATCTCCCTGGCACAGCTGTCACAAGGTTACTCTTTCATGGCGATCTGACATGGAGAGAGATGGCTTGTTGCATCCACATCAGTAATCAACACAATCTCATGAACTGTCTTTTTTTTGTGCTTCCTCTTTCTCTTTGAATCAGGCAGTTGTTGACATACTCGGGATCAAATGAACTCAATATCCGTCCGTTTATCACGTTCAAGGAGCATTATGTAAGATTATCCTTTAGAGTTCTATCGGGTTATTGATCATTACCAATAAGTCAGTGATTACTGGCTGGTGCTGATATTTAATAATAATAATAATAAAATTCATTTATAGAGCTCTTTTCACAGACAAGAAAATCACAAAGTGCTTTAACAGAGCAGAAATTTAAAAGCATAAAAAACACAATGTGACCATATGGTCAATAAATTACATACAGAGAAAAAAAAATAAAAAATAAAAATAAATAAAAAATTTAAACATTTTAAGAGCAGGTCCAGGACATGGGTTGTTACTTAAATGCCAGCCTAAAAAGGTGGGTTCTGGCTGAAGCTCTGTGTGAAAGTCGTACACTGCCAACTGTGTGCATTTGGGATTTTAATTGACAAAACGGAAAAATATGCAGTTAACACCTTCCATATCTATTAAGCTACCTCTATTCCTTCAGGTTTTGGTACTAAATCTCATTAGCGCAGACCGACATGCAAAGAAGACCCTCTTTGTACCGATAAGAGGTAAATAATCCTAAAGACCTCGTCACAGAGAGCGCCAGCATACATTTCTCCACTGTCCAATGTTCCCATGATCATGGACGATATGCCTCTTACATGGCACAAGTGGATTTTCAATGGCTTGCACATTATTAACTACAGCATGTCAGCTAACAGGATTTACATAAGTACATAATTATGATCCAAGCTTAACATTGTTGAAAAAATGTCTTCTGCATTAAGAACCAAACTTTCTTTCCTCGAGGCCCCACAAAATCAAGCAATGGCTTCTTGTGACCCACCTTCACTGGTTCCATACGAGTTTGAGATCTTCAAAAAGTGGTCTTGTGATCGGTCTCGAGGCCAAGATCTATCTCAAGTACTACAACACTGACTTTATCTATATCAGTCTTAATTTATACATAAATGTACCCTGTACCCAATGAAAATATTCATCTCAACACTCTTTTTGGGGTCTTTGTTGTGCACAAAAGAGAGAAATTAGAGCAGCTGAAATGCTGTAGTTGCTTCCCTTGACCTGTTGAACAAAAAGGATGAAAGTGGGCGCTCATTGGAGAGGCAGTAATAGCTTGAATCACACATTTACATTTGTTTGCAGGGTGACTTTTGCATGCGATTCCTACAGAAAAAAGCATTTAATTCACAAATATTACAATAATCTACTGTATTTTACTGAATATGCATCATTGATTGATAGGTATTTATTTGCTTCAAAATAACTCAAGTGCTAAATTTTGTTTGGTTAAACACCATCAATGCATTTCTTGTTGTTCGATGCTTTAATGTCAATGAAACTCTTAAGAGCTTCTTTCTCAGAACATCCTGAGTATAAACTTTTACTGGTGACAAGGCTTTTTCTCTTTTTAGATCATGCCCATGGAGGGAAGAAGACAAATTATTAATCCCCTAAATATAAGTGGTCAGTGTGCGTGTATGTGTGTGTGTGTGCGCGCGTGTGTTTTTCTGTGCTTGGCGAGAAGTGGGAAGTGGTGTCATGTTGATCACCTGAAGAAAAGACTCTTGTTCGTTTCTGTTTTGAAACAGGGTTTTAAAATGAAAACGATCTACACGGGTATTTCAGCAGCGTTTTAGAAATGATTTCCGTCCATACTAACATGCCTGAAAACAAAAATCCCATGACTATTCATGTACACTGGGCATGCAGGTGCTGGTATAAATAGGAAGTAGATTGGTTGCATAGTTACAGAAAATACAACAGAGTTATTATACTATAATATTATAAAACTATACGAGTAATAACAGGTCAGGCTTGATACTTAAGATATTCCTCTCAAATTGAAAAAAAAACAAGTTTTCTTTGTCAAACTTAGTTACAAGGCTGCAGGTCTTGCTCTCTCTCTCCCACACATCGCATTTACTTTAAAATGAACACTTACAAATCAAAGTTTACACGATTATGGGTCCATAAATGTGGTCAACACGCGTCTCACGGTTTCATTGTTGTCTGTTGTTACACTCGTAGCTCTGCCAGTGGCTGAATTCTCTGTCCCACTTACAGTTTCTTTGTGAACTTCACAATAGTTGTGCAGAACAAAATAAGCATTGATGAGAAAAAGGAAAGTCCTTTGTTTTGTGTCCGTCGCCCTCCTCAAAGCGGGACTTTAAACGTCCGCTCCGTAGGGCTGATAATGCTGCTAGCCACACAGCTCGCTAATTGCTCCAATAACAGTTGCTTCCTCTGCATGTCGGTAGTAGTAGAATTATAAAATGCTAAATTTATCTGCACAACAGCTGCTAGTATAGACAACAAGGTCAGCAACGTCTGTGATCCATAATCCATGTTGAATTAACCACTGGTAGTCAATCGGTAATCAAGGCGGGCTTTTTTTCCCGTCCGACGGCTTGACTCCGAAGACCTAATCAAGTAGCGGCCGAGGGTGTGCGCATCATCGTTGTCAAAGGTCCCCGGTTTCCCCATCCACACTACATCACAACACCAGAGTTTTCAAACTATCACAGCTTCGGTAGCGTTTTTTACACCCCCCTGTTTTTGGGGGTTTAAAACTCCAGAGTACTGCGGATGCTGGGCGTAACCGTAGTAGAAGATATGCGTTTTAAAATGGAAACGTAGTAGTGTGGTTGTAGCCTTAGTTACATTTATGCACTGGCTGCACAGTACATACAAACCAAATTGTAACCCTAGTCGGATGATTACAAAACCTACCGGTCCTTGATTGCTTTTATAAGTATTTGTCTTGTCTATTTAATAATTAGCAAGCTGTAGGAGTGCTGATAGGCAGTTTATGCTTGTAATGCAAGAAAGTCCGCTAAGGGCGGTTGTTATATGTATCTACTGTAGTTACGTTGGTACGTTTTTTACGTTAGAATTTTAACAAATGATGATCTTTTTTCTAAACTAAACCAAGAAATTTTGTCGCCTAAACCTAAGCAATCGTTTCGCAACGCTAAACACGTGGCATTGTGTGTTCCTGCAAGCGTGATACAAGCCTGATCTGAAACATATTTATGAAATGTATCAGCGTATCCTGTGGTTTGCTAGGTTGCTCATCCCACCCTGACCTTGTTTATACACTAACTTTGATTAAAATATATTTCTGTTGAACCTGGAAATTTGTGTGTCCAACACGACAAAGGATCTTAATTGACTTTAAGAGTTAGATGAGAAGATCTTATCTTTCATGTCTGTGTGCTAAATATGACGCTATAACTAACATTTTATGTCTCGTTTATTTAATAATCAGTGAGCTTTCGAGGTGCCAGTAGGCCGATTTTGTTACCCTCAAAACCGATTTCGTTACCTACCAGGCCAGCTGTTTCGCCCTGTTTGCAGGCTTTATGCTAAGCTAAGCTAATCGTTTCCAGGCCGTAGATTCATATCACCGTACAAACATTAGAGTTGTCTAGATCTACTCTAACTATTGGCATATCCCAAAATGTCAAACATTGTTTTTTTGTCTTCATGGTTCAGGGAGCTTAGATCACAATATTTGTTCTCAAAAAAACCCTCTCAGATACATTTATTTTTTCACACTGATGCAGGCCGGAGAAAGATAAGAGGAAAGAATCTCATCTGCATTCAGCTGCTCTGAACGCAACTTCTCCACGAACCTCAGCGTGTGCCAGTTTGCCTATAGGTGCTATTAAAGGAGAGACACGCAACAGCCTGCCATGCACAGGTACACTGTACATCGTGATGTGAACATCAAGGTGTAACACTAATGTCACTTGCTGCCTTTGGCTATGGATTATTTCAACGTGAAGACAAGTAAACATGCCTGCATTGTTCTTCCTCATGTTCTGGGATTAATTTAACACAGTCTTTGCATTGATCGGAGACCACAGGGTCAAATGGAAAGAATATGGCATGTGAAGTCAATCCCTGTGCTGAGAGTCTGTAACTCCGGGCTAATCTTGAGGATTAAGGAGCTATAAATGGCAGCTCGCTTGCTCTTTATGAGTGCCACTTTGGTGCGAGACAGGCTCTTTGTATCTGAACACATGAACACAGCTTGACTCAAGACTTGGTGCTAATTTTACTCTCTTTAGAGGGGCTGCAGCCAGGGGGATCTTTTCAAGACTATGTATTTCAGTAGAATGAAAATGATTATGTTTCACAAGAATCTGCTGTTGGTTTTTGGGTCTATGACTAATGCCTGTTAGCATAGATGAGATTGACTGTTAGAAACGACACTGCTAGGCTAAAAACATTAAACTACATGGAAATCACGATAAGATGAATGTAGAAAGTCCTGTATGTAATTATGGCAGATCACCTGTGCTGGGAGTTAATGACGTGTTTCCCCCCGGGGACAAGAAAGCGTATTGTAATCTAAGTCGAAGTCACTGTTCACACACACCGATCTGCACATACTGATTCCCCCTGTGCTTCAAGCTTTGAAATCTGGCAAAAGGAGGCCTTCAGGCTATAGGAGGAGGCTTCAGGTATATACCTTCATCGGACGTGACGCATTTAATTTGCATATCTCTGATGCCTTACCTAAGATACTCTCCTTTGATTCACTGCTGCACCTTGTTGTTGCGGAGCAGCCAGGTGGATGAGGGGAAGGAAAAAGACGGGCTAATAGAGCTGGCACACTATCAGAAGGAGTGTTGCTAGGTGACAGTGTTGAAGGAAGTGAAGTGGAGCACTGCATGTGTGTGCACGCGTGTGTGTGTGTGCATGTGTGCATGTGTGTCGGGGGAAAAACAGAAGGAAAGAATAAAGAAAGAACTGAAATATGAACATGTAAATCAAGATAAGGTGATTCATGCAATAGGGAAATAGCAGTTAACAATTTTTTATAGTAATTTTAATAGCTTGGTTGGATTTTGCATATGCCTTTGTCTCATAGCAAGGAGAAATCCTTCAAACACTAAACTTTCGTATCAGAAGAATGACAACACCACTGATAGTTGTATTGGGGTAAAAGTGAATGGTTAAAGGAATCGTTCAACATGCACAACAACCAAAGTGTAAAAACAACAATTTGTGGTTTTACCGGGGGTTATGTGCCCAGACATATGAAAAAAGGCCCTGGTTCATCAATAAAAAAGACAAACTTCAGCCTGTAACAGAAGCTACCTTCAGATAGTCAAAAACTTTTATAATTGTATTCCTCAAATCCTCCGTCACCATGTTTCTCTCTCTCTACCAATTGTCTGTCTCTCACGAATTGAAAATGACTCATCGTTCAGTGTGTGTGTTTTGTGCCTTTTTACCCCTCCATAGCTCACACTTTATGTTGTTCTCACCGAACAGTGAGCATCTGAAAGTATCTCATTACTCCTACAAATCTCTGAAAAAACTGTAGTCGGTCGTCATCAGTCAAGCTGCTCCATGAGCGGAGGCTATGAAATCAAATCAAAGAGGTGTAGTCTATGCTACCGTGCTCCGGGTTTGATACGACTGTGGGAGTGACATGGTTGTGTGTGATTACTTGTACTGGACTGGGTGAAAGTGACTTCACAGGCTGAGGTATCAGATGAAATGCTCCATCTGTCTTCCTCAGCATGTCTGGCAAGTAGCCACCTCTGATTCACAAAAAGCTTCTATTGCTAATCTGCCCACAAAGAGGGCTGCTCGGTGACCGCTCACTTACTCCAGTCCTTATACTGGGTAAAGAAAGAGTATTTTCTACCAATTACTTCAATTGATGTATTGATATAATGTGACTATAGTTTGGGGATGAACATTGGTGCCTTTAGAAGGTTTTTAACCATGTTAAGAATAATAGAAAATTATAGTAAGATGGTTTTGGTGCATTTTTTGTCCATTGAGGAAAAACAGACAAATATTTTCAGAAAATTGTGTGATATGAAGTAATTATGTTG
The DNA here is from genome assembly GCF_004355925.1 of Anarrhichthys ocellatus. Lineage (NCBI taxonomy): Eukaryota > Metazoa > Chordata > Actinopteri > Perciformes > Anarhichadidae > Anarrhichthys > Anarrhichthys ocellatus. Next base: position 3,631,771 of record NW_022280054.1, on the reverse strand, counting down.
CAGCCTTTAAGATCAGAAATGGACAGTTCTGAGCTCAATTATAATTACGAAATCCTACAGCTGTTATTAATCCTATTAATTAACCCTTTATTAGACCACACGACAAGGTATTCTGTTTTTGTACTGCATGATAACAAGGCTCAGTTCAGTGTCGGCAGTACAGTATTACACACAGACAATATAACATATTACAAAAACAAAGCAGGATTAAGGACTATTTTAACACCGATTGTGTACTAGTATGAAAGTGCTCTATAAATAGCATGTGAAAGTGTTTCCTTGCTGTACCTTTAGAAAAACCACAATCACAGCCTACAAACTATAGGCTTAAAGTAATATTCTCAGAGCAGATAAGCGTCCCACACCAAATGAACTAGCGGCACCAGAGGGCACTGCATCAAACAGCAGCTCTCTAACCTTTTTACTGTCGTTTGGAAGGCAATATAAAGAGACTTTGCATTTTTGAGCCAGAGCAGCTTAACATGGAAACATCTTGACCAGTCTTGTGTTGTTCATCGTGGAAGCACTCCACTCACTTACAGTGAGGTAACATAAAATCAACAGCCAAGACAAGCCCAGTGCATTCTGCAATGCATGTGCAGAGAGATGCAACAGCTTAAAGTGTATATAAAAACTACACACACACACGCAGGTATATATGCGTTTTCTGCACACATGCTAAATAAAAACATCCTTCCCATCAACATTTACCCAGCTAACTACCAGTCTATAGTTTTTGCTGATTAGTTCTTGACATGACTAACTGGGGATATTCAATTATTCTAGATATCATTTTGGGGGGGCTGCATGTCAAAGTTAATGTAGTATTTCAAATCAGTGGACATTGAGAGACATGCAGGCAGAGTTCAAACAGGGTCAGGATCAGAAGGCTGGTGGGTTTACCGGGAGTCAGGCAAGGCGGGTAGAACAGGGGCAGGCAGGATCGGTAACAGGAGATCAGTCCGTGAGAGTGTGCTGGAGAGTCTGGCATAGAACCGAAGAACAATCTGGCAAATGTTTCTGGGAGGCAGGAGTCTATATAAGGGCTTGATTACTGATCAGAGGCAGGTGAGTGAACAGGTGAAGGGAGTTTAGACTGAGGAGGGAGTGACTGACAATAAGAGTGAGGGTGTGGAGCTGAACTGTGACATTTATAAGTTTATAAAGAATGAAAAAACACAAATATCAGTCAGTATCAGTCATTGGTCCTTCCTCTGTCCTGGATGCTTTATCTCAGTAAGCAGAGAAGTTCACCAGAAAAAAAAAAAAAAAGCTTTTAGCCGATCTTGCCTGCTGTGCTTGTGTAAACATACCGGCGGTGGCCGATGAATTAGGTTTTACTGTTGTTTACATTGTCTGTCCTTGTTGCACAGATGTATTGATAAGGTATTGGCTTGCAAATATTTTATTGCACGTACAGTAAAACGCGAAGTTGCCATCAACTGGAGCATCCTTCACTTCACCACAGCGAGCTATCTGCTTGCACTTCGTGTGTGTGTTTGTGTCTATGCGTGTGTGTAGTCGGAGGAACTCAGCTTGACAGAGAGAGCAGAGCAAATTCCCGCTGCAGTGTGACAATAAATGACATCAAAACATTACAAAAGTATGAATAAAAACACCACAAACATCAGAGCTTATCAAAACTCCGGTAATTTAGCACCGGGCCTGTTTAATACCGGGTTTCGGAGGGCATCCCTAGAAAAAGCAAGCAAGCTAACCTAAGCAAAAGGCTATGTAGATATAAATCGCTTTTTCTAAGCTAAGAAAAACAAGATTCTTAGTTCCAGGTGATTATACACTGATTAAAACATAGTATATGAATATTATATTCCATTGCTGCCAATTAATCCCCCTAAATGTTACACACTTGTCTTTCAACAATAAGCCCTAAATAGTCCTGTTTCACAAGAGGGGTATTTTTGGACAAGGTGTCAGGTATGATGGACTGTACTTGACTATAAATATCTTCAGGCAGGTGGCTAAAGCTTGTTTGACCCATCTGTTCTCTAACCCTCTCAAAACAGTAGAGGATGCAGAGTTTGTGTATGCGCAGACACACGGATGCTTTCATGTGTGTGTATCTTATTCACTTTGACCTCCATTGACCTTACAGTCCTTTTAAATCTGTTGCATGAAGTCGTCAGTAAGAAAGACCCTTCAACCCTTTTGCAACATATAGACCGCTAATAATAACAGCCCTTACCATAACCCTAATAAGATAGTAAGCGTGTGTGTGTGTGTGCGGGGGTGTGTGTGAGAGAGAGAGAGAGAGAGAGAGAGAGAGAGACTCCCCATCCAACCAGCCGGTCCATGTGATGGTAAAACACAATAAGCCTCTTAGGTCTAATCCTGCTGTGTTGGAAGGGGGGTGTCTCACATGCACACACCCACACACACACACACACACACACACACACACGCACACACACACTGCAATCATGACCAAATCAATCACCCTATTTAGGTACTTGGGTTTCTTTCTTTCAGTGGCCTTGTGTTCAGTCAAGTTAACGGTCTGCTGTTCAATGCAAACAAAAACCAGAAAAGTAACAATGACTGTGAATGCAAAAAGAACAGCAGCCTGTTCAGTCAACAGTATTATAAATAAAGTGTGTGTGCGTGTTATGTCTTGTGTCTTTTTCATGCTCTATTTGATACTATTGTGATTTCAAACAGGCACTCCAAATCAAATGAATCAAACTTACATAAAAAGAAAACAGTAACCTCAGTAATCTCATAACATGCACTGTAACTACATTAGAGACATAAAACAAGTAGTACACACATTAACAATGACCTTAGTCAAACACTTAAAAACTCAACATTAAATTGGCTCCACAATACAAAACATGTCTGACAGGGTATGTCATGCCTTGGCACAGATTTGATGTGTAAAATCCAAGGTGAGCATCCAAAAACAGTTGAGTAGAATGCATTCAGCAAGCAGCAGGCTTATGATTGAGATCAGTTCAGACTTGCTCATAACAACAGATATTTCTGTATCTTGGCAGAGAACTACAGAGGTGACAATTTCTCATTAATTGACAGCTTGCTGCCTGACATGAAAGGTTTGCCTTCTTTCACAGTGACACCATGAAAAGAGAAGAAATAGATGTTTGTATTATCGGCTGAGAATAAATGTCTCAAGGGTCTTTTTTCTCTTTTTCAGATTATCTTTGTTCTCCAGAAGAAAATGTCCACATGATCGACTTCACCAGGTTTAAGATCCGGGACATGGAAACAGGGACGGTCCTGTTTGAGATTACTAAACCTCCAACAGGTCAGCTCCGAACAATAGAAACCAAATAACATATTATAAAACAGATCCACAAACACATGAATGCCCCCATTTTGTAATGGGACTTGTCTTTTTTGTTCTTTAAATGGTATTTCACTTGTTAGATTTTATTGTATAATATTTTTCTTGTCTCCATGACCCATGTGGAGAATAATCAAATGTCATAATGGATATTTTTCAATTCAGCCAACGCTCTTCTTTTCTTTTAAATGTCTCTTGTTTCGCAGAAGGCAAAAAGCAGTGTGACCCCAACGCCGGGCGCTTTGTCCGATACCAGTTCACTCCAGCCTTCCTGCAGTTGCGGCAGGTCGGAGCCACGTAAGTTGACAATAAGTGTGTCTTTGAAGGCTGTGAGAGAGCAAGAGACGTGTTTCCGTGAAAGCTGATCAACCCTGCTGCACAGACAGAAGACCCATGCCGGCTGTGGGAGGTGTGTGGGCGTCAGTGTGGGACGGCAGGCTGACGATGATAAGTGTGAACATACAGAGCAGCCGAGCCCACCTGCTGAGTCAGGCACCAAATAGCTGTCAGTGCTTCTGAGTTGTGTTCATCATCAGACTCCTACTTTGTGACTGACTGCAGATTTAAATCCAGTCCAACAAACTGACTCATTTTGATAATCTAGGCTATATAAAGAAAAAAGCTCAATGTATGTTAGATACAATTTGCTTTGTGAACCATATAACAAAAGAGGTGTTATGTTATATTTAGCACAGCACCTCAAAAAAGGTAACATTTTTAAAAGACAATTTACAATTTGGGTTTTATTGTTATCGTCATCTTCCTTCTTTGGCAATCGTGCAAAAACACTCAACCAACTTGTATTTGTATTTTCATGATCCCACGGATATATTCCGTCTCCCCATTTGAATCCAATATTCCCACAGACTGTGTCAGCCACTACCACAGTCCAAGTAGCAGACTTTTTTCATTAGACCAACAAAGAAGAAAAGCACAAAACATTTCATTCAAAGTTGGGTTCGCCCTGACCAATCATCACTCTGGACGGGATGTAGACATCTGTGAAATCGCCAATAACAACCTGTTGAACTGATGAACTGATTGACTTTGTTGTAATGATGTTCCCATATGTTCCCATATATTTTTGTAAATATGATGTTATTATAACCGTTAAGGCCAAAACTATATAAATAAGGCCCTATAGTTTAAATGAACTGGAATTAACCTTTAAATGTTACCTGACCTTTGAGCAGTCCCCAAAGTTTCTCATTTGCTTCCAGGTTGGTGAATAAATGTCCTCCCTGTGTTTCTGCAGAGTTGAGTTCACAGTGGGAGACACACCAATCAACAACTTCCGCATGATCGAGAGACACTACTTCCGCGATCAGCTGCTCAAGAGTTTTGATTTCGAGTTCGGCTTCTGCATGCCCAGCAGCAAGAACACATGTGAGCACATCTACGAGTTCCCCGCGCTGTCTGAGGAAATCAGTGAGTGTCACACACACACACACACACACACACAATGCTGCAACACGCACGTGACCACAAGAGACAAACGCGCCCACACAGAGATCTAACAGGATTTAATCATGTAAAATCCTGAGTGTTGGGTGTTTCTTTCTCTCTCTCAGTGCGTGAGATGATCCTGCACCCTTATGAGACGCAGTCTGACAGCTTCTACTTTGTGGACAACAAGCTGGTGATGCACAACAAGGCAGACTATTCCTACAGCGGGGGGCCATAAGAAGATCACCCTCCACCTTTCACTCCTCCCTATAGTCTAGACATTTTACATGACATGTACCACTTCAGGACCAGAAACAGATGAACTAATGGACAATTCACTGGCATTAAACGCTCTTGTCTCCCTCCTGTTAACTGCATTATTTCCCATTCAGGTATTCAGCTCCCAGACCAATAGATTTCTCCCTTTGCCTCTTTGCAGGAACATCGAATTCTGCCAGTTTTATCATCATTTTGCATCAATGTGTGTGAGCGAGTGTGTGGGCAGCTAAGTGTCAGTACATACTGTTGATTTCAGTCTGTATATGTGGGTTCCACTTGATCATCAGCAAGACGTCACATTTTGTGTTTTTAAAAAATGAAGAGAGAAAGGCGACAGTGAGTCAGAGACACACCATGAAACATAAAGAGAAAATAAGTTACCCTAGAAAAGTTTAATAATAATTAATCCATTCAGGTGTACATTTATATCGTTTGTATAGGAAGCTCATTACATTTTTACTCCAGAAGTTTCTTAAATTTCTAGTAGCACACATCTGAATGATTCATTCTGTCATCGTTCGTTTGAACGAGCAACAGAAATGTGTACTTTGTCAATGTGAATGTGTCATTTGTTGTAAGTTTCCATGTAGTACTTCTAGCCTACTGAAGGAGTATTTTTTAAATAAATAGCCACTTTGAAGTGTCAGAAAACCAATACCATACCAATTTTGATATCCAGTACGTTCTCTGTAGTACTGAACACTGTGTATACTTTAATTATGATGAATGTTTTAAGTATAAAATGAAGAAGTATGTGAAGTTTTGACAGCGGAAATTCCATCACTGCAATAAATATTTTTTTCGAAGTCTTGATATCCATTGTTTGTTTGTTTTTTCACAACAGATGAAACTGAAAGGAAGAATGTCAACAGAACGGTGAAAATCATGTTGAGCAGATAATAGACAGTGAAGCTTACAAATAATCAGAATCAGACAAAATAAGTAAATACAACCCAGAGGTAAGGGAAACAGTTATTGTGTTCCTGTTTATAATTCATCTATTTTGCCGGCCTTGTTTCTCTGACTTTTATTGGTGAGACGGAAAGTTATTCCAAAATGATGATGTTACCTGATTCAATAGTTTAAATCTAAACAGTATCTTCTCAAATACGGTATTACTGATTTTCAGACACAGGTTTGGAAATGTACCACCTTCCAACAATTTAAGAGCAATGATTAAAGATTCCTTCCATACATGTTGTAAGACTGAAAAAAAAAGTTGCTTGGATAAATTATTTGTGTGTGGTTCCACAATTACCTAGTAACCTAGTTCAGATTTACATAAACATAACACACTTTAATTCGTTTACGACAATACCTTTAGAAAGACAGTGGTTGGTGAAACTAAGTAACCCATGTGCTTAAATAATGCCTGTAAATAAAGTTTCCAGCTGGTCCATATTGTAGTTATTCTTGCGTTTATGAAGCTACTTGATGTAGGAGACAAAAGTACTACAATATATTGAGAAAGTAAAAGATGTGACTGTTGCAGAATCATTGTAGATCATTTTAATTATGAAAAGATATTTCCTCATCTTTGTCAAAGTGTCTTTGCTGCCATCTTCTGTGACATCAGTCTTACTGCATTTTTAGCCATGACACCACTTATCACCATCACTCAGGCAAGCGTTGCTATTTAAACATCAGTACCCACGATTATATGAATCACGAGCCACGTAACACGTGTGCCGGTTTGATTTGGTGCGTGTGAGATGTGGGGCCACTCACCTGCAGCTTTGTTGCAAACCTTTCAGACGGAATGTTGGTAACTAACGGCAGCTTGTTCGGGTCTCGTGAGGAGCTTCCATTTAGTTACATGATGGTGCGTTCTAGCTCCATTCAGTAAAAAAATGAGCATTGGACGAAGTAAATAATAACGCGTCAGAATGTGTTCATGTGATCTTGTAAAATGTTGTTTTTGTGACGAAGGAGAAGTTTTGCACAGCAACATAAATAGATACAAGAGAGGGAATTATGACCTGTTTAACTTCCTAACACTAGCTCTAAGCTTAAATACTACATCATCAAAACTGCCAATGGCATGATTTTTTTAATCAATAAAAATAAAGTATTTTATTTCCTAATCATTTGAATAGTGTGTTTTTATCCAAATAAGCACTATTGATGACGAATAACAAAATAAAAGTATGATGATAATTAGTATTTTAGTTCATTAGCTATAGCTCTATTAGAAATAGGTACTCGTAAATAATCGTAAAAACTGTAAAACCATGATATGAATACTGACAATAATCCTGATATCAGAATTTCCTTTTGTCTTATCTGCGTAATCCGTTCTCATGTTTAGTTATTATGCTGAACGTTTACCACAGTGGAGCCAGTGTAAATGATACAATATGGTTTGTTTTAAATACTATTCATCTTAAATTATTTTTGATCATATTCAATAAGAAATTCAGTCCTGCAATAACAGTTTTTTGTTTATTTGTTTGTTAGTTGAAAAAGCAGCCAGCACTGAAAAGCATTTATATAATTCAGGCAACTGTACATTTGTTTCAGGTTGTAGTCAGTTCAATGTAAGGTGCTGAAGAAGAGGAAATCCTCCTTATCATCATAAACAACTTTACTAAGTCATAATTAATTGGATATGACAATTCGTAAAAGACAAAACATTTTTTTAGAATTACTTAAAAATACATGAATTAATACCACAATTATGTGACATGTTAGAATCAACGTAACAATACAGTTTGTATCAGGTAAATAAATAGCAAATTCACAAAGTTTTCAATAAGGAATTTAATTATAATTATTTATGTATCAACTGTCTCCTTTTTACTTTTCCATTTATAAAAACCTATTACCATTAGCTAACTCACCATAATATGTAACTGGAGCTCTTGCAAATAAATAAATGGGGGGTGGAAGAAATGTATATTTAAACAGACAAAAAAAAAGATATAACTATTTCCTATTTCGAGGATTTGATGGTTTAAATAACCACCAAGCTAATACTGTGGCAAGAAGCTCCTTTTGACAATATTCCCTATTCAGGTTGATATAGTAGGTTACATCAATAGTCAGAGTGTGAAAGAGCCCAAAGAGTCAGGTCTTTATATTAAGGAGATGGATGCGGTACAGGAAGTCAGATACCCAGCAAGACTCTCCACCCCTGAATAAACCGCAGGATGCAGTCCATTCAAACAGCCGTGCTGGTCAAAGATTCTGCCTGTGTTCTCGTCTTCGTCCTCTGCTCTTTGTCGACCGACGCCCGTCACCTCTGACGTCTGACCGTCACGAGACGTGACCCGCGTGAAGCCGGTCCGGACGTGGTGGTCCTGCAGGGCAGAGGTCGTGTGCGGAGTCACGGTGGTAACTTGTGGATCAGACACAAAGTTGTCCTGCTGTAACTCCTCCCACAAGTTACCTGGAGAAAAAAAAATAGAAAAATACATCTGTAACAGACACATAAACAAGCTTTTCCTGCAGGGAAAAGTCAAAATGTCTGCTGTGAAAAAGGGAAATTAGATGACAAAGACAGCAAAACTAAATGTCTCATCCATCATTAATGTAATTGATTGCACCTGTGCTTTTGCTTCTTTGACATGGAAATGTCTGCTGAGGTCTGATAGCAGCAAAAAGGTTCAATACAGCCACAGGATTTATATGAATCGACAAATCCTATGCAGACCCAAACAATATGCCACATTTTGACATCCTAGAGCTAAGCAACTGCTAGCATGCTGAAAAACAGCTATTTAGCATTAGTTAGCTAACTAGAGCAAACAAGACTTTGATGAGTTGCCTTCCTGTGTCCCAACCAAGTGAATGTGACGATGTGATGCGTCAATGACACGGTACTTTCTAGTCTCCTTGCACTTTGCTTGTTTTATTCCTATCCATCATATTGTCTCTGCTGTCTCTCGTACCTTGCAGCTGCAGGTCAGTCAGACTGGGGTTGAGCGTGTCGATGTCATAAGTGGCGTCCCCCTCCATCAGCAAGTCCTGCATGCTCCTGGAGCTGAACTCAGCCTGCAGGGCGCTATTGTAACTAGGTGGCATCTTACCAGCCACGGGGGAGTGCAAGCCTCCAGTGGCTGATGGGATGCCAGCTGCAGGCTGCTGTCCACAGGGTGAGTACAGGGCAAAGGAGTTGCTGGGGTGAGCAGCGGCAGGGGGAAGGTAGCAGGGCTGCTGAGGTTGAACATGGGCATACTGTGGACGCCGAAACAGTGGTCGAAGCTGGGCTGGGTTGCATGATGACGAGGTGGTGCCGTAGAAAGGGGCCACTCTGGATAACAAAGCTGGGTTGGTGTAAAGTGGCAAAGACCTGAGCTTGTTCGGTCCCTCTCCCATTAGACGATCAAGGTCTTCTGTAGAAAAAGTGTGTGTTGTATTAAGTTTGACTCAAGATGTACTAAAATTAAGAAGTAGAGGTCAGAACAGCAAGAACTGATTAAAAGGTCAAACATCTGTGCAGTACATCTTTGATTGTTTAATCTGTCACTGTAATGAATTCATGGTAAAAATCAATCTTCTGAAAAATATTATTTTCCTCTTCCTTTAGTTAATGTTCTCTTCTTGGGTACTGACTTCTTTCAATACGTTTAAGGGACACACCTGGTCTCGCCATGCTCCTGCGAACACTGATGGGGTCCTTGCGACGCCACTTGTGCAGCTCCTCCTGCATTTTGTCCACCTTGGCGGGATTGAGAGCCCAAAGACAGCCTTTACGGGACGAGTTCCCATTTTTGTTCTCCACCTTCTGAAAGCACTTGTTCAGGGAGAGGTTGTGACGCACAGAGTTCTTCCATCCATCAGGAGCTGACTGAAAATAGAGAGGAGTGAATAGATGCAGAAGATGGGGAAAGAAAAGATTTAAAGCAGCTGTTCTTATAATGTCATGTCAGAGTACTTCATAGTACAAGAAGAAAAGCAATGAGTACACATTATTGGGCGGCTACATATGCATCCAAACCACTGTGCTACAAGGACACATATCATTTCCTTTATAAAATGTCATCAAATTGGGAAAATTGTCAAATATAATTTCAGTGATCAGTGGTCCAATCAATTATATATGACCTTCTATTACATACATACGATAAATACAAACAACAAATCCTCACAAGCTGGAACAGTGAATGTTTTGCATTTTTCTTCTGTTTATTTCAGAAGTGAAAAGTTTTCCAAGGATATTTTAACAAGACTAAACGTCTACAGTAATGCTAGCAGCTCTGTGAGGCTGCGCTCAGGAACAGCAGTGCTTTAAACTGATTGCTAACGATAGCATGCTAAAATGCTTACATTGACAATGCTAACATTCTGATGTTTAGCATGTATAATGTTTACCATTGAGCATGTTAGCATGCATACATTTGTTATTTTTGGCAGATAACACAAAGTACATCTGAGGCTCACCAAAGTCAGTAAGATATTCATCCTCTGTGGAACAAGAAAGTCATGGCAATTCATCCGATAGACAGTTTCAAATGTCGAGTTTTACTTTTCACATACGCAACATATTGCTCCACTCTGCAGTGCTTTGTTGCCCTCTCGCATACTGTGCTTTAAATCCAAATACTGCATATAAATATTTGTTTAAATAAATGCAATATATATGACAACAAATTACATACAGCTAAAATACACAAGGACTGACCGACAGCATTCCTGGTGCCACACTGGCAGTGTGGCTAAAAAGGAACCATTACCATTTCATGGAAGGATCCAAAAAACGTATTTAGTTTTAATTTGTTTCACACAATAAAGATATAAATTAAACTGAATTGCCCTTTTTTGCCCTATCTTAGCATGAACTAGTGTTTCAGTATCTATGTAGCAAATTCAGCATCACTCAGATATTATGAGTGATGTTTCAAATTCCCTGAAATCCATATTCAGAAATCTCTTTCCCCGGAGGATAAAAGGTGTATTAATGTTTCCACAATCTGCAGTGCACTGGACCGAAATGATCTCAAAGATACCTGACAATATCCAGAAAGTATTCAGACCTATCTCAACAATCTCAGCCTTTGCAGAATGCGTTGACTTTCCTTAGAGTATCACTTCTCATCTGCCTCATGTGTTTTCTGGCCCTGCAGCCTATGTTTAATGTTACAGGCAGCTGTTTGGAAAGCAGCCATCTGTAAGGTGCCTTCTTAAATACGAATGGCAGCAAGTCTTTGAGCTCTTTCCAGAGGTGAGTCTGAACTTATTTGATTTGTAGATACCTGGAATCCTTTGAAGAATGTACAGTATTTGTGATGACCCAGGGTTCAATCATGGGTCTGTTCTGCGTGACGCATGCTGAAACCTGTTGTGTCTGCTCTGCTTTAATGTCGTACACTTTTCTTTTGCTGTGTGTTGGTTTTGTCTATACGTTGCTGTCCATTTGTCTATGAATTTTAATTCCGTTTCAATTTGAGATTTTGTTATTTTAGGCTGCCTTGAAACATCTGGCCGGGGACAGCAGATGGAAATTAGCCTCTCTGGCTAACTCTGGCTCGCTTACAGTGCAACTGTTGATTAGTGTGCATTGTCCCTGAAAAATAAATAAATAAATCAGGGGTCCAACCCTTCAGCTGCCTCATTTTATTAATATTAAAGCAAAGATGCATGTGTTTGACTTTACCAGGCACTTTCTTAACAATAACATAGAATTATAATGTGTCTTTGGTTTCACATGTCAGATTTGATTTACTGAATGGTGAAACAACAACCTCACTAATGCCCGACATACACACACATAAACATACACTGTCGATAGTCAACAGATACAAAACCTCTCCTCATTAAACCCATGCCAGCCTTCTGCCTTAACAGGTTACCACTCAGCTGGTGCAGGGCCACCTGCAGCTGTAGAGACTTTTGAGGTGTGTCATTAATTAGAAAGTAATTAATGTCAGCTGCAACAAAGATGTGGTTTGGTAAAGGGCAAGAAAACACAAACCTGAACGTGAACCCTTTCAACTCCTGATCTACTGTAGAAAAACCATCAATTGATCTAAAGAGACTTGCTGGAGAGGAATATTTATTCTATGCGTAGTTAAAGTCACAACTACTGCTGCTCTGGTTGTGCCACTGATGAGCCTGAGCTTTTTTCATTTGGTTAAATATGTGACACGCAAACATTAATCGCGGTACCTTGAAATAGGGGAAGTGTTCAGCCATGAAGCTGTAGATCTCACTGACTGGCAGGCTTCCTGTCTTGCTGTTCTTCAGAGCCAAGAAGATCAAGATGCTGCAGTCATGAAGGAAACACTTTTTACATTACAATTTTATTTACATGTTACATTTGGTGCAACAAAGCACTTAAAGATGCCCCACCAATATTCAAAGCACGAGAATCATATACTAATTCTGCACATTGTTGCTTTAAAATATGAATGCACAATGAAGCTAGACAGAAATATAAAAGATGGCACACAATATGTTGAAATTCGATGTTACCTGTATGAGTAAATGGGCTTGGGGAAGAGGGACTGTTTGGTGCTCTCCTGGTGTGATTGAGTGGAGAGACTTTGGAGAGAATATTTTGAGCTGTTGGACTGATCGTTATTAGGATATAGTCTAGAGGAGACCTGTAGAGGACACATACACACACACACACACCTGAAAACTGGAAACAATAAAAGACAGATATGTTTGACAGATTTTTGTAATACCCTCAAATCATACAGGTAAACCTAAATATTTCTCGCTCATGTTCATGCACGGGCCTTGATGCAACTCGGGAACCGACACACTCACTCACCTGTTGTAGAGGGCTCGACGAGCTGTAGGATGGATAGCTTTGAGACAGGAAGCAGGAGGGGTCTACTGGTACAGTTAGTAGTTCTGGGAACGAACTCTGCTAAAAAAAATAGAGGATAAAGTTGTTTGGAGAAGCCAAACGCATGTGCAAGAGTGGGATTTCTAATAACATTTCTGCCTAAAATTAACTTAATGGCCTAATTTGGCCACTTGGGCAGTGGAAACAAGTTGTGAGCTCAACAAAGACTTATCACCTTTTAAGTTGATTGGTGAACTTCATAGCAAACAAGTGTTTTTTTTACAAATCAAGCTCTCACGGAGTAATATAATCATTAATTTGGCGTTTCTGTTCACCTGTTGGGGATAAGTCTAATATTCTCTTTTAGCTCTGTTTTTGGTCTCTACCAACTCCTGAGCTAAATATCTCCCACATTTCTGGTCACTCTGATTACTCACTCCCTTTCTGATATCAACTTGTTTTGAATTGCACAAACTGGAATAAAAATGAGGATAAAATGAGTGTAGCATAAATTTAGAAACCTGAACGCTGCCGTCGTACTGGTCCCAGGATGATGGTGCCTCGCGTCTCGAGCTGTGTGAACGAGTGCCAGGGCTAAACACCTCCTGCAGACAGCTGAAGGAAGACGTGTCCTGTTGGAGGCAACCCGCACCCGGCCTTGCTCCATCGCTGAACTGTCGATGGTACGGATGGTAACGGTCAGCGTCAACAGAGCCTCGTCGCGGTGTTGATCCAGACCCTGAACCGATGGTCCCATCAGCACTGTGCCTCCTGTTCACATCTGCAGTCCTCAAGCTGAAGTCGCTGCTCTCTTGCTGGTTGAAGCAGACGCCCCTGCCCTCTTTAGTCTGTGGTGTGATCATCATAGTGATACAAAACTTTAAAGATGCAAATCACAATCTACACTAACTGTTGACAAACCCATCAAGGATGGGTTTCGATGTGTAGCTGTACTACCATTTCCGGACCAAGAAGCTGCAAAGATGCTTAGTGGGAATCCTCTGAGGCATTACTAGAAAACTTCCTCTCTCATAGTAAAACACAGAGAACAGCCTTTTAATCAAATCAAATTAAATCAATCTACATGTTCCCTTACTTTAATCTTTAAGATATAAAACCTTTATTCCTGGGGCAGGACATGTTTTTATTTATTTAATTGTGAAATGCAGTACTTTTGATAGGTGGAGAAGTTTGACATTTTGGGAAACAATATATAAGTTTCCCTATACAATATTCAGAGCATTAATATACTAGAGCGCAGAGAGCACTAATTAACGATTTGCTATGTAAAGATATAGTGGAGTAATACCTAACTGAGCAGAGAATGAAGTCACTCTCCCTTTCATTGAGTGTCTCAGCAAGAATGTGACTACACGTATTTCCCAAAATGTCAAACTATTCCTTTAAAAATGTGGTGTTATACTGTATGTTCCACAGTTAATTTTGCCATAAGAAAGAAATACAGATCATAGGCAAATTAAAAGAGTTGTCCATTGAAAGCCCATGGAAAACTAAGGCCATTTGTCAAAGTACAAGCAGTACATGTAAGTACAAGAGTCTATTTCCGGTGTCACACAGAAGAACCTGTTTCTGGTTAAAACCTGAGGCGGATCAATACCTGTGATTCTGCCATCAGCTGGCGAGAGGGCTCACATGTGTGTTGGCTAGCCTGAGGGGTTGCCGTTGACTTGCCACCACTGTGGGAAAATGTCAGCGAGTCTGACATTCTGCACAAAAATCTGCTCCTGTGAAGAGATGGGAAACAGGCTAAATCACCAGCAGCTGGTTAGCTTAGCTTAGCATAAAGAGCAGAGACAGGGGTACATATAAATAAAGCCTTGCCCTGTCCAAAGGTAAAAACATCTACAAACATCATAGTGGTGCTGGCAAGCAGATTTAGTTACCTTTTAACAGAGCCAGGCTACCTGTTTCCAGTCGTTATGCTAAGCTAAAGGAACCAGAGTGGTATTGACATCTCATCAACACTTAGCAAGAGAGCTAATAAGCGTTTTTCCCAAAACATCAAACTATTCTATATTGGAATCTGAAGTGTGAAAAAGCAAGTTGTAACAAATCGAGCTGTTTGTTTTTCTACTTTTGATTGATATTGCTGTTGGCATATGACAGGAAGTACACCTCAACTGTTTTGACAAAGCGCTTATTGTTACTGATCCTCTGAGATCATATCTGCTGAGTCTCTATTCTGCTGTAAATATGCGAGATACGCTATACTGTGTCTTCTGACAGTATGATTGCAGGGGTGAGAACAGTTCACTTTCAGTGCCATTTATTAAAACACCAAAGTTTGACATAAGTGGATGTACATGAGGCAGGGGTTTATCCGGCTGAGTGTAAAGAAGTGATATCTGATCCCAGCGGAGGTGACAGACACGTGGCCCTAGTTCCAGTAAAGGTAACCTCAGCCCCGACACAAACCAAGCTCATTAAAACTGCCAACAAACCATGGCTGTTAGGTCATGTAAAGCCAAATAATGCTGAGGCAGAGTGTGTAGTTGTGTGTGTGTGTGTGTGTGTGTATGTGTGTGTGTGTGTGTGTGTGTGTGTGAGAGAGAGAGAGAGAGAGAGAGAGAGAGAGAGAGAGAGAGAGAGAG
>NW_022280054.1:3529203-3616370 GCF_004355925.1 Anarrhichthys ocellatus | reverse complement strand
GAGAGAGAGAGAGAGAGAGAGAGAGAGAGAGAGAGAGAGAGAGAGAGAAGTAGCAATCGTAGCCCTTTCTGTTCACATCAACCAGGCTAAAGTGTCACAGTGAAAGTTGAGAGATTGCCTTTTAACCACTGTGGCAACAAATCCTCTCATCTGCTTGAAAGACACGCTGCCACCAGCCAGAACAGATGCACTTACAGAAAGAGAAGTAGAAACGTCAGCAGTGGTGTGCGTGTGTGTGTGTGTGTGTGTGTGTGTGTGTGTGTGTGTGTGTGTGTGTGTGTGATCTTCATTAAGATCCCTAAAGAAACTGAGCTGTTTTAGTCTCTGAGATAACCCATGGATGCACAGGTGCAGATGTAGACCCGAGGTTTGTGTGCCTCTCAATTGTCAACACTACATGCGAGTCACGTTTTTTTTCACATTTGATTTTCTCAGAAAATAATTGTACAGTGATCTTTTAAAAACTCATAATTTAACAGCATTTGAGATATTTCCTGAATCCTCAAAGAATATTCGTTAATATTCACAATAAAAAATTTTCTAATACTAATTCAAACAAAGATAAGTGTATTATGATTTAAGGATGCTGACCAGCGTAAGCAGCAGAGGACATTTGGCAATAATGATGCTCCTTATACGTCGTCAATCTGTGAACTTCACCCACAGGACCAGAACCAAAATGTTTCCACCAATTCAATTCTCTGCACACCGATCTTAGGATAGGTTTAGGATCGGTCTGTCAGGTGTCTATACCGGAATATTGAATCAGATTGTGCTGATGTAATCAAAAGATGAAGGAAAGAATTCAATCCACAGTCCTTGTTTTGTGCAAAAAGTATTCAAAGTTATTATCATAACCAAGTTGAGGTTCAGCAGTCAGTTACAGTCAAAGTTTTTTTCTTTTTTTTTTTTCTGTTGAGCAGCAGCGGAGGGACAGTGACACAAAGAGGGAGGTTTGTACTAAAAAACACTTGATTTGTCAAACTCAGACTGCCGAAGCCTCATATTAGCTCCAGATAAACCTTTGAATAAATGTTGCACAGGAGGACTGTAGATTTAGGCCACCATTACTTACATTTAAAGCAGGAGGAATGATTACAGCAAGAAATAAAAAAAATTTGGGTGAACATATGGGCATCTGACATTTTATTTTGAAATTGTAACATGCATCAGCAACCTTTTCAGCAAGCTGACATGCTGTAAAGAACACAGAGTAGCTGTTTTATTTTCACCAGCAGACTTCTAAAGTAGATGAAACTGTACTATAGGCTGTATTAATAGTTCGGGATGACGATTTTGAACATTGCAGATATAGAAATTGGAAGTAAAACACTGTAAATCCTACATTGTTGAGACACAGCTAAGAACTGTTAACACATTTTACTAATGTACTGGGCCAAAAGCACTTCTTATTTTTCATGCTGGATGTTGGCGCATCTGTTGTAACTATGTACATTTACTTCCAATTTTGAGTCACTACTTTACTTCAATATTACAATTTTTACACTGCATCTGCTCTACCTATCGGAGGGATATATTGTACTTTCTACCTTTACAGATAAATATTTTACATAAAAAACATTTCTTTATTGATTTGAAATATATAATTTAAATCTTGATGCACTGTGGTAGATGAAACTGTCCGGCAGTATACACCATGGCATATTGCCCCATCGTCACTAGCTACAGTAGATGAATGTTAAAGGTGCTAAGTTCAGTATTCAGAGCATTAACACAAAGATCTACCTAAGCAGAAAATGCTAATTAATTCAAGCCTATTTTTACTCTTTCCTTTGATCCTTAGGTTCATTTAGCTAATAATACTTTTACTGAAGTATCATTTTGAACACAGGATCCTAACTTGTAAATTCAGTTGTTTTACCTCCTTCACTTCAGGATATGCGTACTTCTCCCAAACATTACTCCAAAATTGGGCTGTGTATCGACAAGAATCTGGCAATACATATCATGATACAGGGGATAAGATTCAATATATTGCGATATATTTTAAGCAATGTGATGTATTGCAATTTCTTAATTCAAATTTTAGGTTAACCGTCTCTTTATGAAGAACTAACCATAGTCTTGACATAAATGAAATTGACTTTTTTTATGCAATCAGAACAGTGGGATTTGCATTTGAATTCATCACAGTCCCTGTAACATCAAACATCATACTTTTTATGCGATCGAAGCCACAGTCTGCCAAGTTTCTTCACATGTACATATTTGCTACATGATCATAATATGCAAATAATGCTGTGTTTGTGGTATAACAGAGCAGATGTCACTCAATGACATGTCTTGAAAGAAGACCAACAAATCAGTTTCAACAAGTAAAAGGTTTTTTTTATCTTATCTTTATGGTTTATATGAATAAACAAAAGCTGGGGGATTGTCCTGTATAGGTTTGATCATGGTGTCATCAGCTGTCTGGGTGATATGAAGCGCTACTGTGACTAAGTCACCTGCTGCATATTTGTGCAGTGTGGCATTTTTAAAGGGAAATTCATCTTGGGTGTGGTGTTAAAAAATGAAAGCAAACTACAGCGTCCAGCCGGATTATTCACATTGTTTCTGTCTTCATCAAAGGATGTAAAACCTTTTGTCTGGTTGGGACTCTTCAGAAATGTATCTTCTGATCAAAGCTGAGAAAGATTCAAAATGGATACTGGCACAGAATCCTGTTGTGCTAATTTAACTCATTTATATACTGTTGGGCAGTTTAATCTACAGCAATACATCATATTCTATAAGATCATCATATGATCGCTGTCCTGTGAGAACAACAAATCTCTAAAAGAGAAAGATCTCTGTTTTTAGCTTTGTGACCATTAGTTTTCCAGCTCATCCAAGAGGCTTAGTGGATTGTTTATTTAGCTTAAGAAGTAGGAGAATCTTTACATTTACACATAAAACCACATTTTGTCCTTCAGAAAATCACAAAATTTGAAGATACATAAATTTCACTGGACAGTAATAGAGTAGAAAGTACAATATTTACCTCTGAGATGTAGTGGAGTAGAAGTATAAAGTTGCATCACATGGGAATACTTGTGTAAAGCAAATTTGAGGCACTTGTATTTTACGTAAGTGTTCGCGAAGTATAGGCTCATTCATGTAATTAGAAGACAATGACAATGACAATGGCACATCTGCTCTCCTATTTGTCAGGATAATATGCTGACAGTGTTTTGTCAGTATTGTTGACATGAGAAGGCTGCTGCTCACAAGTTCACAGCGGTTAACGAGCATTCAGCACCTACAGCAGTGCCAACAGTATCAGTGCAGTACTGTGTGCTCTCTCTCAGACAAACATGGAGTACAAATCAGAGCAAAATTGTTGCAGCAGTTTACATAAACACCATCCTTCACATCATTGGAAAACTGTCGAATTAACTCACCTAAACTTTGCAAACAATAACTGCCCCCTCTCGACTCGGATTTGTAGTTTCAGTCAGATTTTCTCAGTCAGAGCCATAACCTCTGTCCACATCTGAGCCCATTATCCCTCGTGGATCTGTGCACCTCACGCCCCCTCAACCCTCACACTGAAGCACTTCGATTAGATTGACTGTCTAAATATGTATGGCAATGAGCGATGGGCTGGTTTCAGATTTTGGCAGCTCGGAATATCAAACTCATTGTGTGTGTGTGTGTGTGTGTCTGTGTGTGTGTGTGTGTGTGTGTGTGTGTGTGTGTGTGTGTGTGTGTTGGCACTCGTCCAGGCTAGCCCAGCAATAAGATATACAGAAAGAAAAACCTGCTGCAACAGGTTCCAAAACTTCTACTGGTGCAGTCATTGGCAGCTGGCAGCGCTCTCTTCCTCCTTCCATCAGTCTTTCTTTGCCTGACTCAATGGTTACTTGTCTGAACGGGACATAAGATACACTACTGATCACAGCCAGTGGCAGAGAGCAGGCGCAGTGCCCTGGTTTCTGAGCTCGCCCATAGCAAAAGCCGTATAATGTGATCTAGTTCCATTTAACTGTTGCACTCTTCATCAAACCTGTGCACGAGTAGACCCTGGCAGAATCATTTGTGCATCTAAAGCATGCAAGCACACACTTAAAGTTACAGCTGGAGCAAACTGAACCGAAAGCATTAGCTACTCTGGAAGGCAGAAGCTGTTGATCTAGAAATTTCAGTTTCTGATGCAGCCTAGTCCATTAGTTATTGTCATATGGGTATGTCCATTAGTTATTGTCATAACTAATGGACATACCCACCAACGGGTTTGTAATGGGCTGCAGGATGTGAAGTCAAACGAATCTTAGAACATCAGGCAGCTCCTACGCATGTTTTAAGATGCTCCATGGTGACTTTGGCACGTCTTTTCAAGCATTTGTCCCTTTTTCTTGAGAAATTCCTCTCTGGAACTTTTCCAGTGACAACATGAGGCTCAAAGAGTAAAAGAGGCAGAGAAATAAAGGAGAAAGTCGGAGAGGGAGTAGAGGTATGTCAATGCAGGTAGATTCCTATCCTATCCTCCCCATGAACCTGGAAAGCAGTCCTAGCCGTAGCTCGTTGGTATACCTTGAACAAACTCTATCCTCAGTGAGAGGGCGAGGCAGAATGACAGAGAGATAGAGGATTCATTACAGATTGAATAAACTCTTGTGTTACAGTGCAAGGCTTCAGCTACTGCCGAAGGCTCTTTTTGCCAAAGATGGAGTTCTTGAGGAGGGTGTAATGTGGGAACAGATTCCAGGGGCCACTTCAGTGAAAGTCTCATTGTCTCCTGGGAAATAATTGCTCCAGTGCTAGGGTGTTCGAAGTTGCAATATCATGTTTTGCAGAGCTAGTTATTTACCTTTGTATGATCTAAAAGCATCAAAGCTGTGTTTCTTTAATCTGCTCTCATCATCAGCTGTCAGTATTATTAAGCACCAGTCAAAGAACTTTTCTTAATTTGAGTCATTGGCTGCCCACAAGGATTGCATCTGTTCAAGAATGACACGTCACCTAAGACTCTGGTCAAATATATCTGAATGAGAATTGGAGCCGGGTGTTTGTTGCAATAACGATGAAGATAAAAATCCTTGAAGATGTAAGTTTATCCAGTAATTCAAAAACAATAGGCCTGAAAATAATAAAGTCTTAAAATATTAACATGATTTTGTGAGGCAGAAATATGCTTCTTCTGCTTTGTGTGTCGTCTCACAACCCCTCAGATTTGTCTAGCAGCCCTCTAAGTATCAAAGACACCATCAATTCAACACAAACTGCAGTCTCAAAACCGTTCTAATAGTCAACAGACACTGAACAGAGTAACCTTCCTGAAGGCAGGATTTCTCACAGCTCCGTTTTGTCAGATTGTTATAATACATTCTGAACTAAGTTTATAAACATTACAGGGACCAACATCTTAGCTCGTCTGTTCTAGCAAATTAAAAGCATGAAGCAACAAGTTTGTTACTTTATGGTTCATTTAAAAAAATAACATTTTAGTTTTATAACAATTCTAATAAGTTTCTCTAATAAAGAAATAATTGTAAATCAGAAGGCGCGTATAATATGAAGTAAAGGAAAATCTAATTCTATATAAATGGTGTTTTATGGGTGTCTTTTGAAAACCTGGAGGAAAACATTGAGTCCCTGTGGCAGCGAGATTTATCACTGAATACTTCACATTTTTGCTTTAGTATAAGGTTATATAAATTCCACAATTAATTTGTCCCAAGGATACTTCATAGCTAAAATGTGCAGTTGTCTTTTATAGTCACTATTACCATATCATTGCTGATTCAGGTGCCATATTAAAAATAGCGTGTTCAGAAATGCTATATGTTCAGTCAAGTGGTAAAGCTCTCCAGAGCTTATGATAATTGAGAACAGAATCTTGCACATGGTCAGTAACCTGAGAATTATCCCAAATACTGACAATTCATCTGAGCTTTTAAACAGAAAATGTACTGCAGCATTTCCCATTCTGAATGCAGTTTTTCTATTTGTGATTGGGAAAAGATCAAAAGGGATCAAAATACGAAGACAGAAGATGTCCCAACATAATGATATTGTCTTACCTCTGATAACAAGCATCCATCGCACCTTCATTACCTTCCATTACTGTGAGCACCGATTCAACAAGAGTGATAGTTTTTCCCTCTGAATGATGCCGTCTTTCAGTCTTCGCCAGAAGAATGGTCGCTAGATTAAACAAAAATGTTTTGGATTTCCCAACTGTTTATGCTTTTGACCTATGTGTACTGTAGTTTCCCCATTTTAAAATCCCCTTTGCTCTTCACATACAGCAGTTATACAGACCTCTGTCAAAAGGTTCAAGGAAATGTTTTCAATCAGTTTCCTATAGTTGATTTCTCTTACCTCCCATCATTTTGCATTTCTCCCACATTGACCCTTTGAAGAGATTTGCCTTCTGTGCTCTTTGCGCTCTTTAAATCAATTGAGGACCCCCTGATCCTAATCCTATGGATGTAATGAGATTTGATCCCATCATTAAATTACATATAACAGTCATAACAGTCTCAAAAACTACAGTGAGCCCTTGATCCTGTAGAATCTCTATTCCAAAGATTTATTTTCCTGGAAGCTGAATATTCTGTTGTTGACAGGGGCCGCGAAAAATCCATTGTTTCAGACAGTTCATAGATTGGTTCAATCAGAAAGAGTGTGATTTTGCTCTGTAGTTTTGCTTGCATTCAGTATATGATAACATAAGAGACAGAATTTCAGGGTCATAGTGAAATTTGACAACACAAATATGAACTTTTCTCAAATAAAGAGAGAGAAATAATCTTCCTGCTTGTTTACTTGTTATATTATGAGCAGAAGGGAATAAGATTTTGATCAACATTTACATCTATTTTGTTGTCCGTGTAGTTTTTACATACCAGTGATATTTTATGCTCATTTGGACACTATCACTGAGATAAAGATGAACTAGTTCAATGTCAAATATACCATTCAATGGAAAAAAAAACATGAATAACAAAAATAAAAAAACACATTTCAAGTACTTATCGAATGATAAATATTGTATGATGGGCTGAAATGGAAGGCAGCCAATGCATTCACTATAATCAAGTCAAACTAGGATTGCAATGTACAGAGAAAAACACTATAGGACTAGAGCAGGATAGCATTAGAGGCAGATAAAAAAAATAGCCCACTACAATATTCCCTTTCATTTGCCTCAAGTAAACCTAAATTTAAGCAGGTAACAATCATTAACAACTACAGATAGCCACATTATGTAACTACCTGTACTCACAATTTCACTCCGTGCATCATTTACTTTGAGCTAAACTCCTTGGCTATAATCCTGGCTGTCGTTGACGAGAGACGTTACTTGGCAGAGTGAGAAAGCCAGCGCAGCAGCCTCCCCAAGATCCTAGTGCCCGGGGTTTATATCGTTAAGTATGATGATAGGCTGTTGGATTGTAATTTGAAGGCAGAGAAAACATACAAACCAGAACGCACGCACATATGTAGCATGTTAGAGTTATAAATAACTTGTCCATGTCAGAAACAATAGTTTAATTTAATGACATCACCAAAATAAAAATATATATTTTTTTTTAAAGCCAATAATGACAAATTATTTGGGGGGGCTGAAGAACATTTTAGGGGGGCTTCAGCCTAACGACGCCCCTGTGCTTGGTTGAGAGTCTAGGAGATTATTTATCTATATGAACTAAAGTCACTCAAGTTCAGTCAAAACATCAACAAAAGGTGCTCCAATGTTTCCAGTCAGCATGTCCAGCTGGTTTCTGATGAGTATCACAATGTGAGGGAGGTTATAATTTGAATAACCCGTCTCAAGTACAGGCCTCAATGCACATCAAGCTGTACTGGCTGGAGTATATAAAAATAATAAGTCATCTTGCCAGCCCAGTCCTCCAATCCTCCAGTCCTCCAATCCTAATCAATACGCAGATATTGTGAATCTCCCCCAATTTCTCCGTGTCCATTTTCCTGAGTTCACATTCAAGGAGCTTTGGTGGCATTAGCCCAACTGGGAAAAGTATCCAGCTGGAACATGGGCATGCCCCACGTGTTAATGGCAATGTTGATGGTTATGACTCCAACAAAGTTCAGAACGAATCCAGCTCTGGCCTGAAACAATCAGAAAAACAATACAACATAAAACTACTATATTTGGATACAGTGTTTTGTCAACACGCCATCAGAACAGGTATGGATATGAATTTGTCAATATACACACTGCATTTGGTGCTCAGTCTGCCAGAGCTTATGTTCCATGGTAATATTAAGGATATTGTGCGTGTGCAAATAGATGATAATCATCAGATATAAGGATTAATGATTATAAGACGTTTATCCGAAAACTAGATATGAGCCTTTATCCAAAACACTGCATGAATGTCAACATGCGCCCTTATGAGGTCTAACTTTACTAAAAGGTCTTACCATGTCCATGACTTTAAGGTTGCCGTAGGAGAAGGCGATGGCGTTGGGTGGAGTGGCTACGGGCAGCATGAAAGCCAGCGAGGCCGAGATGGTGCAGGGAAACATGACGTACAGTGGGTGTATCTTGATAGCAGTTGCCTGGATTAAACCAATTAAAAAAGGGACATTCAAACACTTGTTGATATAAATCTTTCAAGGCTTCATTGTTGATGAGGAACAGCAGTTTATTTGTAGAATCTGTTATTTGTTTTAAGTATTCTTTTAAAGATTGAGAGAGGATGACGTCCTGTCTCACCATAGAAGCCAGTATAGGCAGAAAGAGTGTGGTGGTGGCAGTGTTGCTGGAGCATTCAGTGAACATTGCCACCAGCAGAGACAGCAGGATGGAGATGGCAAAAGGAGGGATGCTCTGCAACGGTATGAGACTCTCCCCCAGCCACATCGAAAGTCCAGATTTCTTTTTTGCAAGGTGGAAAAACACACATTAGCGTCCAAACATTTAAAGAAAAGATTATCTTTAGAAAGAGGTGAACTCGAGGATCAACTGCGTTACCTCACTTCCGTGTGCCAATGCAAAACCTCCTCCCAGAAGCAAAAGGATGTTCCAAGGCATCTTTTCATGGACGACGTCCCAACTAAGCAGAGGTGAAGGGGCTTCAGCAGGAGCACCTTTTACGAGGAGAAAAAAGGCAATCTTTAGAGGGGACAGTGTCTTTTCAACTATTGGTTAGGGCAGTCATAAACAATGATATATCTTAACCAACTTTAGAAAAAACAAGCTTTTATTGTGTACCGATAAGATGCTGTGATTATGAATGCGTCTGTAAAGATAAAAAGTAAATGGGATGAATAGGGAAGTCATCAAAATCATAATAAAAATGCAATGTTGTAAGTGGATTCACTCTCAAACTAATGTTCTCCCTTTTCTAACGGACTATGGCACCTCAAAGTCTGCCTCACAGCTTTTAAACCTTTTCCTTTTAAGTGTGTGTTAATCATTGTGTCACTTCTCTGTGTTCAAAACACATTGCTTTTCCACTTTTTGACGGGTACTTAAGAAGTTGTTGCTTGTAGGCAAGAGCAAGACACGCTTAACTTAAGTTACCAAGGGGGAAAAAAAATGTCATTGATAAAAAAGTAATTTGTCTAAGGAACAGCAAAGCATGTACTGTTGTACAGGCTTGACCTTGTGGCTATCAGGCTACAATTCAGGAAGGAGTAGGGAAAACGTTTGTCGGAAAAGCGCTGAATCAGCTAGATGAGTTTTCACGGGCAGTAAAGGTTATTGACTGTATCTTAGGTTGTTATAGTACAGATAGAGGACAAACATGCTCATAAAACTGCACTCCTATCTTCATGTGACAAACTAAACCGCAAATATAAAATGTGATGCAACAGTGAATGAACTCTTCAAATTGTTCTGTCCAGACGTGCAGATAGGGCCTAAAAGAGATCACGTTTATGCCCTCTTGCTTCATTCCTCTTAAAACATGATTTATACATTTTCTCATCACTATTTTATCAATGTCTCTCAACAAATGACGCCATAAACGTGAAAATACCTGTTGACCTACGATTTAATTACCCTTTGATGTGATCCTCAAAAAAGTCAATTTATTCACCTTTTTATAATAAGATATGTATACAAATGCACCCGTTTCTTAAGCAAAATTTGAAACATGCCAGCTGTCTTACCATCCTCGGACCTCCCGCAGCATCTGGGTAATTTGGACGGGATGCAGAAGAAGAGTGATGACATTAATATGGCCACGGTGCCATCTGTGACGTACCTGATGAGAAAACACATTTGAAGTGTCTGCATTTCATGTATTAACATTGCGAAAATACTCAGGCTACTATCGTGAGGCTAGTGTAGTGATTCAAAGACAAAGATAAAACATCTGCAGACTTCGCTAACCACGAAAACCCAAGTTCAGTGATTGATTAAAAATAAAAAGTAGACCCTTATTATCTCCTCCTATACTGGACTAGCGCCTGGTTAACTGTTCACCCCTTCACTTTCTCACTGAGGAGTCATGAAAAGCTGTACGACAAAGAGCTATTATACTCACGTTTTGTCTTTGTTGAAGAGCACAGTGGCCCAGCCGGGTATGAACCCAGGCTCTCTGGTGAACCACAGAAGAACCAGCAACGTGAAGATAGTCAGTACACAACCCTCAGCGAAGCACATCCTGCCCAACTTGTTGTACTCATCTTTGATTACCTGGTATGCCTCTCTGTCACCTTCTTTCTTTGTGCCACATCCAAAGGACTCTTTAAAGCTGGAATAACATAACGTTAAAAATAAATAATGCTTTAATAATCTGGATGTAGTCATAAGATATCACACCAGAGTATGACACTAGTCTATTACTTACTTGAAGCCCAGAAACATGAACTGCAGCCACAACCAAGACAAGACGAGCATTAGCACCATGTTGGGGAAGGAGAAGCCAAACCAGCTTGCAAAGTTGATTACGCCTCCGTTATCTGGGAAGAGTCTGTTGATGATGAAAAGAAAACATTGAGATCACAAAAACATGCAAGCCTACAACTGCCAGCAATTTTTTAGTTTTGTACAACCGGGGTGTTTTTCTTTTTTTGGCCATCCCTCATCAGAATGATCCTACACATGAGTGTGCTCAAATCTTCTTTTTTTATATTCTAAAAATCGTAACAACAATAATAAGTAAAACTAGAGCCTTGTTTAAAACTTGTCAAGCCCATTTGCCGAACAGACTAACAGACACTGTGGTTAACTGGTGTTACCACATGCCTAGATCTCAATAATGCAAGCTGTGAGTAAAATGTTAACAAAACCTTAAGTATGTTGACCAGAGAAACAGCCTACTACTGTAGTTGTGAATGAATATTGGTGGCAATAGATCTGGCCCACCAGACTACGAGTAAAGGAAGTTAGAACTGGGTATCTTGGTGTGTTTTCACAGATAAGAGTTCAGGACCAGAGAGTTAATCTGTATCCAGGAAACTTGCTCATGAGTGTCGTGTGTTTTTTTTTTCATTTGTGCAGGTCGTACTCATCAATCTGGCCTTTGAGGATGACATTGGGTGTGGTTCCAGTGAGGGTGGCCGTCCCACCGATGCTCGCTGCGTAACAAACACTAAGGCTCATGCCTTTCGTCAGGTTCAAATACTTCTTCTCCCTCTTCAGTCTGCACAGCTCGGCCTCTGGACTCCTGTCACAGACCTCTGGGGGGGCAGAGTCCAGACCTTCAGCATTGAAAAGACATCTTAATTATTGTGTCTTGAATGCAACATACATTTACTGTTTGGGCTTCCATGTTTTACCAGTTGCTGTAATTGTTTAACACAGTTAACAAAGTTGGATTTCAAGAGCTCTGTGAAAGTTTAGTTTGACACATATCTTCACTAAGGCAGCAGGTAACATCTTGGGTGACTAAACCAAACTTCCTGACAAATACAAATTCTATAAAGAGGACAAGCACTTTTCATAGTTTAGGATAAGTTTTTGAAACTTGATACAAACCAGAGCAGGAATGCATTTTGCCTGTACTGTTGCACTATTATTAATCAATGTGTATACTCTGTTTTGACCGTTTATTAATCTTTTTCAAACAAGGGTCTAACTTCAAAGACAAAGTTTTAAAAAAACACCTACTTGATATAATGTAATTTTCCTTCATGTATTTGTGGTCATCGTTATCTGCAAAACATCATTAGAACAACAGTAAAAAACAAAATAGTCTTCAACATGTAAAAAGGAAAAGTTTAAAGAACATTAAAAAAGGCCGTCATACACACCCATGTCGATGGCCCTTTGTCGAAGCTCTTGGCTCTCTTTGGTGTCACCCATCTCCAATGCCTGGTTATCCTGACCATCCATCGCAGCAGACCGGTTATAATCCCTCTCTTCAGCGTTGGCTTCTGTGTCACACAGCTGCTGCAGCACAGCGTTGGCGATGGGCAGCATCATGGCCGTGGAGGCCGTGTTACTGATCCACATGGACAGAAAGGCCGTGGTGCCCATGAAACCGATCATCAGGCTGGGGAGGACGCAAAACAAATGATTAGATGGAAGTTGAAGACGGCATGTGAAGAGAAACAGAAGATAAATGATATACATGATATGGCCAAAAGTATGTGGACTCAAAAATTACATTATAAAACGGCCTCCACTCTTCTGGGAAGGCTTTCTACAACATTTGGTACCTGGCTGCAGGGATTTGCTCCCAATCAGCCACAAGAGTATTACTATGGTCGACCACTGATTCTGGACGATAAGACCTGGCTGATTGTCGGGCTACCACTGAATCCCAAAGGTGCTGGATGGGGTTCAGGTCAGGGCTCTGTGCAGGCCAGTCAAGTTCTTCCACACACTTTATATTGTAGCTACAGTTTGTAGTATTTAAAAGTCTCACAGAGATGGCTTCACCCCCACAACAAGCAGCACTTGAAGGGCGATCCTCCGGTGCAGGTTCCAGTGCTCGACAGCGATGGCCACCAGCAGCCCACCAATAAAGAGCATGTTGGAATCTTTCAGGTACTGAATACAAACCTGGATGAGAGAAGAAAAAGAAACCCAAATCCCAGTCAAACTAATTCAAAGTGGTTTATTAAAATGTGTGTGTGCAGTAAACAGATGGAAATACCTCGTTTGATTCCATGACGCCCATCATGGGGAAGAGAATAACAGGCAGCAGGGCGGTCACAGCCAGAGGGATGCACTCTGTACACCAGTACAGCGCCATGAGGATTATTACGTAGCCACATTTTGCCTCCTGTAATGACAGACAAGGAATATGTTCCTTAACAGCCTTAATACACAGTATATACACTGTATGTTACACATAAATTACATAAGTGGTCAAATGCACTCGATAATTGTGTACAAGTGATGTCTACTCAAGAGAGAGAATCCCGTTAAAGCCTGTGAGGGAACCACAACACACCATAAACTTCTTAACCTTGGCTAACTTACTGTAGTTCAGTTAGCGTGGTTAATCATTCTCTGATATCTGTAGTAAACATTGAACAACTTCCTTTAAACAAGGAAATGCTACATATATGTCCTTGGTGTTGAAACTTTGCAGCTAGTCATAAAACAATTACATTATAAATTTATTATTCACACACAGTAAACTCTTGCTTTTGTCTGTGTAGTTGTCCGGAACCAAACCAAACATCAAATAACTGCTGACAAAAGTCAAGCAATAAGGAAATGAATTGAGTTCCTTGTGCTTAGTTGCTTGTTTCGCTGTATGTTCCATTTACAACAGCTGAACCAGAAACAAAGCCATAAAATAGATAGTTACTTTATTAATCCCGCGAGGGGAAATGTTTTTGCTACAGCAGCAATTATGGTACAGGTAAATAAAATAACAGATAAAAAATCTTAAATATCAAATGCACAATATATACAACAGATATAAATAGAATAACAATAAATTAACTAACTAACTAAACTAAACAGTAGTGCAAAGATGTAACCAAACAACAACAGTGTGACGGTGTTATAGTTTGCTATAATAATGCTCATCTCTTTTAAAATGTACAGGAATTGTGACAAGCTGAATAGGAACAGAGGTTGTAGTCTTTGATTAAATGGGACAGATTGAGACCCTGAACATGATCCCACTTTTCAATATATCATAGACAAAGATTACATGGTACAAAGGGTCAATGACGGGGGCCTCTCCTGGCCATGTTGCAGCTAGGAAGACAATGTAAAGCAACAAATGTCCTTCCAGACTGAGGTCTTTCATCCCTTTTGATTATCATTTTCATTTTATTGCAATAGTTTCCCAAAATGTGGCCACAGATTTGGATACAGAAACATAGGAACTCTCTCTCTCTCTCTCAAAAATACTTTGTGGATTGAATGATTAAATTTGAGGGGGAAAAAAGATAGCAGAAAATTGATTTTCATTTGATAGTATAATCATTTTCTGAGTTAAATTCTACTAATACAACCGCTCAAGTGAATTGCATGTTATATGCATTTGAAAACACCGTATAATATGTTTGATGATACATCTTTCAGAGAGCATAAAAAACTCACTCAAAGATCCAAGCTTTAGTCACTGTTGTCTCCAGAATACCCAACAATATGAGTAACCCCCCTACTGTACACGTCACTGTCTAAGACCTGAACTCTGTTTCTAGTGTTTGTTTAATGAGCCTCTATTCTTCGCTCTTCTGACTCCTTACTTTCATTGCATTAGTCATGGTCAGCCCTTATTTGCCTCATTAACACTTAAACATATCTCTACTTCAAATAGCACCTCTCTCTGATATCTACCTCCTCCACAAAGACAATCTCTTCTGCCACTTTCCTTATGTATCGTGCATTTTTACAACAGAGTCGTATCTAAAGTCAGGGCGCTGTGACCTTTACATTACTTACTCCTAATAATCACATTGTTCTTTGATTTTAAGCATTGAAATTAATGTTGCTACAATAGAAGTAAAAGTATCTGAATCTGGAACTGAGTGTTGTTTCGTTGGGCATCTGTGGTATTGATGCATCAGCCTTAATGACCATCGAGGTAGTTCATTAATCTTGTTATCAGAACACCTTTGGGCCAAAGTTTAGATATGATGATAAACCTGTGAAGTCCTATCAGATCTGTTCTTTGATGTTTGACTTGTGATTATGTTTTTGGTAAATGGCAGGACAGACCCGTCATTTAATCTAAATTAGTCGGATCAGCTTTTAAGCCGTTAACGCTGAATGTGCAGCGAGTGTGGTTGAAGGACGTTGGAAGCGATTTGTGATCTACGAAAAATAATCTATCATATCAAGCTAGTTTAACTCAAATGGCAACAATATTACAACACGTTAGTTATTTACTCCATCTCCAGCATGGCTCTCAATCAGTAGCTCCACAGTTGATGAATAAACTGCACCATGTGTCCATCAGTACAGATGGAGAGGAGAAAGTTGCACTCTGCCTTTAATTGAACATATTCTACAATAGTTTGCATTTTGAAGCTACACTTGCTTTGATTTGAAGGAATGCGAGCTGCACTTCACTGGCTTTCTTGCTAACCTCGTCATCGCTAAGGTTTTGGGAGAAGCGTTGAGAATTTACAACGAAGCACCTCAACATCAGAAAAACATAATTTAATCGATATAGATATACATACAAAATAAGCAACATTTAAGGGCTGAATGTATTATATTGCATAGCTTCGGACTAATATACATTATGCAATTAGACAAGCCATCTCTATTCCGCAGGTCTGAAGTCAAATATTTCTGCAGATACGTTCTACGACAGGAAAAACTTATACACATGGTTGTTTTCTTACCGGGGTCGGGCTGGCAAGGGGCAGAGGCAGAAGTAAAAGAGGTGTCAGGACTATCACAATGTAATTCCTATACCTCCACAACCATCTAAGAAACCCAGCCATGATACAATCCACAAGGTGTGACGGACATCCAAAGTATTGAAGAGTCAAGAGAAAAAAATAATTAGCAACACCACCCTACTGTGCTAACTAAGAGACAGTAACAGAAAGCCACAGTATATATATGGCTGTGTGTAAAGTCTGCCACCCTGAAAAACAATTAAAAATTAACTATTAGAGTGAGGGCCCTGCATGTCCTGGGTGTGTTGTTTCCCTGTGTTTGGGGGGGGAGGAGGGGGGGGGATGTCTGAAATGGCATGTGTTGTCAATGTCTTGAAGAGGAAAGAGCAATCTATAAAAAACAAAGTTCCATTTGATAAGAGTGTTGATAGCCTTGTAAATAAGTTGTGTGGGCGTAACTTAAAAAACACAGTGTTGTGAGTCCTCTGAAAAGCCTGCCAGTGGCTGAAATGCAGACAAACCAGATAATCCTCCCACCGTGTGTGTGAAGTGAAAAGGTTAAAAGGTTTTGCAAGAGAGTACGATGATGGATGTTTTATTGCTTGAGGCAACCTTGAGTTTCTATTGAATTACGTTCGAAGTCCTTGACGGTTACTTGAGGAACAAATACTTTCAGATTTAAAAAAAAAACAAAAAAAAAAAAAAAGAGAAGTAAACCATTTGTAATTCAAGTTTGCACTTAGTTGTACATAATCCTCTTAGAGACTTCGGGGGGGAAATAGTGTTAGAGAATGATTTTAAAGACACAACTCATTTTAAAAAAAATGTGTAAACATGACAAACAAATAAGTGTGTTTACTTGGGTGTAACATGTGAACACTGCTTAATGCTTGGACAAACTGGACGTTTAGGGTTGAAGTCAGAGGATCAAAGAGTTCGATTTAAATAAGGAACAAAGTAAATTGTGAATGAGACTACGCACTGAGAAATACCACATAGCAATTTTGCCTGCACAAACCTTTCTGACAGATTATTTATACAGTATCCATCAACTAGAATGAACAATTACTATAATACTATCATTTTGGTTGACATTAATTCCCTAGTGCATACGTCACTGAATATATTGTGCATATTATTTTAAATATCTAACATGCCCTCCCATGCATACAAAAGAAACTGCTTTTCACACATCGTCTATGAGGACAGAATTATGTGTTAGTTTTTCTTAGCAAATTCTGACATCTGTGCATTATCTTAGCTCATTCATATTAAAAGAAATGTGGCTACCAAGTGGAGAATTAGTATACACAATAAAACTTGCATGTTTGCTGTAGTCTGTCAAATGCCTTCCTTCAAAATTAATTAAAATAACCAGTTAAATAAATTTCTCTTTGACACCTCATTAGAATTAATTAATAGAGAAGAATGCTGACTGCATAGTTTTAGTTTCAAAACAAAAAAAGGCAGTTTAGTACCTTCACATAGATTTACAAAATTGACTACCAAAGCACTTTCTCTTGATAGTTGTCTCTGCTGCCATCTTGTCGTTTGTCTCGTTATGAATGTCCACTGATATTCATGCCTGTTGCACAATACGCGTGATATTTTAGACAGTATATGCTGTTATATTCCATTTCTAGGCTGCCTTTTAAAAAACATGGAGCCAATGACTGCAGATGTAAAAATATCCTGTTAATCATTAAAAAGATAACTTTTGTGCACCCACAAGCACCCCCATGGCTAAAATCATAAATAAAGTCCATAAAAATGCAAGCTATGCCATGTATAATGATTGACATCAATTAAAAAAAAAAAAAAAAAACAGAACAGTAGTTTGTAGCAGGGCGGTTGAGTAGGTAATGTCTGCTGTTCTTTTGTGGGAATTCGGGGTGTTTTAGAAACTAATGGTAGTTGACATTAGAGATAAAGAATAAAGTTACTTAGTAGTTAGTTACTCGGAGAATAGGCTTTGAAACAGCATTTTAACTTAACGACTTAACATGAAGTGGCCAGCTATTCCACATTATCTAACATTAGTTATCTAAAATGTGTAGTTCACAGCTTTGTCCAGATGGGGCTGCCGAGTTCACTCTTCAACGTGCCTCAGTGTCGCTTCCTTTATTCGGCTGAGCTGGCAGTTAAGTTACCTTTAAGCTCGTTTCATTTCACCCCACAGAAAAACACCAGCGGCGCAATCAAACTAGCGTCGGGGAGCAGTTTAATGTTTGTGTTCAGACACTCGGAATCCAGAGAAAGTAACGTCGCAACAATCAATGTTCCCAGTTAACGCTAAGTCGGTTCGACATGGACGAGCTGGACACCGCAGCGATCCTTCCCGACGTTGCGTCAACTGACGAGGAAAACAACGGCTCGTGTGGCCACAAAGAGGAGGCCGATGTTCCGTTACCGACAACCCGCTTCGTACGACCGCCGTGGAGATGCTGGCGGCCGGTTTCTGTGGAGCCAGTGCTGTTCCTCTCCATGTTTTCTCTGGCCCTGCAGGCGCCTCTAGCCACACAGTATCTGTGGGACCGCATCAGCGACGACCTGGGCTACAACGGCTCCAAGAGGTCGGAGTGCAGCAACGGTTCCGTGCCTCCCGACCCGCTTCAAATGGTTACTCATCTAAAATAAAATACTCTTATGTCTCAGCCATTTAAGTGCCTTGCTCTAAGGCACCTTCATACTTGTCTGCTGTCAACGCTCATTTATCCGAACTACTGAACAGCAAAGCGACCTAACAGGCCAGCCATGAAATCTCCTCTGATAACCGCAGCTGGTGTCAGGTGCGCTAATTAGATGCAGGCCAGGTGTGGATCATGAACAATCATTAAAAAGGCTACAAGATGTCACTTTGCTATATTATAAGCCACTATACATGCAACACAAAGGCATACAATACACAGACCAAAAAAAAGACATAAATCATTATTGCACAATGGAAGCAAGGCCACAATAAACGACATAAATGCAGCTAAGTTACATTTAGAGGCTTTTTTTTATTTTCAAAGCAAAATGTGACGATTAAGTGTAAAGAATCATCAG
The DNA here is from genome assembly GCF_004355925.1 of Anarrhichthys ocellatus. NCBI lineage: Eukaryota > Metazoa > Chordata > Actinopteri > Perciformes > Anarhichadidae > Anarrhichthys > Anarrhichthys ocellatus. The sequence continues at coordinate 3,597,635 of NW_022280054.1, read as the reverse complement.
TGCCTAAAATGCAAGTGCATACATTTCACACAAAATAAATAAACCGCTCTTCTTTTTTTGAGCACTTACAAAAAGAGGAACAGCAGTCACAAGTTAAAACGATGCACATGCACAATTTGAACAGGTTCACTGACTTTTTAAATGAGAACTAGTAGTAGAGGTTTGAGGGATCAGAATGGTTCAGTCCTGCTCAGCGGAGCATTGACGGTTTGCTTTACACATCTAGTTTGAGACATTCTACAGAGGTTCCAAGGTTGTTATGGGTAGGCTAGGGGACAAAACAGAAACAACTTGAGTATCTCAAACTCCTGTTGGCTGATAAATGTGGTCGACCGGGTTACAATCATTGTTTTGTTTTTTACAGGAGGTGCAAACCATGACAGCCCACTGGAACCTGTACATCAGTCTTGGGGGCTTTTCTGTAGGCCTGTTGGTGGTGCCTCTCCTGGGCTCATGGAGTGACCTCGTAGGTCGCAGACCTGTCCTTATCATCCCCAACCTCGGCCTGGCCCTCCAAGCGCTGGTTTACCTCGTGGTGATGTACCTGAAGCTGCCTGTGGTCTACTTTCTAGTGGGCAGGCTGCTCAGCGGCTTTTCGGGGGATTTCAACGCCATCCTGGCGGCCTGTTTTGCATATGTGGCTGACACCAGCGACAGAAGGTCCCGCACCTTCAGGGTGGCCATCTTGGAGGCTTGTCTGGGCCTTTCAGGGATGCTAGCCAGCATCATCGGAGGACAGTGGCGGCGGGCACAAGGGTGAGGAATGTTAGTTCCATTTAGCCAGTGCACTTTGCTCAAAATCAAAACCTTTGCTATCTGAATTGGTAATCATTACCATTATGTTGTTATGCCTCTATTTAGGTACATCAATCCGTTCTGGCTGGTCGTGGCCACTAACTTGGCTTCGGCTCTGTACGCTTATCTGTTTGTCTGTGAGTCCGTCCTGCCAGACCCAAGTGCCAAGCTCCTCACCTCTCGCCACCATAAAGCGGTCTGGCACCTCTTCTCAACAGGAGGCAGTACCAGTGAGGCGGGTGGAAGATTTCACAGATGCAAGCTGTGGCTTTACATACTGTGTTTCTTCGTAGTGATGACTGTACACATGGGCTGCAAGGATTTGTATGTGTTGTATGTGCTGAGCTCACCGCTGTGCTGGGGGCCGGCCCTCATTGGCTATGGATCAGCAGCTCAGAACCTGGACTACCTCAGCAGTCTGCTGGGGCTGAAGATCATGCAGCGCTGCCTGGAGGACTCCTGGGTGGCTGTCGCGGGTCTGGCCTCCAATATCATCGGGCTGGTGGTCTTCTCTGTAGCTGACACCACCCAGCTCATGTTCACAGGTGAGTTAGTGACCTCCAGATGGTTGGATGGACAAAAGGTTTTCTATCCAGAAGCAAAAGTGAACGGTAAATGAGATGACTTCAAGGTCTTATTAAGCACAGAAATCAGTCCTTATCTCAGCATATTTAAGCATATTCAGCCTTTATAAGGAATGATAACATATAAAATGATGTTACACTGAAATGCAATATGCCCTTTTCACATTCATTATCCTTCTTCAGCCACAGGTGAAAATAATCTCACATTATCAGCTATCATGAGTCCAGCTCAGCAAGTGAAAGACTGAAACCAGTCGATAGCATTCTCAGATTTCACAGATTGTAAAGTAGTTGCACAATAATGTATGGGTCATTTTATGACAGAATAAAAACATACAACAAGAATACATGTATACAAATGCAGAAACATGATTTAAAATGTTAGCAGTGGTCACTAATGTGGTGTCAACTGTGTCACAATGTACAGTATATCTTTTTAGCTGCTACTAAATTGAGATTTGCTTGTCACCAGGATATGGTTTGTGTTTCCTCTTCATGGCTGTGACGCCTGTGCTCCGGTCAAAGCTGTCTAAGTTGGTGAGCCCATCAGAACAAGGTCAGTCACTGAACATTTACAAAATACTATACTCCTGAGTATTATATTGCTACGATGCGGTGTAAGTCCCTTTTTCACGAGGGACTGCTTGCACCCTGCAGCTTGTATACATTTCTGTGTGTTTGAACGTTCTCCCAGGTGTCCTGTTTGCCTGTGTGGCCTGTGTGCAGAGCTTATGTTATCTGGTGGGCAGTGGCCTCTTCAACTCCCTCTACCCGGCCACACTGCACTTCATGAAGGGCTTCCCTTTCCTTCTTGCTGCCATCATCCTCTTCATCCCTGCTGGAATAATTGGGTGGGTGTTGCTCTGGCCTCATTGGAATAATGTAACTTTTAGTTATATTCTTATTTGTCAATTCTAATTACCAAAAGAAAGACAATCTGCACCTTTTTTGAAGATGAGCAGAATAAATGATTGACCATTTTCAATGTTTGTCTTTAAAGGACCCTGCAATGTTTAGACCAGAGGAGAGACCACAGAGACTCCACGACATGCTGACCTGAAGAGAGGAACCAGTCAGAGAGTTAGAGTTCATCCTGGTGTCAGTCTAAGACGTGAGCAGCTCTGACACAGAGACATCCGTCTGTGGTGAGGGGAGAGATTTTTGATCTTAACACAGTGATCGGGTGCTTGACTTTTCGTTAACTAGCTCAGCGATTGGGATTCTTCCGAGTCACATCAACGTGATCAAGAACAGAGGATGGAGAATCAAGCTCCTGACTGACATGACTGTGAAACCTCCTCTGTCTTAATGATTCGATAGTTTGCTGGGCCTAAAAACAAAACACAGTCTTTCATCATGACATTCATACAAATGAAGTAATGAACAAGGTTCGATTCATGCTTTCATTTTGTGATTTGATACATTTCAATACAGTGCCAAAGAGTGCCTTACATTTCCATTTTGAATGTATTAGTTGCTGTAGCTCAAATAACACACTACAGGTTAAGGTGCTAACTCTAAGAGGAAACTCCTCAGTTGTTCCAAAACATGTAAAGCATGGGTGCAACATAGTGTGTTCACAGAGGGTCAAAAAGGGAGGTGACGGATATGACCTAGTTTTGATTTGAGAAATGCTTTAGATCGATAAATTGAGATCACATAGATTGAGTGACGGTTAAGTTTATTTTACTGAAAGATGAGTCATTTGTTTGACAAGATCAATCCTTTTTATTTTTGATATTTAAAATGTATTTGTGTTTTTACTAAAGTAAAATTTTAAAAGCATGATTTTTTTTTCAACAGTACTTTTTTCATATGGTACTGCTAATTTGAGTAAAAGATCTGAGTACAATTTCCACTACTGTCTGTTCGGTATCCTAAATCTATTAGTGGATGTTCTCTCTGGAACCCTCAAACAGTGAAGTTAGTACCTGAGATTCATGTTATGTCATAGCATGTCCAAACCCAGCTCTCGGTAATCCACATCAGAGAGAGAAACTGTAGCGGCAGCCGGGGAATAATGAGTTCCACCGTGACCCTCCTCCCTCCTCCCTCCACCACAAACAACACGGGATAGTCCCAGAGCTCAGGCCCACTGCCAGCATGCACACAGGGGTCAGGTCCTAGATGCACAATGAGGGAACATGAGCTGCCAAATCAGCTTTAAGATGCACAAAGGGAAGTTGAGAGGCTAAATGGAGTATTAACTCTGCTACTGTGAATTGATCGTGACGATTATTTTTTTTCTCAGACATTCTTCAGACGAATTGTGTGACAAAATTGACTCACAAAACTGTCTATTCTTTGTTGTAATCAGTTGTGCAATATTTATAAGTTGCAATCATTTAATTTATTGGAATAGAACTGGATCATGTTGGATAGTTTGTGGTAGAGATGATGGTTCAATTTGTTTCATTTTACATGTCACGCGTGATTAAGTGAAGTTCATATAAAGGATTTCACCGTTCATTTATTTTACAGCACCTTTTATTTTCCACCATGTTTCAAATAAAATTATCAAATTATTTGTTTTACACTGAGAGCATTAAAAAACATCACACAAAAAAAATCCTGTCCTACTTTTTTGAAAAAAAAAAGCTTATTTAATAAATGCAATGAGGTGAACTTAAAATGCAAACAACATTAAGGCAAGATCAGATAAAAGCCCTGCAAAACAGCAGTTTCATTCAGGCTACAGGAGTATCATTCTACAACACAACATGTGTCCAACACATCTTGATGACTACATGACCGTATGAATTGCAAAGCACACAAATAATGACTTATCAGGCTTAACACTGTGGTAAATGAAACCTCCAGTCAACAGTATGAAATGATAGTTTTATGTATTACAGTATGTTGTAACAGCAGTCTACAAGACAGAATCATTTTCAAGGAGTCAACAGTTTTTGACTACTGTAGTTCATGTATGTCAATTCAACATTGATAATACAGTCGGAAGGAAACGTTTAATACTACATGTGCATTTTTGTTGCCTGTACACTCCTTAAATCCGTATTTGGTTAAATGTTGGGTGCATTTTTACAGCTTGTAGCTCATTTATATCTGTATGTCATGCCTCTAGCTTAGATAATGCCCACCGTGGATACTCCCATCATGTTCTATTCAATGCATCACAACCAAAACATAAAAATATTTATGTCAGCAAAGTCAGAGACCTGCTTTGGTCTTATGAATGTACAGTATACGAGTTGAACAAAAGATGGTTGCATATAACGTTTGTGATGAGCGGATGCTTCAGACATTGCTATTGGTGATTTTGCTGGGGTGCCAATAACGGCTGATCTATCACAGTTATTTTCCTGAGAGACAGAAGGCGTATATTCTGTTCCTGATTATACATTAACAGCAGTATGAGGGTACTAGGATTATAGGCTTACAGTTTATTCTGTACAATCAGAAAATCCCCTTTTGATTTGTATTTATTGTTATATATTAGGTCTATTTATATTAGGTCTTTGTGTGAGCATGTAAGCTTAACATCAAATTGACTTCACATGCATTTGAGCAGAGCAGGGAAAGCTGCTGGCCCGTTCACCGTGGGCCATGTTGTGTTTGGCTGGCTTTGTTTAAATTTAGCTATCAAACTGTTTATGTCAGTTTATTTCTTTTTCTGCTCTTTGGAGGCGTCTGTGCCGTCGGTTTGGTCTTGGTGTTCTTTCAGGAAGCGTAGGATCTTCTCGATCGTGGCCTCCTGATATTCATGGGACCATCTGTGTCAAGAAAAAGGCACAACAGGCATTTGATGATGTGCATCATGAGAAAATCAGTTCTCCAATGGATATTTTAAAGATCTGCTAAACATGAATCGCAAACAGTAAAAAGTTAACCCTTGTATTCACAAATTATTCATCAAAGAAATAAAAGGCTAACTAAATAAGCTGTTAAACCTGTTGATTAATTTAAATGTACTGTATGTTTTTTTCTCAGTAGAGCTTTGGTATATTTGTGTATACTGTTACTCACTTGATACCATTGAAGTTCAGGATTGCTCTCATGTCCTCCGGCAGCGACATGGGATCGGGCCACATAAATTGATCTGTGACAGGAACTATGTTCTTCTTACCGGCCAAGGCTGTGACTATCTCCTGCAAGGTCAATGAGGATTCCTTAGAGTCGATGAAACACTCAAATGTCCAGACATGTAAAACATCATCTTACCCCCTTGTTTGAACTACAATATGTAATTTCAACTGATAGCTCAGTGAGGGAATATGAATGGAGTATGACTAATACAATTCCACAAGTTTCTGTTGTTTCAATAGAAATGTAGAATATCTTGATAGGGGCTAAGTTTTAAGCAAAATAAATCGATACAATGTGACCTAACATTTCAACACGGAGTCCCTCACATGCAGAGAATGGAAAACGTCCGACCTTATGCACCCAATCCTTCATGGCAGTGTCACCCATGCACTTGTCGAGCGCGTTGGCGGACAGGACCAGGATGAAGTTACGTGCCCGCTGTACGCTCTGGATCAGTTTGTCCTCGAATTTACCGGACTCCAGCTTCTCCACATCTATGAAGACACTGTATCCTCGAACCTGCAGGTGCACCTTCAGAAGACTTGGGACGGAAAATGAAATGAGAAAGATGTAGTTTCAATATACATGCATTCTGACCTTGTCCATTTAAATCTTTATGATTTTTTTTCCACTAGTCCCGTTTCAGGTCTGACCTGGCCAGCTGGGAGCCGGTGGTCCGACGATAGCTGATGAAGACGTCGGGCCCTGCAGGCAGGGCATCTGTGTGGCACGGTTTTAAGGGCCTGCGGTTGGCAGAGAGTATCCTGGCTCTGTGGACGCCGTTGTCTATGTGGCAGTCGTGTTGGAGCTGCAGATCGGTCAGGCTCTGGACAATGTTGCGATCCACGCCTGACTGGACCAGGCCATAGGTGTACTGACGGAAACGAGGGTCCACCATAACTAACCAGTCAGCCATATTGTTTGGGTCACATGTGGAGTAGTTGGCATACGTCTTCAACACACGCAAGTCTCTCAAAAACCTGCAGGATTAGACAGAACAGAGTTATTTGTTAGACTGGTGTTAGACTGCGTTGCTCATGTGTTGAAAGGTTTGCACCGCTTGCCTCTTGCGAGTGAGGCTTGCAGTCATGCCAAGATCAGCGCACAGTTCCTGGTCTGTGATGTTCAGCAGGAGGTCTCCATCCACCTGGAGCTCCTATAGAGCAAGATAGTTAGACATGTCAGACACTGTATATTAGCTGGACCTTTACGCCTGTTATTTTTCTATTTGTTGAGTAATAAACTGTGAAACATACCTGGAAACGGTCACAGTAGGCACTGAAGCCAACCTGCTGCAGCCAGGTCAGCACTTCACAGGTTTTCCAGTTGGGCACACATGGCAGGATATGCTTCGGCACTTCCTCCCCCATCATGCTCAGTGCCCGCTTGGCGAGGGCACAGGCTGTGCCATTACTGGAGTACATGACAATTGTTTTGAGGCTCTGCACCGCTCCGATCTCTTGAAATATCTGGAAAGGAGCACAATTTAAAACTCAGTCACAACAAAGCTGCCAGACAGTATCACCTGAACTTTTGAGCTTCATAGAAAGTGGACAGTGTACCTTAGTGTTGCGCTGACGAGACTTGATGCTGGTCTCAACACAAAGGTAAAAGGCTGCAATGCACTTTCCCTCCACTCTCGTGCCATCCAGTAATGGCAAAAGATGCTGCAGATCAGCTGCTGTCTTACCCTGCATGCAGTCTGCACTGTCCAACAAACTGCGGGCAAAGTCATCCGGATCCAAAGAAGCAATGAATGGCTCCACCAGCTCCAAGGTTCCAGATTTCACCACCTCTTTCTCAATTTCTCGGTTTGCAGCTAACACTGTCACAGCCAGACACGCGTAGAAGCGAATGAGTTCATCCTCTTTGGAAAAGGCCAGCGGGAAAAGCCACTCGGCTGCCTGTTTCTCGATCATCAATCGCTGGCAGCGGTGGCCTCCGTACATGGCACAGTTTGCTAGTGCCACAGCACAGTGGCGCAGCACGGTGGGATCCGTACCTCGGCACCAGAAGAGCAGGGCATCCAGGGCACCGTTGGAGATGAGGTGGACGGACGTCTCCTCGCTGTGTTTGAACATGTGCTCCAGGATCCCCGAGACGCTGCGAGCCAGCTGCGCATCTTCCTGATGTCGCGTCAGGTTGAGGACGACACCCAGACCCATTCGTGCTATATAATCTCTGACAACAGAAGTTTGTCAAGATGATGATAAAACGTGACTCGTGAAGTCAGATAGCTAAACTGACTGCAAGTGTCAGTGAACAGCAAACAGATACTCCTGAACAAATGAGGCACAAATATGTGAGTACTGGTAACACCAAGTTATCAATCAACTGGGGCTGAAATGATTAGACAATTAATGAATTGGACGATCAACAGAACATTTTTGACTTTGATTGATTGATTCATACTTTAAGTCACTCATCAAGCAAAAATACTGAACAGTCTTCGGTACCAGCTTCTCAAATGTGAATATGATACTTTTCTCTGTTTCATAACACTGTAAATTTAATATAGTTTAGTCTTGGACTGCTGGTCAAACAAAAAAAAGTACATAGTTATAGACTGATGAATAGAGTGATCAGAATATTATGCCCTAAAACAACATAGATATAAAAGGAGTGGACCCAAAAAGAATACTGCCTTTAAAGCCAATAAAAACAGCCTTTCTATATCCTAAGTTATAAGCTTAAGTTACTACTGTATGTTGATTAATTGTTTTTGTATATTTTTCATAACAAACACACAATCTTAACAGAAACAACAAATTCAAATCATCAAAAAACTGTTGTTTTAGACTGTATCATACTGTTAAAAGTGTTCACGTTATTTGGTCCTACCTGTTCTCTGAGATCAGTATCTGCTCCAACAGTTTTGCAGACTCATAGGTGATCTCCACAGCAGGTGTCTGCTGAAGCTGTAGCAGCAGCTCTAGGCCTCCATCCAGCCGGATCCTGTTGCAGATCTCCTCCGCCACTTGACGGCCCGCAGCGGGCAAAGCCCAGGCTTCCTCCACCAGCTGGAAGAGCTCTGCGATGGCCCTGCGGGTCTCATCCGAATCAGAGGTTTCATGAGACGACTTCAGCCGCCTGATGGCGGAGCGCAGGGCGGGGATGGAGGTGGCCAGAACCGCCTGGACGTCGGCATTGATGCCTGGAGAGACCGCTTTGGGTTCGGAGCCGGAGCCGGAGCCGGATCCAGATCCGCTCCTTCCTCTCTGCAGCCGGCTGACATATTCCGGGACCGTCAGTCGTTCCGAGCTGAACATGATGGAGAAACGTCGGTAGAGTCTCCACAGGAAAAGCGTCAGAGACAAGAGCATCAACCGGCAGAAACGCGTCACTCCCCGTTAATGCTGAAATGTGTTTGTTTACAAAGGCCTCAGTGATCTCCAGCCTGCTGCCTAGAGACGCATTAATCAAGGCCTCAGTTGTGAATCAAAAGTGACAGCTTTCACCAAATTGCATCACCCCTCTCTCTCTCTCTCTTGATGTCATCCGTGGCAGTAAGCCCATAAAGACTCGTAAGCAGATCTTGAGCAGGTCACAGTATGTCTGCGCATAGTCAACCGCTGCTGCTTTGTCTCTGCTGTCCCACCGGCCAATACATGACTTCATGCATTCACACTGTCTGTTTGCAGAAGTGTCCTTAAAGAGGCGAAACCTCAGCACACTGGACCTGGAACTGAGAGAGTATAGAGCAGATCCTGCTGGTTTTCTGGAGAAGAAACGGACTATTGTTGTCTGTAACAAAGAGGACCTGCTTTGTTTTTTTATACCATTTTTTCTCCCACCTTATCTGACGCACTCTAGCGGCTCGTCTCGCTGCAGAAATACAAAACAAGATACGTCACTCCAGTAGCAGCCCCCAAACCTATCGCATCCTTCGGTCAGCATCCGCAGGCTGTCTGTGTCTGCACGGGTCCGGATACTGCCGGTGATGAACAGGAAAATAACACCCCTCCTCCCCCTCCTCCCCCTCCTCCTCCTCCGCCCTGCATCACAGCCGGTCGGAGCGTGCTCTGTCAGCCCATGGATGTCTGTAAACACTGCAGGCCCTCTGCTGGACGAAGAGGGGAACAACTTCTGAGCTACACTATAATTGTTTCTGGTAGCTCTACTCTACATTAGCCTTTGTAATTGTTTTATTAAGAGGAATTAAATACATGTCATTAAGAGACAGGAGAGAAAATGCTCATAAGATAGTATCAAATTTAAAAAATAAAATGTGTCTGCATCAAGATATCTAGGCAAACATCACACATTTTGTGAATGTGAAATGTAGAAGATCCTATTGTATTGGTGTTAATGGAGAAATAGAGGGCATTGTGAAAATGTCAGTGGATCCATATTTTATTTGATTTATCTTTTTAGTTGTAATGACTCATGCAATAATGGATACAAATAATGAACATTGCAGCTTTGACGGATTACTTGTGATTGTGATTTTTAAGGTGATCTGTCCACAAAGTCATCAGTGTTCCTATGAAAAAAAAGTCATTGTGATAAATAAAACTGCTTAAACTTTACACACACACAAGTGCACGTATACACATGAAGATAAAGGTGTCTACTTTGTTACGCTTTTCTTCTGCAGTTTTAAAAACTGCTTTATGGGACGACACAGCAGGCCAGTACTTTGCTCCTCTCTGTCTTCACTGAGGCCTCACAATGGCACCAGGTGACAAGATACGTTCAGGTCTAGTCTGGTCCTGAAAGCGGTCAGGCCTAATAGATAAGACAGCACACGGTTGTTGCATTCGTGCTGCAACTAACGATTATTTTATTGTTTATTGTGTTCTCGATTAAGCGTTCAGTTGTTGGTCTATAAAATGGGGGGAAATGTTGATCACTGTTTCCCAAAGCCCAAGATGACGTCTTCAAATGTCTTGTTTTGTCAAAATCTTAAAGATATTCAGTTTACTGTCACAAAAGAGGAAATAAAGCAAAACATATTCACATGTAAGAAGCTGGAATCAGAGAATTTTGATTAATTTAGTAGTTGACGACTAATCGATTAATTGCTACAGTTCATGTTGCATTACTCAAACTGCTGAGAGCAAAATCACTGCTCTGTGATAAATGACCCAAATCAACCCGGTCAGAGGTCAACAGGCTTAAACTTTTGTTTCCTATCGACCTCTTTCTCCCTGTGTGTCTCTGTTTATTTGCTCGAGTAGAAAGAGTTTTGCAAATAAGGTTAAAGTAAACAAGGAAGCGGGGTGACTGACACATGTTTCCAATGATTGCGAGCACACGACCCGTCATTACTTTTTCATTCTGTCCTCTCACACAGCAGAGGCAACATGAGGCTGTGGGCCGTCCTGCTGCTCGCTCTGCTCGCTCAAACCTTTGCTGTAGAAGGTAAGTACAACATTAAAAATCACTTTTAAAGTTCAGAGAAGTATTTGTAGCGAGCAAATAGAGGAGTGTTGCTGGTTGTTGTTCATCCTTTAGTATTATCAGTTTACAGTAAGACATGAAAATGGGTCTACTCTGTGTGTCAAATGTACTGTGTCCTGCTTACTACATAAAGCAATTAACATTTAACAAAACAATTATTCATTTTATTTTAAATGTATTTAACCAATCGGAGGGATCAACTTTGGGTGCCCTATCTACACAAGTAGACAATGGTTTCCGCCAGGACTGCTGCCAACAATTATATTAATAATAACTTAATCTGATTTTAACAGTTAATCAATTCATTGTTTAGTTTATAAAATGCTAGCAAATAGTTAGAAAATACTGCATCACAAATGGCCAGAACCCAAAGTGATGTCTTCAAATGGCTTGTTGTGTCTCACCAGCAGTCCACAAATCTACATTTATTCAAATTTAAAATGATCAAATTGTGAAAAGCAGCAATTATCACATTTATTGCCTTTTTTTTTTATTAATGACTTACAAAATGAAGCCAGTATCAAAATAGTATAATCTGTTAATCAATTAAGTATTTTTTTCAGCACTAATTACAATTATGAATACAAACGGGGTACGATAGGCAGGCATTACTATACAAAGACAGTTATAAAGAATTGTTATTAATGATGAAGAACCACATATCCCATGAGCCTTTGCCATGGGCATACTGTCAAAGCATACATTTAACTTTGTTGTTCAAAGGAGTAAATTCATGTGGTCAGAGGTGCAAAGAATACACAAATAAAACAACAGAGCCAATCAAGTTCTCATTCTCTCTTGTCATTTCATCTTCAGAGTCCTGTATGGGACGCTGTGAGAATGGCTTTAACTCTCAGAAGAAGTGCCAGTGTGACTCGATGTGCAAGTATTACAAGAGCTGCTGCTCTGACTTTGAGGTCACCTGCGGCATGACGAGTAAGAAACCTCTCTGCTCATAATAACGTTGCCAAACAGTCAAAATGGTGCAGGGAAAGATGGTCGCTGATATCACTTTTCTCCCTCAGCTCGCGGAGACACGTTTGTGTTTGCAGAGGACGATGATGGTGAGCTGTTTGAAGGTACCCCTCCAACGCCTAGACGTTCAGCACACGACCAGTCTTTCACTGTTATCAGTCATCAGCTGAAGCCAACACAGCAGCCCATATCAGACTTTGGTCGCACACCACAGCAACATCCAGAAACAGCACTGGAAATGAACAAACCCCCTCACCTGATAGAAACCATACTTCAGAAAACCCCTGTTACACCGAAAACATCCATTTCACAGCCAGTCGAACCTCCACAGATGGTCCCCAGCACAACTAGACCTTCTGCGACTGATGCAGCAGCTGAGACGACCACTGTTCCCGTCACAACATCCGCCTCCACTGAAGCCCCCGACCCGGACTCTGTGGTCTGCAGTGGGAGGCCTTTTCACTCCTTCATGCGACAAAAAAATGGCTCCATATTTGCCTTCAGAGGTGAGTGATCCCCTCATATTCAAATGTGGTAATCTGACATTTGATCAAAGAGCCAAACGTGAAGTATACAATTTTGTGTTATGGTGGAACATGCCTATGAACCTCTGTGTTTTTTTTCTAGGGGAGTACTTTTTTGAAATGGACCAGAAGTCAGTGCTTCCTGGTTATCCAAAGCTCATAAAGGACGTGTGGGGCATCAGCGGGCCAATTGATGCGGCCTTCACCCGCGTCAACTGTCACGGGAAGACTTATATCTTCAAGGTGGGAACGCGGGAAATTGTTTTGTTTTCATAAATGTTAGAAATATTCACGCGAGACTGGTGTAAAAATCATCAATCATTGGACATTTATTCTTCGCAAAGAAGGAGACAGGGTTGATTCACATACAGAATGTACATCAAGACCGCTCGAAGATCTGTCTCCGAGTCTCTGGTATTTATACTAAGTAAACAACATGCAGTGGGCTGGGACAGGGTAACACACACACACATTTTGCGTTTCACACAGGCGTCTACGTATCTGGACATTTTAACAATTCGTTCCAGTACAAAGGTCACTTTCTCGTAAATCATGGTCGCAAATCAGCCCTGCGTAAGTATTGACGCTTTCTACAAGATTATTATCATTGTTATTCAGGACAAACAGCTGAAATGTTCTTTCGGCAATCAACTGCTTCTTAATAGACTAAACATTTGCTGAGACACCTAGTGTCAGTGAAAGTTCACACAAGGACACAGGCCTTAAACACTACAGAGGACATGAGCTTCTGTTAAATGTGTAACATTCCTTAATCATTTAAACGCATACTAATTAGTCATTTCGATTTTTCCAAACAATAAATCATGTGTCACACCCCTGTATTAATAACAAGTTAATGTTGAAACAAACCTTCAATAGGGAAAGAAGTACTGGAGGTTTGATGACGGCGTGCTGGATGATGACTATCCTCGAGATATCAGCGTGGGCTTTGACAAAATTCCCGATCATGTGGATGCAGCGTTTGCTCTTCCTGCTCCTGGTCACAATGGAAAAGAGAAGGTCTATTTTTTCAAAGGTACAGCCAGACATTACACATAATATCCAGATGGTTGTACAGAATATTTTGGTGAACATGTGATAATGTACTTATCCTATACCTAACATAAAGTTACTTATTGTTGCTTTCTACAGGGGATCAGTATCACATGTACGAGTTTTTGCACCAGCCGTCCCATGAGGAGTGTATCACCATGTCGGTGAGGTCTCCGTCCACGCTGTTCAGGCGCCACACTGACCTATACTACAACAACTATGAACGTGTTCTCAGCGAGCTCTTCTCTGGCTGTGAGTTGTGGCATCATAGATTAATTGTACCTGTTTGAGGGTGGTGGCAGGTGTTGTACAGCTTAATGTTTTTCTAACATTCTTCAGTGCCCCAGCATCACGACAAACACCACTTCATTGACAAGGACTGGAAGGGCCTCAAGTCTCCAGTGGATGCCGTCATGGCCGGCAGAATGTACGTCCCTCCCTCGAGGTCCACAGGACGCCGCAACGACGACCGTCCTGACCAGCAGGGGGGTCAACAGCAGGGCCAGCAGTACCAGCAGTACGGACAGCAGTGGGACCAGCAGTATGGACAGCAGTGGGGTCGAAGGAGGCAAAGCCGCTCACCCTTCTGGGGGTCCACGGCTGAGCGGGGGATGAACATGGGCCAGGACTTTGCAGAAAGGGGGATGGAAATGGGTCTGAGGTTGGCAGAGAGGAGGATGGAGATAGAAGAGAGCTTCGGACGAGACTGGGACAGACGGTGGGATCAAGACCGGGACCAGGACAGACGGAGAGATGGTTACCGTCAGAACAACAGGGGCAACTATGACTCCAGAGACGGCAGGTCGTTGTGGGAGTCCATCCAGGGGAGTCTGCCCATACAGAGTGTCTACTTCTTTAGAGGAGGTAACACAGCAGTGTCATTTAGGTTGATAATAGTCATACAAAACAATTTAACAAAATAAATGCTCCCTTAATATGAATTGCTTTATTTAGGTTCAAGGGTGAGGTGGTCACGGGTAACCATTTAACCCCAGGAACAGGACTGATGAAAGAAGACCTTAGTGAAATGAGATACAGATGTCGAGAGCAGCTGGAGGGGCAGACAGGAACTCATTTTAACTAATTTTATTAAACTTTCCCCAGCTAGCCACAGAAGGCTTATTATACCTACTTTCACATGCTGTGTAATAGTCCACATGACAAAGAAACAGATGCCTAAAATCACTGCAGTTCTTCTGCATTTATGGCTGTCACCTTTAAGTGATATAGTGTACTGTTATCAAGTTTATGATTCACCAAAGAATCATAAACCACAGTGTTTCAAAGCATGCTGACACCGATGACAGGTCCAATGTGAAGTTGTTTTACTGACTGAGAGTGAGATCTTCTTCACACAACCTGACCATGAGCTGCTCCAGAGATATGAAATGAATGTTGTTTGTTGTTTCTGTGTTTTCCAGATAAATACTACAGAGTGGACCTCAGGACCAAGAGAGTTGACTTGGCCACGCCTCCATATCCCAGATCTATCGCCAAGTACTGGCTCAGCTGTCCAGACACCACTGGGGCAGAAAAGTAGTTTGATATATCAGGCATTGAAACAGGCAGTGCTGGCTGTTGAAAACCTGACACACTTGCTCTGTGTAACCCATAAACAACTGCTCATCAACTTTGGCAAATATTCATCAATCAAAGTCCACACACAGCTGCTCTCCACACAGTAGTTGACCTCAACATGGCCAAAGTTCAACTGGTCGATAAAGCTCATCTCGTCTCAACATCAGCTGACCTACTAAATTAAACACAACTATAATGACAATAAGCTCATTGGAGTAAGCCGAGAAGAGATTGCAAATTGAATTTAAAGGCCACATTTTGATATATATATATACTTCAAAATGTTTATTTTCTCCTTCTTAATCATAAGGATATACAGTGAAAAACAAAATATAGCACAGGGCTTACAAGAGTTCATCCATCAAAGGGTCATAAACATTTGGCACATGGTTGTACAGATATATGTAATAAAAATGAAAAAAATCCCTATATTGCAACAGGGAGGGTTTTACTCAACAGCAGCATCATGTGACTGTCAGAGAGCAGTGACAGACGGGACTTTGACCGTAGGTTGTAGATGTAAAAAGATTCTTACAATTCCAGTTTAAGTAGCAGAGAGCAAAGTATAATACTACTGTAATACATACAGATGTTTACACGATGTACTGTGTTACTGAGTGAGTCCCTTTTGATTGCATATTCACAACCTGTTACAGTCTGTCTTACATGTATTTGCATCCATGATAAATAAAAACAACAGTCATCAAGAACACAGTTCATGATCTTTTAAGACTACTCTGATATTTTTGCCGCTGTTTGCTCTTGTCTTCCTCGTACAACACGGATGTTTTATTGTGTGTTTATCCGTTATCTGAGTCAAGAAGCAGACACTCGCCCAGATATTACAGTACTTGTATGTATACAGTTACAATACAACATGGAGAAATCAAAAACACTTATCACACAATTGTCCCTAATAATCGTGTTGATATACAATTTAAGACACCGAACGCAACCAGTGGCATTGTTAGGAAAAGTTACCAAAATACCTCACCTGATATTCTGTTGCTTCTGTTTCATTCATATTTCAATCTAAAATATAAATGTCATGTGTTTTGGTTTTTTAAACACAAATGCTGCATGAATATCAATATGCAGCTGTACCTGTACATTGTGTAACAGATAACAACTTAATAATTCAAGAGTTTCCTTTGTGCCTGTAACTTTAAAACTGCAGAGTAATAAATATGCAGTTGCGTTTGACTCAGACCTGCTGACGTGTTCTTTCTCAGAGGTTATGAGAGTTTAATGATGACATTTTCATAGCAGGGTTCATCATTCACACCGACCACTGCTCCTTCATTGGCGATGATCTCAGTGAGACTCACAGCGTCTCCTGCTGGTCCCACAGTCAGGTAGGTGCCCTCAGTTTTTCCTGTACTAGGACCACAACTCTCAGCCCTCAGATCTGACCCTGAGACAGATGAAACCACCTCTGGCACGCTCGTCAACAAGGACGACAGAGGCCTTTTTGGAGTGCCGCTCTCTGATGATGGAGTGTCATTAGCACCAGCTGTGTCAGCGGAGTTGAGAGCAGCATGCTTTCTCCTGATTGGCTTACATATGCCCACCTCCCCTCCAGGTGGGCCTCCCTCCTCCCACACGCTTGCCCGAGTTCCGAGCTTCCTCCTTGGTGGTTTGGTGATCCCTTCAACTCCTTTGGGCTTGGCCTTGCCAGACTCCTGCTCCCTTTGTCTCTGGAGGCTTCCGAGTCGCCGCAGCATGGCTTGAACTGGGCCTTCAGAGCTTGTCTCCGTCTTTGACGCGGGCTTACCTGCCCTATCCACCGTCACATACAGGGTGGTGACTTTATTTAAGACCCCCACCTGAGCATCAGATGTCGGCAGCTGGCTACATTTATGAGCAACTGTGTTGGACATAGTTCGCCTTCGTCCTAATGCCCCAGGGACATGCAGGGTGGCCTTGAAAGGGGTTCTGCCTACTTCCTGGTCCCCTGCCTCACAGCTGGAATCCTGATTGTCTGTCGCCTGCACATCGACTTCATCTTCCCCCTCCTCGCTCTCAGCTTCATCTTCCTCCCCAGTTCTAGCTGCACTCCCCTGACTTTGGAGGGCAGACAGCATCAGAACCCCCCAAGGTAACTTGGGTTTGTTGCGTGGGTGTCCAGGGAGAGCTCCAGGGTCCTGAGCCGAGCCACGCCTCTCCTTGGGGCTGAAGCGGGTTCCCTCTGCAAAAGAGACAGAAGGCCGCTTGGACTTGGCGATGCTGGAGGTGCGAGGGATGTTGAAGGGCGAGGTGATGTCCTCACAGCTAAAGCCGCATGGGTCTAAGAACATGTTACACTTCGAGCTCATCTCGTGGAACTCGCCGCCCGCAAGCGCCATGATGTCTGCCAAAGAGACGGAGACAGAAAAGTCCAGAGACATTAGAAGACATGGACGGGGAAGTTTGAAGTGGCAGTTCTGCTTATCTCTGAAAGAGGGCAATGCAAGTCTGGTTCATCCCTAATCCTACCTTCTCTTGGAGGGACACAGTAGAGCACCTCTTCCTCCTCCTCATCACTGTCGAAGGACGACCCCTCAGTCACCCATCCAGAGGAAGGAGGCTCAATGAAGCTGTGGTTGAACGTCAGCTCTGGGTCATGGTGAGACACTGTGGGTGTGTATGTGTGACATGAAAAATAGATGAATTATAAAACATGCTAGTCAATTCGATACAAGGCTTATTCTCTATTAAAACTTTTTCTTATTTTGCACTAATTTTGTGTATTCAGGTTAATGTAAATGTCTCTCCAGGTTGTGAAACATGTTTTTGTGCTAAGTTTTAGCTCCATTGACCTTCATTAACACTGAAGAAATTTCTCCTTCAAATATTTTACCAATCTGAACAAAGATGGATGATACATTTCTTATCATTCCTCCAGAAAGTAAAAGTTGAATAGCACTCAAATATGTCGTAGTACGTGTAAATAAAGCTGAAAAAATATCATGTTGTCATGTTGTCTTTGCATATATATGCAACTTTTGTCATTGAAGAGTTTGTACACAATCCATGAATTACAATGTATCATTATATTATGCAGCATTCTCCGAGAAATATTGTGCTGCAGGACTGACCAGTGACACGAGGGAGGCCAGAGGACCAATCAGAGATGCAGGGCAGGGCAGCACCGATGTTAGCCAGGACGCTGTAAACGTGATATTTCATCCGAACTGACCAGCCTCCATCGGCCACAGCCGCCCTGGAAGACAGAAGGTTCATATTGTACGAATTTCACACTTTTGCACAGTGCCTCAGTTGAATTTGTGTTGATTGTAAAGTTGAATGTCAGTAAATTAAATCCATGGTACTGAATGTCTTTCCACCATTCAAAATGTCATGATAATATCACAATTGCGGAAGAATTATTAAGTTCATACTTCCAGATTCTGAGTGTTGTTACATAAATAAGTCTGTTCTTTTCTGAAGTTGTAGCGGGAAAAGCTTTCTGCTAGTCGTGGCTCAAAATCCAAGTGACATATAGAAGTTGGTAATGTTTGGCATTCTATGAAATGCTTATACAGTTTGGTTAGTGGGCCTAATACTGGTAGATGGAAGTGAGAGACAGACCTGTCTTTGCCATCGACAGGACCTCCTCCACAACACAAACAGCAGCAGAGCACAGCAAGGAGCAACAGGAGCAAAGGAACGAGCACACCTGCTAGTACAGCAGCTCTGGCACCTAATATAGGCACACACAAACACATCAAGAAACATTTGATGCCCTGAATAGCATACACAGATACTATTGGATGGATGGATGGACGTACTGTTGGGACAGACACCAGTGACTGGGTCGCAGCTGTCCCCCTCACTACAGTCACAGGCGGAGGAACAGTTGAGGCCAAACTGCAGGGCGGGGCAGCTGCTGTTACAGCTGGGGGAAAAAACAGTCATGCAATTATATCACGACAGCAAAGGAAATATCCTGTGTATGAACACTGAATCTATTTTAGTGTACAGTGAAAATATACTGCATGAATAACATTGTGAAAAAATTAAAGGGACCACAATGTTTTGCATGTTTGAACCTGCTACACAAATGTATCATACATGCTTCTAACCTTAAGAATAAAGGCCTTTTTTTCAATCTGCTGACACTGCACTTCACACTCACCTCTCTCCCTGAAAGCCTGGCTGACAGACACATCTTCCTGTCACGTGATGGCAGTCACCATGAAAACAAGGGCCACACAGGGAGCTGCAGGCGTCTCCAAACGTCCTGTTAGAGCAGGCCGCCTCACACCTGGCGACAGGGAGCCATGACCAAGTACACAAAGAATAAGTTCACAATGAATTACAATCCTAAACCTTAATACCACGTGTCTAAAAAACAACTGATTTACCCTCTTTTGTTGATATTGCCCTACACATATAAGCACTTATGGACATTGCAGACAGAATAAAATTACTTGTCTTTCCATCTTCATCACACACTCAATTTTACAGTCCATATTAAGTACACATTGTAACGCTGGCTACTTTAGAAACGTGAAGACGCAAGCAAAGACAAGATCAAGGAGCAGTTTCCCGCAGACTTAATCACCAAAGACTACAAAAATCATACCATTATTTTTGCATGTAGAACACATTAACTATGAACTGCATTAATATAATGTTACAGCCAATTTTTTCAATGGCATACCGTACATTTTGAAAAACCAAACAATGATCCGTTACCCTTCCCCGTGACTTCACTACAACGCGATCAAAAGGGCTCGTGTATGCCTAAAACACGCATGCACACCTGGATCCAGTCCATCCTGGGTCACACCTCCAACATTTCCCAGTTTTTGGGTCACAGGGCTCGTTATTCCTGCAGCGTGGACACTTCTCCTGGCAGCCGTCCCCATAAGAACCAGACGGGCACGGGCGGTCGCATCGTGTGCCGTTCCAGCCGGATTCACAGGCATCACAGGAGCCATCGGTGTCAGAGCAGAGCTGGTTGTCTTTACAGAAACCACAGCTGAGGACAGGAGACAAAAAACAGAGAATAACACACAGGTATTTAAACAAACAAATGTATCTACTGACACCCACCTCATTTTACAACCACTGCCGTACTTCCCAGCTTCACAGGGCTCGTTGCATACGACCCCCTGGTACCCCGGGTGGCACAGGCACTGCCCATTGGCCGGGTCACAGCTGCTGTGTGTGAGGTCACATTCACATCGCCGGTCACAGCTGGGTCCCCACCAGCTTGCCTCGCACTCACACATACCGGTACGCTGGTTACATTGCGACAGGTAGCAGTTGCAAGTGACGGGACATCTGAGCCCCCAGTGGCCCCTGTGGCACTGACACCGGCCCGTTAGCTGGTCGCAGCCTGGGCCCGCAGCTCCCCCGCTGATGCACTGACACGGCTTGGAGCAGGTTGACGTCCACCAGCCCTCGTCGCAGGTGCAGTTTCCGTGGACTGGGTGGCAGTGGCCGTGGCGGGTGCACTTGCAGGCGTACTGGCACAGTGGACCCCAGCGATTGGAGTTGCAGGTGCATTCACCAGTGACGGGGTCACAGCGGCCGTGTGGGTAACACTGACACACCTGGCGACAGTCTGGAGCCCAGAGCTCGGTAGGACAGCCTGGTAACAAACAAACAAACACAGAGAATACTTATTAAAAATAAAACACTAATGTTGTACAAAACAACCAATTTATAGTGGTGGAATGTAACTAAGTACATTTACTCGAGCACTGTACTTCAGTATAATTCTGAGGTACTTGGGTTTAAAGTGAGTTTTTCCATTTATGATAGTACTTCTACTCCATTTCAATTTTGAAAGAAATATTGTACTTTTTACTCTTAATGATAAGACATATACTTTCACTGAACTTTTGCTTGTAAAGGAGTATTAAAGCATAGTGCATATGCATTGTATGTTGTGTTGGTAATTTTACGAAAGTTAAATATCTGAATACTTCTTCTAACACAGGTTATTAAAACTTTCAATTCAGGAGAAACATTTACTGGTTTATTATGTAATTTCACAAAGAAATGCATTATTAGTATCAACTTAAGTGACCATCATTTTTACACAATAAAACAGAAATATTTAGTGCATTATAAATCAAACAGACAAAACAGACATGTCAGTGAATTGATGCTAAATATCGCCTGTTGTTTAATGTAACTCACGTGTTTTACAGTGAGCTCCGTAGAAACCAGGTGGACAGCGACACACTCCAGGATACACACAGATCTCACCCTTCAGGCAGGCCTGCTCACTTTCACACACAGCTACACACACACACACACACACACACACACACACACACACACACAAACACCAGTGAATGAAACAACAGGAAAAGCAAAACAAATATGGAGGCAGTGAAAGCATAATGCTTCTGTCCATTAGAGTATTTAAACTCACGTATGGTGCACTCTTTTCCATCTTGACGCCATCCAGTGCAACAGACCAAGGTTGAAGGGTTCCTAAATACACAGAAAATAATCAAATTAGCCTGACAAATCTCAAAATAGCTGAAGAAATAACTTAAAAGGAGAAGAAGACAAAAAAAATGATTATCTGTATTCAGACTGAGGAGCTGTCCAGCACAGTCCGAAACTCCGTAGAGCTCTTTGAGAAAAACCTTGGCTAAAAGGAGCTACAGTTTGTCACCAGAAGAGAATTAACATTTTGATTTGTTTTTTCAGGTGTGTTAAAATCAAAACAGTAAAACGGTGTGAGTGAAGGTAAAGTTGTACCTGATATTGTGGCAGACGTTCCTCCCAGTAGGATCCAGTGTTTGTGAGGAGGACAGCGAGCAGCAGAGCAGAGCACTCAGAGCTCTGAGGAGAAACTTCATCTCCACACAAAGTCCGAAACCAAAACCCAACGACCAAATATCTTTCTGTCTCACGTCTTTGTGTCCAGTCTGTTCCCGACTTCGTTCTCTCCTCTCAACTTGTTCTCCTTCCAGTCAGAGGGAGCACAATGAGAGGGAGTATCTCTCTTTCTGTCTACCATCCACCCTTCCCTCCTGCTTTCTCTCTAGTGTGTCATCTTGTGGCTCCACTGCAGCCAGAGAGGTCGAAGCCCCCGGGTTTCCTCTTCACATTTCCTGGGGAAGTCAGAGCCACTTCCTTCTATTCAACCAGACACAGAGCTTTTTAAAGATGGTTGAACACTAACACACAAAACTCGCCGCACACACTGGTGGGACTCGCACAAACGCAAACACACACCCCTGATGTTCACCTTTTCCCCAGAATCTATTGTTGACATTCTTCCAGGACATGATGAACGCCTTCGCCCTCCTTATAAGTCTTGAAAGTCAGTACAAAGATGGTCACGTAATCACTTTGAGCTCCTGCTTTCATTCAATAGCAGCAACATTTGGTGCACAATGCCATTTTTTAAATCTGGTCTTGTCTATTTGTTCTTGAATCGTGGGGAAAAAATGCATTAAGATCATTTCTATTTTCAATAAAATTCTGTGTTTAATGGATTTTATTGAAGCTTCAAATCTCAACATCGCAGAAAATCCACATTTTTAATAGTTTTTATCACATTTCATCAATAAAAATTACTCATATGGCAATTGACATCTTAAATCTGTTTTGTCAGAAAAAACGTGCTTACAAAAATAAACTGTGAACACAGTATTTTAGGAAAACATGCTCCGATTGGAAGGTCATACATTGTCTCAACAAATACCCCACAGGTCTGTCATTGTCTGAGTAGCGTTATAATCACACACTAAGGGTTCAGAGTATTGTATTTGGCGGCAACTAGCGGTGAGGTTGCACATTGCAACCAAATGAAACGTCTCCTGCGAGCCAAGATTGTAGGAGAACTACGTTGGCTGACACAAAAATGTGAATGGCCCTCTTTATAGCCAGTGTTTGGTTTGTCCATTCTGGGCTACTGTAGAAACATTGCAGCCGGCTCTGTGACGAGGAGCTGCTCATTTTAAGGTCTAAACACAAGTATTCTTATTTTCAGGTGATTATACACTAAAGAAAACATACTTGTGAATATTATATTCCATTTCTGCCAATAGATCCCCCAAAATAGTACTTTAAGAGGGAACAGAGTAAAGTAACCGATCTGCAGAGGCTGGTACCGTGCAGACAGAATACATGTGCTTACATACACATTTATGGCACCAGCATCAAACACACACCAACCAAAGGCGTTGACTCTCTGCAATGATGGAAAATTAAGAAAATATATTTTACAACAATACAAGCAGTAAATTAAGGCTCACTGGATTAAAATGCACTCACTGCTGGAAGAGACTGGTAATATGACGACAACTTTCTTTTTTTGTCCTTGAGCATAAAAGTGCTTCAAATCATAAAAAATACACGAGTCAACAAATGCCTTAAAAATACCCCGACTGAGGTAAAAGTGACTTGATATAATGGTGGTAAAATCTTGATCGTAATAAAATGACCAACAGGACAGAGGTGAACTTAACATACACACTGCTTCAATATAACTGGAGGGGAGAGTTTCATATACGTTTTGTAATGTCTTTGGTTTTTGGTAAAAATGTATATATAAATATGAGGATATATATAAATATATATGCGCAATAACCCATTTTTGTACTTTCCTCACAATGAAAAATACATCAAAAGACTGTTGTATTTATACTTGAATCATACATAGAAGTATCATTTGTGCGGTTAAAAAGTATCCCTCTTAGTAGTGTGGTACACCGTACTATATCTGCTGTATTACTAGTATACTATATGTACTTATTTATCACTTCTATGGAAAAATAAGGGGACAAACAGCAAGAGTGAAATTAACAAAAGGGGAAATGAAAGTAGCCTATTTATGACTGAAATAAAGCCCAAAAAAAAGTGTTCCATTCACTTTCTTTTCCCACACACTCACATAGTGCTTTTGTGTTTCACACACTGGTGCTGCGTTCAAATGTCCACGTGATTTTTTTCTCCCTGAACCACATTTTCTGTCTCAAGCTGAGGAAGAAGTCCTGACTGAGGGCAGAAGGGTGTCTCACAGCGAGAGGTCAGTACCCGGATCAGGGGGACGGTCCCAGCCCCGTCTCGTCGGCGGCCTCTGAGTCTCTGATGATCTCCCAAGTGGAGGCGGAGTTGCTCATGTGGGTGGGGCTCCGGCCGCTGCCCGACCGCGTCAGGAAGCCAAAGCTGCAGCCGAAAGAGTAGAAAAGACAGGCCTGAGGTCAGATCTGCTGTCAGGGATTACAGCTAAATATAGTCCTGGATTGACGGAGATCTCAGGGCAGTGACAGCGTCAGCAGAGAGAGAGAGATGAAAAAAATGCCTAAATCACAGACAATGTCTGCTGTGTTGTTGCTCTTGCTTTGCATTTAATGATGGTTGCAATGCAAAGTGCTTCAGTTGTCAGCAATTAATGTATCATTCTTCTTAATAAATGCTCTCTACTTGTTTCTCTTGGGAGACTCTGGGGTGAAATTTTTTTTTTTTTATGTTTCTTTTTTAATTTCAGATCATCTGAAGCCCAAGTGACCATGCAAAATGCAAAACATATATATTAGACTGATTGTGTAAATAAGATTTCCATGCCTGCAAGTTAAACCCTGTAGTCCTTATTCTTCATTAGTTCAAGCGGGTTAACATCCTCTATCTTAATATATGCACATTTCTGAGAAAACAGACTTAATCTAAGGGTAATAACAATCTATCAAAGAAATCTATTTTGTTGATTTTCTGTAATACTATGCGGTAAGTGAACTCTAAATTGTGTTTTAGCGTTAACATATTAATGAAATAAAACACCGTAAGAACTTAAATTAGTCCGAAGAAAGGCATCATGCTTCAGTTGGTAAAGAGTCTTAAAATGAAGACAGTTCACATCCATCTGAGAACTTTGGTCACATGTCTGACGTTTCTCCTTCTCCCTCCCATGCCTCAAGCAAACAACATGAAGATAATCCTCCGTGTCAAAGGTACACATTTACTGGATAAATGAAAACATATCCACTGAACCACGTAATGAGGGGCTCTTCTTTGGACACATTA
Source organism: Anarrhichthys ocellatus (assembly GCF_004355925.1). Lineage (NCBI taxonomy): Eukaryota > Metazoa > Chordata > Actinopteri > Perciformes > Anarhichadidae > Anarrhichthys > Anarrhichthys ocellatus. The sequence continues at coordinate 3,572,695 of NW_022280054.1, read as the reverse complement.
CTCTTAGAGAAGCACACTGTATGCACATCATGTGTGTTTTGGTCATTTTTCCTTTGCTTAATTTAACCCTGTAAAGCCAATGCGTGCAGGGAAACCAACTTCTCTCAAAGCAAAAACATAAGCAGCGACAGATGCTGTTATCGACACATCGTCTCTGATATTTTGCAGACCAGCACTGTGGTGTCCTGAAGTCTGAGCGGTGTAACAGTGTAACATTATAGGGTCGAAGTTGTACTTACAGGTTTCGAATGCGTGACTCAGCTGGTTTGTCAGTCCCGTCCACTTCAGAGCCATCTACTTCTGTCTGCCTGAACAGAGAACACCTCTCCTCCTCGTCACTGAAGAAGAAGAAGAAGAAAGAAACAAACAGTGATAAAAACCCTTCTGTTGTGAACATATTTCTACACTGGCCCATTATTTCTGGATGTGATGTGATGAGTGTTTTTAAGAGAGACCTGCTGCTGGAGTCGTTTGCACCAAAGCCAAGCATCTTTGCCTTAATGAGCTTTCTCCTTTTCTTAATGGCAGAGCGGACGGCTTCTAACAGGAAACCTGGACACCTCTCTTCATTCAGGATCTCCCTGCAGAAACACACAATCATTTTCATTTAAACATAAAAAATGGCAAAACATGACATGTCCACACACACACACACACACACACACACACACACACACACACACACACACACACACACACACACACACAGCAGACCCACCTCTGATAGTAGTTGAGCTCCTCCTGCACCAGGAAGAGGTTGGTTTTGAGCTCGTTCCTCTCAAAAATGATGTCACGCACCTCCTTCTTGGTGAAGCACGGCTGATCGGGATCCTTCTGGTCAACTAACGTCTTTTTCTTGGACTCGCGAGCGGTTTGACTCGACTTGGACTGATGGGAGAAGAGGTCATGAGGTCATGCTGACTACAAAACTACTTCAAACTACAGTCAACTACAAACTGTCAAGTCTTGAGCTCGGAGGAAAGACATGTTTTTTTCCGATTGGAGTAAGATTGAAAGCAGCTAGTATCTCCGCCAGGAAGATCATGCGTTCGGCATATATGTGTGTGTGTGTGACGGAAAATGAGTGTGCACCTCTGTGTCTGTCCAAGTCTAATCTTGTAGTCGACTGCAGCAAACTGCATTATATTTTGGGTGCCAAGTTTCTCGTGGTTGCGGTAAATCACACTTTCTAAAAAACATGTTTTATTACTGCCTGCTTACTCCTCACTCACTACTCTAAACCGGTCACTGGCCGGTAGGGGGTGCTTGTGATAACGACCCCCCCCCCAGACGCTACTCTGCACCCAGAGACAAAGTGAGGGGAAAAACAGTTTGCACACTGTGATTGTTTTCGGACGATGTGTTTGGCTTACAGCTAACAGCTAATGGAACTACCAGTACACACACTGCCACCACTCAGCCACAGACAACGTGGTGAGGTTAGTTTGGTTTTTGGCAAGATTGTATGAAGTGACTTATAGGACGGCTTTGAGCCGACTGCCTGCATTCCTTGTTGCTTGTTTTAGAGTTAAGAGGGTGTAGTTTGTAGTTTGATCAGTAGTACCATTGTTTTTTTATTTACCTTTTTAAATCTTCAGCTCTTTTCCAGTACAATTAAGAATGAGTGAAGCATCAGAATTAGTTAATTGTCCAGATCCATTTTGACTTGAAGTTGAGGGATTTTTAATAAAATGTGAATGCATCTCTGAATTCGAGAAGCAAACACACTTTAATACACGTGAGAAGTATTATATTTTTTTCTTTACATGAAATAAAGGACCCATGAATGAAGGGTTTAAGAGTCACGCATACAGGGCTGTCGCTGTTGCTTTTGTCCAGCTGTGTTTGGAGGTTTTCTATCTCTTTGCTTTTCTCCTTCAGGTCGGCCTCCATGTCGGCCTTCCTCTCCACGGTGCTCTTCAGCTGGGCCTGCAGCACGTTCTGCTTGTGTCGCAGCTCCGCGTTCATCTTCATGAAGCGCTCCAACTGCTCCTGGAGCTGCACACACACACACACACACAGATAAACTACTTTTAATCATGAGCAGCAGCAAGTTGACGAACTAAACAGGTTAAAAGACAAACAAATAGTTTCCATATTTCCCACCAGGTATAAATGTAGTTTAACTCGAAGGTAACAAGCCAGGGCTGAACCAAAAAGACAATCTATCTGCAGTGGGTCAAAATGTCTCCATGCGTGTGATTTGGACCAAAAGTCTGGGGGACGGCGAGGACAAGGAATGAAACCATACAAGTGTAGCATTCATTTTAAGGATGAAAAGAAATTCTAGGCATTCCATTGAGCAAACAGAGAAACTAGTTCAGTTGACCATGAGCTGGTTTTTTTTTTTCAGATGTGAGTCAACTGACTGGGAGCAACACACACCCAGTTATGGCTGCTATTTAAATCACGTGATATACGTGCCTTAACACAGAACCATGTGCAAACACTCACACCCACACACACACACTGTGGCTGTGTGTGTGTGTGTGTGTAGGTGAAAACTCTGCCCAGACTTGTGTTGAGTGCAGCTTAATCCTCAGCGGGTAACTATGCAGATAATCTGCACACTCTTCCCTCTTCCCCTGACACACTCCTTGTCTTCTAGCGTGTTCATTGGTGGTGTTTACATGATGTCGCTTCTCTTTTGATGCTACATGTGTTACACAGCTATGTAATTATGTAAACATTCTTGTTTCTATGAAGAAACCGACCTTTGTAGCCACAGCCATACATATTATAAAAGTGTGTCCAAATCTTATCGGTGTCATGCGCGTAAAGACAACAGCTTTCTTTCTACTTTTATCTTCAGGCTAGAAACCAAGTGAATGCCAGCCGCCATCAGCTGTTTCATCAATTAAATGTAAAAAATGAGTTGCGAGCTGCTGTGCGTGAATGTGTTCATACGTGGAAGCATCGTCGTAAACGTTAGTGTTTGTCTCTCCTTACCGCCTCTGCCTCTTTGGAAATGGTGGTTATCTCCTGGGCTTTTGCCCTCAGCTCATCTCTCTGCTTGTCCACCACCTCCTTCAGCTTCAGCATCACCTCTCGCTCCTGCCGCTGGGTCCGGTCTGCTCACATAAACACACAAACAAAGAGGGTCAGGTAAATAACAGTGGCCCTAAATTCACATCCTTTTTGGGAAGCCTTTTTTTTACACTGACTGCTGGCTACAATTCTTGTTATAAATTTAGAGTAAAGATCATCAATTGATGACAAAAGTCAGGATTGGAAAGGGTAGGGTTATGTTGTTACATTATGTAGTTCATTGATGGTTAATAAAGCCTCTTTACTGATCTGTAGAGTTGTGTAATAAACTAATCGTGGGAAATGTGAAAAGTAGAGTGAAGACTGCATACTGGGTATGAAAATATACAATAAAGCTACTTTGATTCCAGCCATACCATTCATGGCAAGATGTTTTTTGTTTGTTTTATTATTTGGGTTAACTGACTCTTTAGACATACTGGCGCTGCAGCGTCTTTTAAACCAGATATTGTCGTCCCTTAACACTAAAATCTTGTACATAAACTTAAATAATCGACGGCACATTTGAACTTCAAGTCAGCCGAGTGAAGCAGCCGTCACATTCATAACGTAAAATGAAGGATCACGTTCAACTGCCACATGGTCAAATAAATCATTAATTAAGACATCGTGATTTTCCTGTCAGTACAAGAAAACAAGAGTCAGCAAAGTGACTCCACCTTCTGGCTCACATTACTGAGAAGAGGTAGGCCTAATTAAATCTTTTCTGTTTCACATTGTTAACTGTCAAAACAAAATGTATTAAGTAGCTGTCAAATGTAAATGATGTGAACCAACAAGTTATTACTCAGCCAGTTAGCGTGATTGTGATTAAAGAAAAAACATTATGATAACACCACTGTGCCAATTTTGAATCCTATGATTTAATGTTTTTTTATGTTTTTATGTAAGCACAGCGCTCTTCTGAGTCCTCTCCTGCCTGTGACAACTGCTGATGCTTCACCTCACAAAATAACTTCACTATAAACACAGCAACGACCAGTTTGACGACTTTCAGCCTCAGTGCATATGACTGTTAACCCACTGCTTTGAATCTGCACACAGTGCACAGTCACTGGTGGGGAAGTAGGCCTAGTACTCGTGGAAAGTACAGTTACTACATTTGCATACTGGAGTAGAAAAACTACGCAGTCAAATGGCCCCAAAGTGGATTTGTTTAGAGAAGAGCTCATGGCAACCCTGGATGAGTCTGTGCACTCTAGGGATCATCAGGGCACTCGCACCAGATTCAGATCCAATTCTCAAGCAATGAGGTATAAAGAATGCTAGATTGTTTATGTGATATCCACAGTTATTTGTTTTGCGTTATCTTTTGTAACCCACACTGAGTATTGAGAGCCATCCTAAAAACACCCACGGCTTCACCATTTCCAGTTTTGATCGTCCACTCAACTCTCACAGGTGTAAGAAATTCCCATGATTCCCTCAGGCTTTATGAGATGTTAATGTGCACCTCCATTTTTAGGGTGAGACTTAAACTGTCATGTGTGTATACAAACAATAGGTAGCATGGATGATGTATTTTGGAGCTGATTTGGGAAATAATTTACCCAAATGCCCAGTTTCCAAGCTTATTTAACATTTAACATTACAACCCTGGGACCTATACCTTCCTCTGCATGGCTGCCCTTCAGTCTGCTCTGCAGCTCCTCTTTATCCTCCTGGAGCAGCTGAACCTGGGCCTCCAGCTCCTCACACCTCCGTCTCCACTGCTGCTCCTTCTGCTGCAGCTCCTGCTCGAGAGGATGGAAGACAAACTGTAAAACCATAACCTCAGAGATGTGATACTAAACTTTCACCAAAAAAAAAAAAAAAAAAAAGACCTGATGTAATTGCCCTCTGTGCCGTTAAAATCTCATGAACATGTAAATATTTGGCTTCAGCAAAATAAGTTTTGTCCAAGCGGGTGTGTCAGTTTGTTAAGTGAATACAGATGTTTTTGTTTAAATGATTCCAACAACCACACCTCTTCATTCGCTTTCTGAGTAACGATTATAACCCTGTCTGTCATGCACCGACAACACGGATTCAAGTTTATAGAGTCAGACATGCAGAGGATGAATCAGCACTACTACTATAAGCACAAAGAACAAAATCTTTGTTAAGCCTTTAATGGCATGATCAAAGTATTTAAAACAAATCCTTTCTTTTCCTACGCAAGAAACATTTAAAAGATTGGTTGTCACACAGCCCCACAACAATGCAGTTCTTTGGTGTGTTATTTAACCATAACACAGCATGGTACAACGGCATGGCTGCTGCTGTGGAAGCACTGTACCAACTTCCCTCTTTTTCTTTATGTTACTCATGTCAAAGCAGCATTTTACTGTGTCTTTTTTTATGTCCCATATGTACTAGTTCAATAATTAATAACACACTTATAACTCTGTAGCATGACTTGTATGCAGCATTGACACCAATATGGCTGTTTGTTTACTTTGCAGAATGAGGTGTTACATTTTAGTCTAGACCATATTGAACCATATGGATTGATTCTGCTTGGGGGCCCCGGGGCAGAATTGAGCAACTGAGGTCCTGCTGACCCCTGATATCACACTTATGTGCATATTACTATTTAAAGTTTCTTTTAACTGAATTTCCACAAACCAGTTAAACTACCTAGTGGCCCACATTGTCCCATTGGTAGTTCAATGTACAACATACAATATGCAAGTTAGAATACTTAATGCTATACACAAACTCATAAACATTTTTTTTTTTTTATATATATATAATAACACTAGTCTTCTAAATAACACCAAGTGCACCAATTCATTTGAAGCTACTGCTCCTGCTGTACTATAATAAACACGTCTGACGTAATGGCTTCCCCTAAGCAAGGCTGTAACGACGGTGTAACAAGCACACCGACGTCTCTCACCCGTATCTCATGTTTGTCGTTGCCCTCGTCGCTTTCTTTCCCCGCACGTTTCTTCTGCTGCAGCTGTATCGTCTCGAACGTCTTCAGCAGCTCCTCTTCCTTCAGCGTGTGAGCGTGGTTCCTCGACGCGAAGTTCTCCAGGAGCTCCAGCACTTTCACTATTTTCGGCACCAGACCCGCGACGCTCTCTTTGCCCCCGCCGTCGATGAGCTTCTCCACCTCGGTGCCGATCAGTTTGGCTATTTCATACACGTCGTCCACGGTCAGAGCCGAGAACGTCCGGTGAAAACAGCCCTCCGAGTGTGCTTCGGGTGCCTCCATGTCCGAGTGGGAACCAGCTCACTTCACATGCTCTTAAATCCGGTATCGAAACCGACAGCGACCAGTCAGCGCGACGTGACAGTAAGCCGTTTATAAACGAGTGCAGAAAGTTTAAAGTGAATACATAGTTGAGCCCACGCTGCAGACACGCCTGAACTTGTCTTGCGTATCTTCGAACAGCACCCGTTGCATTTTTAATGTTTGCTCAAAATAACACAGCCTACCAAAACAAACAAAAATACAAGAACATCGAGTACTCCGCTGTGAAATACGTAGTACAAGGCTGGCCAGTTCTCCTGCAGTCTACTCACTGTAGGATCCTCCTACTTTCCTGACCAATGTAATTAGAGTACACACACACACACACACACACACACACGCACACACACGCCAGGTCGAGCATACCGATGCATGCACCAGAGCGTGAACATTGAATTTCCTCTGTTGATCTGCAGTCACAAATGCTGACCTATGACTGTCAATCACATAAGTAAAATGAAGTCCCACACAGGTTAGACTCCAGTAAAGAGACATCTTTCAATGGCAGGCCCCTATATTCAAGATCCTGGTATCCAGATTGTTAAAGTGTGCTTGAGCAGCTCACCGACACCAAACCAAGCGGGTTCACTTGAGGCGGCGTGGACCTCCGGCTTCTCCGAAAAAGGGAAGCAAGCCAAATAAGTTCCACCGCACAGTCAAAATTAACATAAATGCTTCACTTCTCTTCTGGTTACACCGTTTTATTAAGCAATTAGAATAACAGAACATCACAATATCACATGACAAATGTTTATTTAAAAAAGAAAACCTGTGATCTTTATTTAAACCAAAGCTACAATGTCAGAGGGTGTACAGTACAACATGGTAACAGGGCTTTACTGGCAAGAAAATACAACTTTCAATTTCATTTCTCTAGAGCAAAGGGGAAATGAGTCTTTACCCTTTTGAAATGATAATCATCAAATATTACCCCAAAGTATTTTGTACTGCAAACTACACTGAAATGTACTTATGTTTAGATGCATCACAAGCCACACAACGTTGAAAGACTGCATCTTGTTGAAGAAGCATTACTGTAATAATGGAGGTACGAGAGTGGGGAACAAAAACATTTGTAGAAAATATTTTAAAAAACAAACAAAACTTTTTTCTAAGAATGTCCCAAAGCCTTTACATCAAAATTTCCAAAACATCACAGTTGCATGTGTTCAATAGAAATATTACAAGGACTCTTCTGGGCTGGCTCCACGTGATCGTGGCAGAGCTATCTACAAAATGTGTGGCGAGCAGGACGTCTGCTCTCAGGCGTACATGTCCTCCCGGTCCGCATTATAGATCTCGCCCTCCTGCAGTGAGGCAAAGTTTAGGAAGTGCGAGGGCCGGTGGACTTCATGGTAGAACTCCTTTGGGTTGGCCAGCTGCAGGTCGTACTTCATGTTGGGGTCATGGCGAACACCTGGAACAAGACAAACAAAATGTTTGTTTTAAAAATCACCAATTCTACGACATGCATGACTTTAGTAAAGCAGCCCCGACTTGATAAGCCATTGTTTATAAAGATACAAACAAAAACTATGGCTACTGACCCATGAAGTTGTAGTTCCAGGACACCTGCCCAGGCACCATGAAGAAGCCCAGGAAGCGGTCAGAGAGCAGCATCTGCACCCTCTCATAGTGGGACGGCAGGTAGCCTTTAGGGTTGTTGCCCTTGTCTGTGTTCTGCCGGCCCCACTCGTAGCCACTGGGTGTCAGCTTGTAGGCTGTGAGCGTGCACGAGCCGGGGGTGAAGCTGAAAACAGAGGTAAAATACATTAAAGCAACAACTCCTCACTATTAAAAAGCACCAGACAACGACAGCAGGCAAGAAACAGAGCACAGATGTAGGAGCAAAGCAGCCGGTCCAGATCTGGAATATAGACTTCCAGATTATACTTTCAACAGTCATGAATCATACCTGCAAGTGATGATGATGGTCTTCTCTCCGTCCCAAGAGGGGTTGTCAGCCATGACCTTTGCATGGGTGGTGACGTCCTGTGGAGACAGCTGGGGCGACTCATTAGGCTGCGTATGTATCCAGCCGAGGGGCTCCATTTCCTGTTTACACAAAGGTAAAAGTTATAAATTGTCATTTTAAAATCAGTTACAAAGCAGCGAATACAACTAACGAGCATCCATCATAAAATGGTAAAGAATGTGCTGGAAGATTCTGTCAAAGTGCACATTTGTCTTACTTTGAGGTATTCGTGACCAGGCAGCTGGTTGGGCAGGTGAACAGTTTGGTGTGTTCCCCACTGTGGCACCATGACGATACAACGGATCTCCTTCACCTGGGGGTTGTCTGGTGGACTGGTGCCATACAGGTAACCTGCAATCTGGAACAACACAGCGCACATCAGTATCCACAGTTTGTTGCTTTACACAGACTTGATGAGAGACCCTCGGGTAGTGAGTTTGTCTGTCGCCTGCAGTACTATGAACCCTACCTGTGCTCGCAGATCTGAGATGCAGATGAACTTCTTGAGCACGTTCTTGGGAAGGATGTAGGTGTAGCCCGTCTCCTTGATGTCGTCAGATGACACGTAGATGTGGTTGGTTCGGAGGTGGAGGTTGGCAGCGGATATGGCCCTGAGAGGTGAAGCACAAGGAACATTAAAGACAACTGAGACGGGAAAAAAACATTAGGATTACCTAGTTATCCAAATTACTACAATGGTTATTTTTCCTTGTGGATGATAAACTCATTCCTGGGAGAAGAAATGCCTCAAAACAAATTCAAACCATCAGTCCGCTCACCTGACTCTCCATTCTGTCTTGGAGGAGAAGGTCTGGGTCTCATAGTTGGAGGTGGTGGAGGTGATGATCTCGTCACCGTGCTTGTTGACAGTCCGGGTCTGCGTGGCGGTGAGCTGCGACTGCTCTTTGGTCTGCTTCTCAATCTCGGCGATCTGCTGGCGCTGCTGAGACGGAGCGGAGATCTCCATACCCAGGATGATGTCACGGATCTCAGACTGGGTCAGTGAGGCCACGTTCACACTGGACGAAGGCAAGGGAAGCATTGATTACTAGACAAGTTTAGCTTTAGTTCTGTGAAGTTACTGAACAGAACATTTGGATACAAAACTATCTGAGCAACATACTGTATTTATTTCTGGTAAATAGTCAGTCCATGAAGTGAGACTCACTTGTTCTTTTTGCCGTAATCTGCCAGAATGAGATCTTTGAGCTGCACTTCCACCTTGATCCACTCCTCGTCAGTGAGCGTGGGCCAGATGTGATGAGGCTCTGTGATGGTGGTCTTGTCAGGTTTCAGGATCACTTTGGCGCGGTCGTTGTTGACGTGGAGCGCCCTCAGGATCAGGATGAGTCGAGAGAAGGCCTAGAGAGTGAGACAGAACACAAAACAAACTATTTACACAGGGGATAAGTTGATGTGCTCAGGTATACAACACAGTATGACAGCTATAGACTCAGTATGATAGAGTGATACTCACTGTGTAAGACGAGATGGTCTTGAGCCAGTCGTCGTAGAGGTTGAACAGCACCATCTGAGGCTCTGTGGCCTTCAGGATCAGGTCTCCAAACTTCTCCACCTTCAGACAGGCCTGGAAGGGCAGCTGCAACTCGGAGCCTTTGATCACGATGTTGGGGAAGTCAAGCAAGTGGACCTGCACAGAGAGAACAATGGCATTAGATCTGGAACGGAGTCATTTAACTTCCAGAAATTACACAGAGATGACCCCTCAAGGCTTGTAATTATTAGAGAGTTATTAGCATGAAAGAGTCTTACCTCCAGAGGGTCCAGCATGCCCTTCCTGGTTACAATGATCTGTTTGGGCTGCTCTTCCACGGGGAGGGAGCGAATCAGGGCAGCCACTTCTTCAGCTGTCTTCCATTTGGCCAGCTGCAGAGATAAAGCAAGAAGGAAGTTAGAATCTAATAAAGGAATGAGCAACTTCATGCATCCGTCTAGTCTCACACAGAGGGGGTAGGAAGACGTTTCTGAGTGAGTCCGTGTCACTCAGTTGAGTACTTTAGCGGTCAGAACTTCATAAACAAAGCAGGGTCGTACCTGTCCCAGACGTTTCTGTCCAGCCCACACAGATGTGTGAATGATCTTGAGGAAAAGCTGACCAGTCCTGGGGTTGAAGATGAAAATAGCTCCATTGATGGGCTTCGTGGTCAAGTTACCCTCAAAGGTCTGTTGAGATAGACGGAGAATAAATGTGACTAAATTCAGAGGATACATTTTAATATTGCAAAAGAAACATTCAGACACTTAATTTACAACAGTAAGAGAGAGTCATTTCAAAACGAATAGTGCTCTGTTGGGGGGGGACATTCCACCTCACCTTGTGGATGGTGACTCTGTACACGTTGGTGTCGTCTACAAACCAGATGATCTGGTTGGAGAAGAGTTCGCCATAGTTCTGTGAGGACAGGTAGGGCTCAGTGGGCTCGGAGGAGTACAGCTGCAGACCTTTGCGGATGCGCTCCCTGAGCACGTACAGGGCCGGGTTGGCCTTCATGATCTTGGCCATGGCCTGCTGGATCAGAGGCTTGCTTCCAGGGAACCAGTTACCATAAGCACTGTGGAGGAGATAAAACAACGAGTGAAAACACTACATTTAGATTTTTCATTGATTTGACCTCTGTTGAGGACTTCATGGAGGTCAGAGTACACTGACCCAACAACACCATATGAACCGATTTACTAAAACAAGTTGGGAAGCTAGTGTGAAGACTTCCGAGGCTACTGCAGAGCGTACTTGTTGACAAGTGGATGCCAAAATTCAGGCAACGCTGTGAAGCATTTGCCATACATACTAGATATTTGTACACATCTTTAACATTCCCTTTTACATCAATCATTAAAGATCTGCCATCATGCTGGTCATGTACCTGTGGAGGTTGTAAGCCAGGTCGATGGCAATGAGCACCCCGGTGGGGGAGGGGTAGATGCTCATGTTGTCAGTGGTGTAGTCCAGGAACTTGGCCCTGGCGTAGCGCTCGATGTCATGAGAGTCATAGTCACCCCAACGCAGCTGGATGTCGATCCAGTACTTCTGTGTGGTGGTGCTGTCCATCACGTCCCTGTGGGAGGAGGTGCACATTTTAATGCATAGAAGATAAAGGACCTTTAAAATTCTTCCATTATGAGTTTACAAAAAGCCTTGGAAAGATTGGAAAGTCATACTTTGAGTCAGCCAGCAGAGACGGTCTGGAGACGTTCCACTTGTAGGATGCAAAGAGGAGGATGTCTGCACACGAGGAGTTCATCTTGTACGACTTCCTGGGGTGGATGGTCTCCTTCTGCACCGTCTCAATCTCAAGAGCATCCAGCTCTTGATCAAACACCTGAAAACAAAAAGGGAAAAATACGTTATAAGCATTGTGGGAAGAACAATCCCAAAGCAAGTAAAAACTCATTTTAAGAACAAACTTCAGCGTGATACACTTCTGTGAAAACCTCCTTTAAGGAAAAGTCATAAAAACCTACCTGACAGAGATCCATGACAACACTCTCATGAATCTTCTGCCACAAGTGAGCCCTGAAGATCTGAATGAGGGAGATCTTCAGTGTTGGGATCTTGCCGTGCATGAAGATTCCTGTCAAGTCAAGTTGCACCTGGAAACCCACGTACACCTAAAGACAGAGGACAGAAAACGTGAGCCAAGACAGACAACTTTAAACCATTTAGACAGTTCTTCATGACTTTGATCTTCAGGAACCGTGATATATTTACAAATGTACAAATTGTACTAACGTTAGCTCTGTTGATGGTGGGGGACCACCAAAGTGTGAAGCGACGATTGGGGATTTGGTTCAGACCAGACCGCTGGGCATTGGTCAGCTTCTTCCATTTCATGGACTCCTCAAAGCCACTGGCCTTTTCCCTAAAGTCCAGACAATTGATGCTTTTTAGTGAAGGAATAAAATAACTTGAAAAACAAGCTCTAGAGATATAAGTGTTATGGGAGGAAAATAGTTTTTCAGGTAACACACATTTAAGTTGTTTGAGCCCTAAATGGATCAAATTCTTATTTCTATTAAATTCTGGTACTATAAGCATTCTTAGTATCAAGGTGTTCTCACCAGAAGAGACCCTCCCAGGTGGGGAAGTAAGTGCCTTTGAAGAGCGTGTGTTCCAGGATGCCCTCCACACCACCCAGGGCCTGGATCATGTCTGTGCGGTAGTTGTTCAGGTTCCACAGTTTGCCGTCGTGCCTCTGGTGAGTCCACCAGAACGGATTCTGCTTCAGCACCTGCACTCATTCAAGACAGAGACGTCAATAGATGTATGCGTGTTGGTGTCAAAATGCAACTTTTCAGTATATTAAAGTCAGTATTTTAACATGCAAATTGAAATAATTAAACTCAAAAAAACTGATCCCTGGCACATCATTTCATCCTTCAACCCATCAGTGGTGTCTCCATCATACCTGGTACTGTTTGAAATCGGTCCTGACTCTCCAGCCTTTGTCATAGGCCAGTGTGTGTCTGTCCTTCTGGAAGAGTGTGTTGATACGGGGGATTCCTCTGTCCCACGAGTCCTCCAAATCTTCCAGGGTCAGACGCCTGAAACACAGCAAACACCACAGTTATTTTCCTTGTCAAATTTCAGCTCACATTTGTGAGAATAAATACTGTTAAATCAGTGCAGAACAGCAGATCCTATGAATCCATCAAATGTCATCATTGATAAGCTGATCTGACTAAGACAATACCTGTTCTGGGCGATGGCCTCCTGTCTTTTGAGGGCGTACTCGGCCCAAACCCTCTGGGAGTCGATGAACTCGCTCTCCCATGGCTGAATGTAACGATACAAGTTAGGAATCAGCTGGTCTTCCTCGTGGCTCATTCCGGACCTGAAGTGGGTGATACCCACATCTGTCTGCTTGGACCACCTGGAAGAGAGAAAGAGGCATTAAAGTCCAGTTTTCTAAGATAATTTACTGCCCAGAGAGCAAGACGACAGCAGCCTGCATGCTGACTTACCGAAGGTCCGACTGTGGAATAAGCACGTGGCCCATGGACAGCATGCCGAGGCCGCCCAACTCTTTGGGAGTGTAGAAGACTACAGGAGGGAAGCGGCTTGGCATTTTGGAGTTCAGGCCGATCTTGATACGCGTCTGGATCTTGTTCTCACACTTCACCAGCAGGTCCAGGAGCTCCTGGGTGTTGACCACAGCCTCGCGGAAGTACGTCATCAGACCGATCAGAGCCGTGTTCCATTTGTTCACAATCTGGAGGTAAAGAGAGTACGTACTGAACTATTCTGACATGGTAATTATCACTTTTCCTTTCTTAAACCTCACGTGTTACACATCTAGTCCTTTGGGAGAAGGCTTTTAGCTGACCTTGGTGAATGTGGTGGATCCAGAGGCCATCAGGATCTGACGCACTCTGTTGTGGAAGCGCTGCATCGATTCATCATCCACACGCAGGAAACACTGCGCTGTCCTCTCTTTGGTTACCTACACATGACAATACAACCCAGAGAACTTAGAAACAGGAATGTGATCATGCCCACTTTAAGACAGATAGTGCCAGTACTGTAATGTATCGGATCAGTACTCCGTATCGCCGATAGTCAAAGCCCAGGTATCGGATTGGTGCATCCCTTGCCAACATTAACAGATGCTTATATCTTGGGCATCGATTCTCACCTCGTTCTGCAGGTTCCACACACCATCCTTGTGAGTAAACTCCTCGTAGCTGGTGCGGCACTTCGGCAAGATGCGGCACTCAAAGCCACACATGTTGAAGAGCAGGTTGGGGTTGTCTTTGCTGTAGACCGAAACAAAGCTGTTCTCCCACTGGACAGTAGTCACTGATCTGGGCAGGCGGTTCTTGATGTCCCAGAACACAGCACGTCCCCTGAGAAGAATAAGATCAGAAAAAGTTATTAGTCTCCAAAACTGGTCATTCATTTAATAAGATTTAATAATATACTGCCAGTTTAATTAAGAGGTGGAACTCACAGGTTGACATCGTGCTTCATCAGCCTCATGCGGGCATCGCGGGGCCAGCACTTCTTGTTGTTATAACCCACTATGTTCTCATTGTTGGGGTCCGGGTGCTCCGTCAGGTACCTTTGAATCAGGTCTCTGGCCTCATCAGCAGAGAACCTGGTGGACCCACGAAAAAGCCACAACTTAGAATTTATCCCCGATAACCTCCTTTTTCCTGTTCATAAATCTGTACCGTTTGGCAGAAAGCCATACACTAACTAAAATAATTTTAAAAGAAAGGCAGTTTGTAAAACTAATGCTGTCCATCAGAGCCTGTGTTGCCAAAAAGCAATATGTCCATTAGTCGTTAGAATCATTTCTCACCTGAAGAAGATGTGGATGCGGTCGATGTAGCGGCAGTACAGTCTGATTGGGTGGGCACTCTCCGTGGGCGTGTCTTGGAAGCTGAGGAAGTCGTTGGGCATCTGCGGTGGGCCGGCCATCTCACTGGCGCGGTGCAGGCCCAGCACCAGCAGGTCCATCACCAGGCCGTAGTACTGTACAATGAACGAGGCAAACTGGAGCCCCCTGATGATGCCGTAGGAGTTGGTGTGGTTCATATCCTAGAAGGACACGAGTCAATAAGGAAAAGAGTAAGATCAGGCACAAGGAAGTACATAACTGCATGTATGTATGTACATACGAGGGAGTGCGTTTACCTTGTAGTTGATGACCACGTTGTTCTTGGCTGTCATGTAATCAGCGATGTTGTGGTCAACAATGAGACGCAGCAGCCTGTTGAGCAGAGTCAGATCGATCTTCTCGTACATCTTCTCATAGCGGGACTCCAGCATCACGTTGCACTCTCCCTCTGTCGTCTCCCACACGTCCTGCAAGTTGTTGATGCCTGAGGAGCATTAACAAAAAGATCAGGTTTGACTTTTGGTCCAGTTATCAGATGAGATGTTATTAACAGTTTAATTCCACCTAAAGGCATACTAGGGCTTTACATAATATGATCAGACTCTAAACAGTAAACACTATTATTGGTTCTGACCTTGGCACCACTTGTAGACCAGGAGTGGTGGTGGTTCAGTGTCGGCAGGTTTGATCCAGGGCGGGAAGAGGCGTCTCTTGTCCGCCTCGTACCACAGGTACTGGTCAAGGTAGGCGTCTGTGATCTTCTCCAGGGGCTCTACGTCATACACGGGCACCAGGTGACTGTACAAGTCCATGAACTCGATACCCACCTGCAAAGAAGACGTAGTTCTTAGACTGACAGGAATCAAATATGATGAAACAAGCTCTGGTCACTAAAGAGGTTTCATCCATCCACTGTTTACTAAAAATATCATCACGCCTGGGTCCTTACCTCTTTGAAGGCTCTCTGGGTGAGCAGGTGACGTTTGATCCTGGACAAGGCCTCGTGAGGATTGTCATAAGCCTGCTCAATGAGCCCCAGCTCCTCCCTCTGACTCTGGTTCAGACGAGACTTCACACTAGAGGACGCAGAAACACAAACGATTAAGTAGAAAACAATATTCTGGCATTTACTGACGACGTTGTTCATGTTGTAATTTTTACCTGTACGCCTCCTTGAGCCTCTCCAAGGCCAGGATGAGCAGCTTGGTGTCATGTTTGTAGGACAGCGGAGGGAAAGGGATGGGCGAGAACCGCCGACTCTCCAGCCAGTGAACAGTGGTGGTGTAAATGGCCACCGCCTCTTCAGCTGTGATGTAGGGGCCATCCTGTAGGCAGGACAAATACACTTCATTCAAAATATGGCAAAATGCAATGAACCGAGGCTTCAGTATGCATTTATTGAGTTATTAAAAAAAAAAAAAAAACATGTCAGCGATTAGAACAGCGTAATGTAAAGACAAATGTAGGTCAAATTAAGCAATATCTGAACGGTGAGGAGCCAACTGCTGCTGCAGCCAGAGATAATAAAAAACACCATTCATTTTAATATTCCTCTAGTTCTTACGCACAGGCAAGCAGACCAATGCAAGTGCGCCTTTGTAAGAGGACTTCCACTGAAATATAACTCAAAATTGATTTTATAAAGTAACATTTACAAATACAAAACTACAGCTTTTTAGTCGATGGAAATTTCCTTTTTGAGGCATTTCTTTCGGTGCGTTACCTTCAGGTAGTTGTGCTGTCTCTCCTGCTCCGCTTTCAGGTACAGACGAGTCAGCCTCCCCAGGTTCTTCTTGCACACCGTCTTGTCCACAGTGGCTCCACGGCGGATTCGCTCACGGTTGTAGTGGGCAGTGTTGGTCCACCAGTCAGCTTTAGCCTTCACGTAGCGCAGGATCATGTTCTCGATGGGAGTGGGCAGGCCTGGCACCTGTAATGAAAGTCAAGACAAATCCCTAATTCAAACAAAGCAATGCTTTAAGGATTCTGTGATTAATCATCGTCGATTAATAACAATTCATCCGCTCTAACATCACACTCGGCTACAGTGGAGGTGATCTCTGTAAAGCACTGACCTTCCAGGGGATGTTGGCCTTCCAGCACCTCCAGGACTCACTGAGGTGCTGCAGGATGGTTCTGGCCTTGTTCTGTTTGATGCCCTCGGGCATCATGTCCAAGATGTCATGCATCACAGCGGCACGCAACTCCAGGTCAAAGTGAGACTCCACGCGCTGTTTGGTGACCGTCTTGGCTACGCCCTTAGAGTGACGTCCTGTTGGGGCAATTGGAAACAGTTGTTGCTTAAATGTTTTTTAGTTCCTGCAGATGCAAACCTCTGAGCATCATTCAATTTTAGTTCTGAAATACAAGTGGCCACCACAAGAACATGTGACAGTGTAAATGCATACCTTCAAACTGCCTGGCGAGCAGATTTCCCAGCCACCTCTCCAACAGTGGAGTGATTCCCCTCATGAAGAACAGCCACACTCTCCAGCCGGGAGCCCAGAAGCCACAGCCTGGACCCTTGCCCACCGGACCCTGTTCAACAAAAAAAAAAAAAGATAATCATGATCTAAACTTTCGGCGACAAGCTAAAATAATGTAAAGTTTGTGGAACCACTTTCTATCGACACCAAACATAATATCTCAAATACACAAACGATTGGCAGATGATGTACAAGGATTGTTTACTTACAGTGTTGAACCGGTAGTAGATGAGATGCTTCAGATCTTTGCACATCCGGATTTGTCTCATCAGCTTGTACTTGTAGCGGTACATGCCGGTCAGCTGACCCACATGGGCGAAGATGTACTGCAGCCCATCAGACAACTACAATACAGAGGCAAAGTTGTGGGATTAGTCAAGTGAGAATTTTGTAAGAAAAAGCCTGAGGGGGAAGCCTCCGAGTGTGAGACGAAGGAAATGATGCCGCTTTAATGACACGAGTCCACGGTGGGACCAGACGAGTGTGCTGCAGGTTAAAATGTGTTGCTGAACTAACCTGGAAAGCATCAACATTTCCCAGTCTGTACTGCACGTGGCTGTCCACCACCAGCTTGCTGAGACGCAGCACCTCTCGGCACAAGTGAAAGGCGTTTCCGAATCGGGACTTCTTTCTTTCCTGGGGGACAGAAACAAGAACACAGTTGTAAGTCAACCATGGACACAGTAAGGCCCTTTTAACAATAAAACAGAGCGTAACAGAAAATGTGGTTTAACTAAATTTGGAGTATTTGTGTGTGTAAACTTCAAACCAAAAAGGATAACAAGAATATTCTAAGTTCAGAGCATCGTTTAACCTGCCTTCTTGTAGTTCGTTTAAAACAACAACAGACGGCTCTGCCCTGGAGATTGTACCTTTGTGGTCAGTGTCTTGACAGGCTTCAGGTTGAAGTTGTAGTCGAGATGCAGGTAGTTGAGGTTCTTACGGTGGATGAGCAGATTGAGCATGTTGTAACCCTGTCTGCACACCTGCAGACCCACCTCCACCCAGTCCAGCTTGGTGGACTGAAAGAACTTGGTGGCCTTGAAGGAGCGGAACAGATACCTGAAAAACAACAGATTTAAAATTCAACAGAAGAAAACTCATTGAAACAGATTGAATTAGAAAGACTGGTTAAAATAAAATCAAAATTAAGTGTCCCAAGGATGCTCACCTCTTCTTCTGGGCTTTGGGTGGTCTGTGTTTGAGAGCATTGAGCACATAGTACTTCAGCAGTTTCTGGTATGAAACACGTACTTTCACCGGCTGTCCTGCAGGGCAGTGCTCACGGTACCTGAAGGACAAATTAACAACTTCCATTTAGAATTTCTCAAAAAGTATAATTTTACATCTGAATGAGATGCACAAAGCCGACCCATCGGTTTTCAATCTGTGAATGACACGTTTAGTCTCTTTTGAAGACGTTGGTAGTTTGCTCACCAGTTCTTGATCAGGGGGATATCTATGGCGCGCCTCGTGCGCCCAGATCGGAGGTTGAAGGGTCTCGGTGCCCACAGCAGAGCGATGCCGTTTGCAGTGTTGTCTGTGTAGAGCGGGGTCTCCTTGAGGAAGGGCTCCGCATACTCCGGAAGCTCAAACTCCTCATCTTCATCAGGCAGAGGCTCCTGACTCTGTGGGTTCAAGTAAGTACAATGAGAATTTAAGAGCGCGTTATAGAATATTGACTTTTAAAAAAAGAACAGCTGAATGTAAGGAAATGGGATGTTAAAGTTTTACCCCAAATCAATTTTAACTTGAAATATTTAGAATCAATATCTGAATGGTGACGGGTCAACTGCTACTGCAGCAACTAAAAGTCACCATTCATTTCAATATTCCTCCAGTTCTTACGCACAGGCAAGCAGACCAATGCAAGTGCGCCTTTGTAGGAGGACTTTATTCAAAACAAGAAAGTATTATCCATCTTCTCAGAGCTGCCAAAGGCAGACGGTGGAGAATCAGCCACAGTCGTCCACACTTACCTTGACAGAATGTCTGTGTGAAATGGGGTTGATCAGCGGGTCAAAGTAGAACGCTGGGAGATCTGGATCCTCCGTCTTGATAAACACCACGTTGGGTGTATGATACCTGCGAGGGTAAAGTCGTGAGCATCTAATTTCTGATCTGAATATTTTTTTATTTAAATTGAATTAACGGTCAATGAGCAGCAACTTAAAGACAGAACTCATTCATTCATTGATTTCTTACCAGGTGAGGTGGACATGGTGCGGCAGGTTGTTGTACAGGTAGGGGAAGGCTATTTTGTACTCAGTCCTGATAGGCTGTCGGATGATAATCTTGTTGATGTCATTGAACTCATTCCAGTCTTCATCCCTGCAGGAGACACAGAGGATCAGCTACGACACAAAGCATCTAGCATCTACTTACTAGTTTTGTTTGGGGTGAAACGGATTACCACTTAAAAAAATTACATGAAACACGCATCTTCTAAATGCTGAATTAAGAAAGTGTGTATGCCAAGTGCCCTCCACTATGCAATAAAATGAATAGTGTAAAGTCTGTAGGTCAATAATTTATTAAAGACGAGAGGTCCTTACTGGAGGTTGATGTCCCTAACCAGTGGCTCAAACTTCGGCCCCCCGGGGATGGCCATGTTCAAGGCCTTGGAAGTGAAGAAGGCCTTGAGGTCAAACAGGTAGAAGTAGTTGAAATCCACCAGGTCCGTGAGCAGCTGATTGGCCAGGCGGTACAGTGTGGACATCATGGGCAGTGTGAACTGCCAGCGACGGTAGGTGGTGCCATTCACAAACCTGAAGAGGACACAAATGAATTATTGTTTGATTCTGCTAGATACACATCAGCTGAATATGTCAAACTTAAAATGTTTGTCTCAAAAGAGTGACGCGATGGCTTACTTGGCAGTGTCTTTGAGGGGTTGGTGCTCATAGAGCCACTCTGCAACTGAAGAGTCCTCCTCAGAGTCCAGCTCCATCTGGATTGCCTCCAGTGGTTCCACATCTAGGATGTTGTCAGCGTAGTCCAGCGGCGGCTCCTCGTCATCAAATGGTGGGAAGCGCATCCGCTTGAAGTGCCGACGATCACGCTTCTCACGCCGCATCATGATCCACATGGTGCTGGGAGGAGGGTCATATATAACAAAGATTAGATATATAAATGAGTATAATGTACTTGATGTGCACTTTTCAAACATGTAAGCGTTGTTTACTACGAACACGATAACACAAACGCATCAGCCAACATCACATTCTCTCTTACCCCCACTGGGCGATGTAGACTGGCTCGATGACCCAGGGGATTTCATTCACAAAGGAAATAGCTCCAGTGATGTGGTAGAGGACCGGCACATCTCTGATCTGCTCCCAGGGCATAGGCATATTTTCCAGCAGCTTCAGCACAGCATGGGGCATGTACTTGAGGGCACTGTTCAACAAAAAAAAGATATAGAATGAGCTGTGGCAGTGGTGATGGATATTCTTTTAGCAAAGGATCATTAAGTAAACCAATAAATTGTGCATAAATAATCAGTTTTAAGCTTACAACGACTTAAGGTACCTCTGAAAAAGTTGCATTTAGAATTGTAAACTGATAAGTTCACTATGGTGTGAATCATATTTACCCAAGGTACACCCTCTTGTCATGGCGAAACTTTCTATTAGTCATGTCTCCATGGTCCCTGATGATCTTGCGGACATGTTCAGGTGGCATGTCCTCCTTCTGAGCATCCACAAAGCCAAACTTTCTCTTTTCTGAGTAGCGCTTTGCCTGCAAGTGCTGCCATTTTCTTGCTGTAGAGTTGGAGGAAATTTAAAACAAATTATTCACGTGCACTTGCAATATAACATGGTAGTTTTTAACCACTCTGGGAATATGCTGCATTGAGTGAAAGCCAAACATACCTTTCTCTTGCAGTTTTTCCTCAGACATGTAGTCTGGGACAGGCACAGGAGGGGGCACACCTGGAGGCATCCCTGGAGGGACCCCTCTGTAGGGGAAGGTGGCTGCCATGGCGCCTCACTACTAATAACAAAAACAACGAATTTCAATTTACAATGTGTTGTCCGTGTGTATTTTTTATGTTATCAATGAGTGGGGTTACAAGTTTGAATTTAAAAATCACATTTACATGATTACACAACAGCCAAAATGATGGAAAACTCCATTACACTGAGTACTCTAGGTCAGTTAGTCTAACGGTAAAAAAAAAAAGCATGCGAAGTTTGAGAAATCACTACATTTAAATTAATCTTGTTAATTAAAAACAAGTTATAAAATTAAACTATTGCACATTATGTTATCCAAGTAAAACTAGCATTACCATTCATCTGGTTAGCCTGCTAGCTTAACAACATGGCTTCCGTACGGCACAACGTTGTGCAAACTTGTTAGATCACTAGACTTGACTTATTTTAAGTTCGGTAAACTTCACAGTACAAAATGCAATCAAGTAGTATTTACAACACGATACACAAGCAGTTCACAGAAAAACTCAAGTGGACGTTGGCCCTCTAAAGTGAGTTGTTAGTTAGGCCAAGCGTGGGTGAAGCGGTAAGCTAGTGCTAACACTAGCATAGTAGCTAACGGCTGAACGTGAACAAAAACGAAAACGCGTACAGCACCACGCACCTTCACTCCCGGTGGGATTTATCAACGTTGAAGACAGCCGCGTTCC
This sequence comes from Anarrhichthys ocellatus, assembly GCF_004355925.1. NCBI lineage: Eukaryota > Metazoa > Chordata > Actinopteri > Perciformes > Anarhichadidae > Anarrhichthys > Anarrhichthys ocellatus. Next base: position 3,550,935 of record NW_022280054.1, on the reverse strand, counting down.
ACACACACAATCGGCTACCACAACATTTCTTCTTCCAAAGTTGTATCGTCCTTTTTTCCGATTCACCGTTGTGTTGATTTGTCTTCTTAAAAACCGCACGACGGACGGACGACGGCGGCCACACTATGAACGCAGTTCACTGGAAGTCACAGAGAATCGGTACGTCGGATATAAGTACGTCACACAACTAAATGGTTGAGGCTCTACGTCGAAAACATACGCAAACGTTAGACAAGCGCAATTTTCCAAAGTACCCGGATGACTCGGTTTCCGGTGCACTACTGCCCCCTGTAGCGTTGGGGTGTGAACTACAGGCTCTCAACAACAAACATAAAGGCATTCAGCTGGATACATACCGAATCCGATAATAATGTCTATTTACTTCTCTAGATAAGGGGGTCGATTTATCAATAACTTCACTAAATATTAATTCAAAATGTTTACCTCAATATTCCACGGACGTCATTATTATTGAGACCTACTCTCAGCCACCATGCTGAGATGTTTGATTTCTTGAAGACTATTATTTACTTTTTGGGGTGTTTACTGGCTTCAAAGTACATAATCTCGAATTTAGTTTGTTCTGCCACATTATAAACCTTTGTTTAGCCTTAATGGTCTTTTTTTAGATTATGTACTGGTGTATCCTAGACATGTTCAGATGTTAATGTCCTTGCTGTATACAGATGTGTATAGGCCTACCAACAACATCTCTTAACAAGTATATATGTATAGCAATATTTTTGTCTTTCCCAATGTAAGTGTATCAATTTTTTCTTTTCCCTCAGCGCTGTTGAGCTGAAACATGAAATTAGATGACAGCACCCATGCTGTAATTCTAGTATTATGGTAGTATAATATTATTATAGTATTCTAGCAAAGTCTTTAAAAATTATTATTCTTCATTGTTTGTGAAACAAATTTCAAGCTTTTAGTAGCTCAGGTTAAGTCAGATTGTCTGATCATCCCTTAGATAAATTGAAATGTGTCATTCATCTAAAACTGTAAATATCTCAAACATTGTGTGGTTATGTTTTTGTATCTGCTGCAATAAAATTTAAAAAAGCAAACCCTGTAGATCCATGAATTATTTTAACACAATGTTAGTTCGATATTGAGTTTTGAGACCAGTAGGCCAACAGAAAATGCTTAGCTTTGGCTTATATTTCAGTGTGCTGTTAAACTACAGAAGTGTTACAATGAAAGGTGAACTGTGACATTGGTTTGAAAAGCAATAACTAATGTATGCGATTCTTTTGTTTTAGACTTTTACAGTCATCAAAGTAATTAATAGATTATATACTTACACTTTGCTACTGAAGTATTTACTTTTTTTCCACCAAGCTATATTTAGACTACACATTTCATTTAACCTATGTGTTTTGTTTATCTCTTTTTATTGTATAAATTTCAATCCTTGTATGCTTTTATTGTGAAAAATAAAATGGGCCGGAAAGGAAAGGCAAGGTCCGCTGATCATTGGAGGGGGGAGGTCTTAACGCATGTAAATTATAAACCCAGCGTTTTATACATATACGCTACAAAACAATTGCTTTCCGTCTCAGACACTTTTTCATGTTTTTGTAATGCTGTCCGACGTAATGGCGTCTTGTGACGACGTGCGGGAAAATGTGAAGGTAGGCCCACTTCAGATTTGTCTTTAGCTCAGAGTTCAGTTTTTCTGCCAGAACAGTTGACATTGCATAATAGTGCACAGCCGAGTTTCAATACCTCACTGAATATTTTCCTGAAGTTGAAAATACAGATTCTTCAATCACAACAAATGCATATACGATGTAGAAGAGGAACAACTTTTTTTCTCATCTATTCATTATTCATGGGAATTCTTTTATTTTGATATGCAATCTCTTTCAAATGTAGGGAATACAATGTTGAAGGCATGCAATGGTCGTGAGGATGTGGTTTTTGTAACACTCGTTTCCATGTGAGACCATGTCGTTGAATGGAAAAGCATGTGCAGAGACAGTTGTTAACCATATATTCACTATTATGTGTGCAGAAGTACTATGGCAGCCGACTGGAGTCCTCTGGTGATCTGCAAACAAGTGCTTCCTCCTGCAGTCTGCCTTGCCGCCCACCACAAAAGAGTGTCAGGGATGCACTGATCCTGGTTCACCCAGAGGTAACCAAAAAGTAAGCTGCGCACTCTTATCCCACATTTACTTTTACATCCTCTTAATTTAAGAAATAACTGATTTTTTTTTTTTTTTTGCATATTTCCCACGCATAATTTGTCACACATGCCATCCTGTGGTGTCATTGGTATGAGAGGAACAACAGGAATGGACTGTTTTGTAGCAGTACTACTCGATTACTCAGCAATGAAAAGAGCACAAGACTCAGACAGGGCTCGTACAAATCAAACATACACGCAGCCATCGATAGGTCAGGAAAAAAATCCAAACATGATCATGCCTCAGTTTCACTGACAAATGACTTATTGGACCTCTCTGTAAACACATTAGAAAGTATACACATACTGCTAAAAAAGACTTTGTGAACATCAGTGATTTAAAATGTCATCGAGCAGAGGAACTGGCTTCCGTCCTGGTCTTTACTAGTCTGTTGTCGTCCTTTAGAGCACACAGCCATCTCTCTGTATTTCTCATCACTGCACCGTGATTTCGTTGTTGTTAACGACTCTTTTCTCCAGATTCTTCGGCTGCGGCCTTCCCTTCCCGGCGAAGCTTGAGGGCTGCAGAGTCCTGGACCTCGGCAGCGGCTCTGGCAGAGACTGTTATGCCTTCAGTAAACTGGTTGGGCCGAGCGGACATGTGACAGGGATCGATATGACGGAGGAGCTGGTGATGACGCATACATGTTCACACAACGTTTGAGGCTAGATTTCTGTGCTTTCTACTAATCAAACTCGCATTTCTTTAGATCGCAGTATCCCGTCAGTACATCGAGTATCATCAGAAGAAGTTTGGCTATGAGAAGCCCAACATCACGTTTGTCCAGGGGTACATGGAGAAGCTCGGTGAAGCTGGCATGCATAGTGACTCAGTGGATGTTGTGTTGTAGGTTTAAAACATGGATGTGATTCTACATTATCTGTTACAATAAGACAGCTTAGATTAATCGATAAACACTGTTTTTCCCTCTAATGTATCCAGATCCAACTGTGTGATCTGTTTGTGTCCTGATAAAAGAGCAGTGCTACAGCAAGCTTACAACATCCTGAAGGTTAGTCTGAAGAATTTCGACCAGCTGCGTTAATGTGTTGAAAGGGAAGATGTGATGGGAACTCTGTTTATCTCATTTTACACAGGAGGGAGGTGAGCTGTACTTTAGTGACATGTATGCCAGCAAAGTCGTTCCTGATCACATGAAGGAAGATCCAGTCCTGTGGGGTAAAAATAAGTTTATATTATCATCTAAAAGTCATCGTAAAAGAGCAGAATCGGTGCACCGCTGACAGACAATACCCTCCGTTTGTTTGTTTGTTTGTGTGTGTGTGTGTGTGTGTGTGTGTGTGTGTGTCCCCTTTGATTTCTGGTCCAGGTGAAGGAATGGGTGGTTCTCTGTTTTGGCAGGATCTCATTTCGTTGGCACACGGCGTAGGTTTCAGCACTCCACATCTCGTTTCAGCCAGCCACATTGTGATCTACAACAGTGAGCTCAAAGCAAAAGCAGGTAACATGAAGGCAACATTTAGATTACAAGAAAAGATAATTATCACTTTACAATTGAGCCAGTTCTTTGTTTTTTTCCAGGGGATGTCGGCTTTGCTTCGGGCACTTACCGGCTCTTTAAGCTGCCCAAAAGTCCAGTCGTGTCTGAGGCGACCGTGACCTATAAAGGAACTGTGGCAGATTTCCCAGATCAGCTAGACTTTGATTCCTCCCACTGTTTCAAGGTATAATAAAAGGCCAATCAGGCCGATATTAAAATATCTTTATCAATGTTCACACAGGTTATTTACTAACCTGTGGCTTATTGATCCAGTAATGTATAATGTAAGTAAGATGTAGGTCTGTATATCTTTTTCAATCAAAAGAAATGCTGCATATTCTTACTTAAATATAATTTGTTGTGTTTTTGGAAAGATTATATCACTGTTTTCTTTTGTGCTATGCAGAAAGATGTGGCAGTGGTGGTGAATGGAGAGATGGCAGCAATCCTCCAGAGATCTCGTTTCTCCCCGGATTTCAAAATCCAGGTCTCGGATCAACCAGAGTCCGACTCAGAGTCAACACCACAGGTAGCTGATGTTTTGGGTTTACCTTAGCTGAAATGCTTTCATTTAAAAAAAACAGATACTGACTGTATTCAGAAATAGAATAAAGTTGACCTGTGTTTTGCATGCAAGAATGTTGCCTATATTGACGTTTTACAATAAGCACAATTCATAGCAACAATTTGTCTCGTGTAGAAGTAACCATGGATTTTCTTAATTTGTTCCTCAGTACTGCCACCTCAACCCATTTCTGCTGGCTGACAAACTGGGATCCTCAGTGAAGCAGTGCTCCAAAACAAGCAAATAAAGATGTAGCTGAATACTGAGGAGATTGTTCTGCAGATTTAGTAGAACTGAAATAAGATCGCAACACAGAATTAGTTGATTTTATAAGTATAACATTAGAGACTAATCATGTTATGTGCTTGTCACGTATGTCTTGTTATACTGTAAATTTGTCAAGGTTTACTTGTTTTACAAAATAATGCTGTCGGTTATGAAATAAAAAGTCTCCAAATACTAAAATAACATTTTGTAGTAATTGTTTTAACTTTTGATGCTTCGACCTACTTGAGAAACGTCAAAGTAATATGAACAAGTAAACGGTTCTGTGTACAAATCACAATAAAAGCATCTTGCTAGTGTTCTTGACTGATTAAGTTGTCATTGTGCACCATGAAAGAGTTACTTATTTTTTTATGATCAGAAGTTTTTAGTGGGGTTATTTTTCCAAACAGGACTGGACACATCAGACATCATATGGCAGTGTAAGAGCAGAGAGACAGGACACATGGAATATGATTATATGGCAACACTGAGATTCTGACAGCTTTAAGTAAGCAAAGACTACCGAGAGTGGACTTCCCAGCTTACAGGTACAGTAGTGCGGGGGGGTTTATAAAATGCACAAAAAAAGCCAGTTTGCCAAAAAACCAGGACACACAGACTCAAAAGAGCAATGAACAACAAAGTGGAAGTAAAACTACAAAGACCTAATAATCACTGACGAGAAATGTTCCACCAACACCTGATTAAGATTATTACGTTGCGTCAACATCTCAGAAGCAACCTAGGAAAATCAAAAAAAAGTTATCTACTGATGAATAATGATTTATTATCATCAGTGTAACAAAAAATTTAAGGAAAAACTGAGAACAGACAGAACACACATCCTCATACTGCAGCTGACAACAGTAAGTATGATATGAACAATCAGATTTGTTTAATACCTGAGCTTAAGTTATGCACCACAAAGCATAAGGTAAGATTACACAGAGCGCTTTCATTTATATTCATGTAAATTTCAAGTTTTATGATAAAGATGAAACATTAACATCTCTGCTATAAACATTTATGATTGATTCTATTAAACAGAGGTATTGATAAAAGTAAAAAAAAAAAAAAAGAAAAAAGAAAAAGTTAATAATCAACCTGTTTATCATTGCATTTGTTGAGCGCAACATTTTAACTGACCGTTGTATTTTAAATTCTAAAAAAGTTACTCAAATATATTGTAACTAAGTCATTTGTAGTAGTTTATGTGTTTTCAGGAAGTTTTAAGTGGATGAAATAGTATGAAAAATACTATTACTTAACTATGACTATACTACAAAATACTATTAAATTAAGTGTTTATAGAGTCTTGGAGTTTAAACATTGTTTGTATATATTTATGTTAGGTGGCTAATAATAATAATAATAATAATAATAGTAATAGATTAGTGGAATCTGTAGTTAGAACAAGAGAGGAAGAAGAAAGATGAAGGCGCCATCCTTCGTCACTGAGAGGTGTTTTCATACATCAGGTCACATCTGCAGCCAGCTCAAGTCTTCAGCTCTGAACAGGAGGAAGTGAAAAAACACATATAGCAAAGAGTAGTATCCAGGTTATGAGTTGTGATTTCAGATATGATGCTATAGAACATAAAGTAACCTGATGATTTAGACCCCTGTGTAGTGTTTACATGACTGTGATGGCATCAAGGTTTCCCACAAGTCTGTCATGTCTGTACCAACTGAGCTACAGTATAATAGTTAGCTGCTGTAATAAATATTTTTCATATTAATAGTGGATCAAATGACTGTAAAGTAAAAGGTGTCACTTGTACCCAACAACCCACAGAGACTCATCAACTTAAGCACTACAGATTATTTTGGTTTTACATAGTGAACATAGTGCAGCATTAAGCAGCTAAAGAGACAGATAGTTGGTGGATAGCAAAACAGAGCTTAAAGGAGAGTGAATATTGGAATGATACATCAATGATAATGTTGCTCCATATCTGCTGGATGAGTAAATAAGCAATATTTGCTCACAGGTTCTCCCCATCAACTTAAAACGTTGACCTGTTTACAGCTGGTTTCCGCTGCCCCCAAGTGGCCAAAATAAGAAAGACATTTCCTCCCTGATGACATAACACAGTAGCAGAATTCATCCTCATTTCATGTGCATACAGGATATAAACACATAAGTTTGTGTAAAAGCAGGATGACACTCACTGAGCCTGTGCCTTTGTTATAATCTGGCCAGTCGCCATCAGCTCTGCAAGACAAGCCACAGCTGGGTCGAACATCAGGCTGGCCGCCGCCACCACCACATCATCTCTGTTAAAGGACAAATGAAAGGCTTTCAGCACAAAGCAGACACTAATAATCAGCTGTATCGGGAGTCATTCCACAGCTGCTCACTTGATGTAAAACGCCAGGAACTTCCTTTCTTCCACTTTGCCTTTGAATATGATTTCTGTGTATCCTTTCCCATAGCCTAGAATGAGGAAATGAGACCCGGTTAGGTTATTTTTCTGGGTTTAAATATCCTAATACAAGGGTGATACTATCCTCAATAAATACTCTACCTGTGTATCGGATACTCTTCCCAACTAACACGGTCCAGAAGAAAGGAACAGACTCACATTTGGTTGGTTTCTTCAGCATGTTTAAGGCAGCTACTCTTCCTGAGGGTTAAAGACACAAAACAATACATGCATGATAAGGTTAAATCCAGGCTTCAAATCATTTCGGATTAAAATAAAATATGTGTGATGCAGAAACAGAACTTCGTCTCATCTGCAACACGCATCACAACTGGCTCTTTGAATCCATCAGTTACCTTGAGCTTGTGACATTTGCCAGTGACCCACATTGACCCTTTGGTCTCCACGAATGGTCAGAGGGAAAGAGGTAACATCTCCAGCACTAAAGATATCCAGTACATTGGTCCTCATGAACTGTTGGAAAAGATAAATGCGTTAACAGCAGGAGCCTTAACATTAGGCTCACAAAGACACCGTGTATTTATACAGCTATTCGTTTCAATCACCTGGACACACAAATATTAATGTTTGGCCAAAAACAAAAAAAGTTAAGTCATAACATGTAAAGCCACGTTCATCCTTCATTAGTTATGTCATTATCACAGGGATGAAGGCTTTGTTAATTAGCGCGTTACCTTGTCAACAACCACAGCTTTCCTTGAATCCACTTCCAACTTGCTTCCTGCCAAGAAGTCTGAATTGGGGATTACACCTAAAAACAGAGATCTTCGTGTTTAAACTGCATGTTTTAAAACGGTCCCAAACTTGATTTGTGCAATATAATAATGACAAAATACCAATTCCAGCAATCACTACATCGGCCTCCAGGACGATACCACTCTTCAGCACCACCCGCTTCACCTGGAAAAAGAAGACTCATTTATGGATCTACAGTTTGGATCTAGGTTTGAAGATGCAGCGTTCCTGATTTAGTGACATTGGGCTTTTTTACTGAGGACATTTTTACATGTCACAGTGGTAAAAACACAGGTAATCGTAATATTATTGATGCCTGGATTCCTTTGAGCTGCTGTGCGTGCTGTCACGGCTTACTGGGACACTTGAACGTAACAGAGCCATCGTTAATGTTATTAGTTACAAAGTCAAACGCTAATGGAGTAAAAGTAGAGTCACCTTGCCGTTCTCCCCTTGGATCTCAGTGACTCTGTCATTCATGTAAAACTTTACGTTTTCTTCCTCCAACATCTTAAACGAAGAAACCGTGTTTTAAACTTTTGTTCCATCTGATGAAATCAACATTCAGCGATAACGGCGACAGTCTACCGTCATCATTGCCTCTTACTTGCATGCTCATTTTGCCGATCTCTGGCCCCAGTGACCGCTCGTACGGGTATCCGGAAGTGCCAACCACGGCCACACTGGCAGCTTTGTTGGATAAGTAGGAGGCCACCTCCATACCTGTTGTGTTAATGAGAAACACTTCAGCGGTCTGCAATGTTGGGTGTGACCACGTGTGGTGAAGCAGCTTTATCTTGCACCGTCACGTTTTTTACATGCACAATCCTAGTTTCATTCTGCTATGTTATGTAGAAACTGAACCTGGTGACCTATGAAGGAGGATCCGATCACAACAGCTTTCTGGCCCAGACCGGAGCTGTGAATCTCTTTGGCGTCTTCATATCTCTGCAGCAACTTCACTCCCTTCAGGTCCCAACCAGGACAGCCGAGCGGTCGCGCTCTGTGAACAAAATGAGGAATGTACCGTCATCACTGCCGTCGTCACATGGACATTTGTTCGTGAATGTTTCCATTGTCTTTTTTGTGTTCAATAAGTCTCATGACACCAGAGTGTGACGACACAATCTACAAACGTCCTCGTTTGTGGAAAATGTGATGAACAGGATGATGACACTAACCTACAGCCGGTTGCGATAAGAAGCTGGTCGTAACGCTGCAAAGAGCCGTCACACAACTTCACCGCCTTATCGGCCGGGTTCACCGACATCACCTGCAACACAAAACACACTTCTTAACACGATCAAAAAGAGGACCAGTTCTCCTCGAGACACTGCAAATAAATTGCCTCTCACCTCCTTCTGTGTCCACACTTCAACCCCGTGCTGCTGGTAGAAGTCACTTGGTCGGAGGAGAATGCTGCTGCTGTCCAGGTCCAAAGCCTGAAAGAGGCAATGCGTGAATACAGGTTGTCGACAAACACCGACAGAAGAATCTACCTCCTCAAAAAGACAAACGATGCAGGGTGAATACCGGTTAACCTTTCCTCTCTGATCGAGTTCTCACCTTACTCAGTTTGGGCTTGTCAAATGGAGGCAGGGTGTCTTTGGTTACCATGAGGATTCGACCTTGGTAGCAGTTCTGCCGCAGTGTTTCAGCACAAACAAGCGAGGCAGGGCCTGAAATCACAAAACTCATATTCAATGTGGAATTTTTCAGAGCTTATGGAAGCACTAGACCACCAAATTTACTTGAGCACAAGTCTCTTTTTTTTCCCAATCCTACTAGCAGGGATTTGTGTATTTATCATTAATGTATCATGTATTACATCTAGTCCTTACCTCCTCCTATCAGCAGAGTAGTGTGTTTGATGTCTGGCACCCTGCTGCACATCTCCTTCACGCGCTTCGTCAACTTCAGAGACTGAGGGACACAAACAAGGGACAGTTTAAAATAGTGTCTTAACACAAAATAAAAGGAAACATTGTGATCTTTTTTGAACTATTTAACTGGCCATCACTTACACCTTTGTTGATGGAAACATACACCTTGCCATCCTCAACGTTTACCTGTGAAATATTAAAGAAATATAATTGTTTTATAATTTTTCTGCAGCAGGCGAAATGTTGACAACAGCATCTATTCAACAACAAAAAGAGACATGTTTTGAAAGAGTGACAAAGTACTCTGAACAATAAATACATCTGGTAACAACTGCAAATAAAGAGAACTAGGGATAAGTCTAAATTCACACTTTTCTTGCAAAATGTTGATTAAAAACCATGAGCTCAACATGGAGTTTAATCTTAATGTGCATACATGACAGAAGGCATGAAGTTTGTGGTAACAGCTGAGAAAATATTACTCTGGAAAATACATAATGTCTGTGGGACTAGCTGCCATCAAGACATTTAATCCGATCTCTCATCTGCAGGGGGGGGGATTTTGCAACTTCCCCGTCTTCTCCCTGCTAAATGACTTTTTTTGGTTTAAAAAGATAGCATTCAAGTGGAGTCTGCATGATGCATAGTTTGCATAATGTGGTACTTTTTGTACCAATTACATGGAAGTAGATGATATCCAATGTGACAACATTTTAAGCTGGAAAGAACCTCTCTCCTGGATCGATTCATTTTAAACAAGCGTTTTAATTGCTATTTAATGTCGATCTCTACTGACATGCGTTACCTTATAACTAGGCAGACAGTCCAGACCTGGATACTCTTCGATATCTCCAGTTCTGACATTAAAGCAGGCACCATGCAAGGGACATCTCACTCTGTCACCAACCAGCACTCCTGGTTTATTAGAGAACATGCAATGAATACTTCTCAACTTCAATGTGTTACGTATGGTTCTATGTCCTGCTGTGAATGTTTGTGCTTGGGTGTGTGTGTGTGTGTATTCTGTGTCTATTGACTTCTAGGTGCAGCTCCCTAACGAGTGATTGAGGGCACCTGGATGAGGATGTGGTTTACCTATATAAGCGCCTCCTTTTCTAGCTCTTTTATTCTGAATTGCAATTCCAATTCTAGCAAACGTACAGATTGAGCATCTTGAGACTTCAAGATTACTTGTGCCTTCTTCCCAACAGTTAAACCTGCAGACACATGTAAGCCCTGCTCCTCATCAAGCTGACTAGATTCATGGGGCAATACTCCCTGTTCAATGAGTGCAGTGACTACCTTAGCTCTAAGCTGACCTTTCTGAAGGGAAGTTTGAGCAATTTCAAGATGGTACTGCTCTGCAATAGACATGAGCTGGGCTTTGGTACATTGAGCCAGCTGCTCTATTGTAGGACCTTCACTGATCTCTTGAAAATCAGACTTCATTGTGAGATCACAAAAACAACTTTATGTGAAACAAATCTCTACAAGGTAGCACACCCAAAAATAAGTAAGCCAAACCACCGACACAAAGTAACACTACCACACAGAAATAGTGCTACCAAACAGCACAGCTTACCTACACAAAATCAGAGAGTAATTGAAATGCACCAATCACTAGGCCATCTATACAAGAGCAGCTACTTAACTATTTCAGGCCACACAGTATAGAAATAGTGTCAACAGTACTCTTACCCCTACGATACACTGAAATTCTAAACACTACTTTTCTACCTCCACTGAGAAGAAAGTAGGTTCCACAAAATGTAGTCCCTGCAAGAAGCATGAGACTACCTGAACACAGATAATAGAAAAGCATGAGCACTGGCTTACTAAGCCAGCCAGACGAATCAGGGTTCAAAGAAGAACAAAACTACAGCCTAGCATTTAACCAAAACTAGTGTGCACAACAATATTTCTCCACTCTTACTACTCACACAGCGTACAGCATGTGTGAAGAACAAAGGCCAGCAAATGCCACCACATACTATCCTGAGGAATGAACATTTCAAACCGACCTATTCTTGAACTTACCTGGTTTCCTCTCTACCTAAGAAACTGTAGTTCTATCCGGCTAAACCTCAACTAGTCTTCGTCGGCTTTCCCGGGCACGCCAGGGGCCACCCCGGGGTTACCGCACCAAAAACAATAAAGTGGTGCTGGTCTCTCCAACACCCGCAGGCTTTCTTAACCAGGCAAGCTCAAAAAGAGAAAAACTAAAAACTCTACCTTAAGTGGTGACATCAGCCTGAACCTACTAACTAAGTCTAGGAGTAAAAAAATGACCTAAGGCTAACTAAGCTTCGGACGAGCCCCCATTATTCTTCTGTTAAAACAGCATGGTTTTGGATGACACCCTTATGGCTGTCATCTTAAGGAAGGGAGTGTTACGTACGGTTCTATGTCCTGCTGTGAATGTTTGTGCTTGGGTGTGTGTGTATTCTGTGTCTTTTGACTTCTAGGTGCGGCTCCCTAAAAAGTGATTGAGGGCACCTGGATGAGGATGTGGTTTACCTATATAAGCACCTCCTTGCTCCGCCCTCGCTCTCTCTCATCTGCCTGGCACCAGACCCTGGTCTGCAGTGGGATTTGCACACTACAGTTTACTTGTGTCCTGTAAATAAACTGGCAGCTGTGGTTGTTTTTAACCTAACTTGGTGTTGTGTCCCTCCTATATGTTGCGACTCCCGAGCCGGTCGTAACAAATGCAAAACACTAAATAAAGTTATTACTTCAGATATGGGTATATAGAGATAGAGAAGGGTTACCTTTGATGAGAGGAGCGTAGTAATGAGAACACCGGCTTCCAACAGCACTGTATTGACCCTGAGTGCGAACAAGCAACACCTTCTGGTCCCCCACGGTCACCTCCCTCATCCTTTGGAAACACAAAAGGTGGAAGAAGAGAAATAGTGAAGAAAAAGCTCCTGAGGTCATGAAAGTGTTGCACTTCACTGACAGCAGTACTATGCCAAAAAAAAAAAAAAAGTGATCTTTTTTTCCAGTTGTGACTTACTGTCCATCTTTCAGGTCCGCCTCCTGACATACCATCCCAGTCACCTCCTCCTGGCACCGATTCATTCCTGCAAGACATGATGATATACATATAATATATGTATTATATATAATATATAATGAAAACCAGGGAACTGAGGAGTTTTATTCAGTGTAGTTTATTTTGAAGGTTAGTTATGTCATTGATCTTTGTTTTCTTTTCTGCTCTGTACCAATAACATCAATTCCATGGATGAGCATCATGTGGCACTATAAACTCCTTTTGGGGTTTTTGTACAATATTTGTTTCCCTGTTGTTGAGCCTGTTTGCTGTATATTTTCTTATTGCAAATAAGCTTAAATTCTTAAAAAGCCTATGTTTTGTGGTCGCTTGTTTTGAAACTCGTATCTATTCCTTACCCAGCTAAACAGTTAAAATCTATTCTACTTTTGATCCCAATCACCCTATAGGGGTTGCACGTCTACTGCTAAACGTGTTAGGTCATTAACAGTGAGTTAATGGTCTAATACCCAGTCTGACAGGATGAGCATCCTGGGTCGGCATAGTGCAAACTGTCAGAACCGTTTTTTTTTACTTTTGACACAAGCCTCACCTCATCATGTCAGATATTAATCACTGAAACGTAAAAACCTCCATGTAGCTGCGCTCACCTGGTTTTTCTTCTGCCGAAAATCAACAGTCAGAAACGACGCGTCTGCCGATACAAACGGGTCACACGCAGTGAGGTTATTATCCGCAAAGAAACAAGCGTGCGTCGTTTAGGAGGAGCGACTGCAGGAGAACCACCAGCGCCCGCGAGACAGCCAGTCGGAATCACGTGCCACATATGCACGCTCCTCCCACAACCACCCGTGACGGAGGGATTCGATAGACTATTCATAAATTATTGAGCATTGATTAGCCTTGCTTTGGAAAAATGTGCTGTTTCGACAACAAGATCCAGGAAAAGCAACCACGTGTGTAAGATTAGTTTCACTATTGTCATGGACAAATTCCGTATCCTGAAGCTATGCTTTATTTCCTCTCAAACTAAAATGTGTTGAAGTTTCTTAAAATGTGTATCCCAGTCACTCACCCACTTAACTATAATTGCCCTTAAAACTTTCCATTTGTATCTTCACCATCATACAGCTCACTCTGGTGGACCCATTCTATTGTACTAATGACAGAACAATGTGAGCTGAGGGGCGGGCTGCTGTTAAAAATAACTTTAACCTGGTGGTGGCGCTGTGTCACCAAATATTAGAGCAATCATTCATGGCCACTTACAATGAATTAAACAAGTCAAATATTCCTTGTGTTTCAAACTCCAGTTATAATAATAAACACTACTAATGTAACTCATCTAATGCGTTATTCTCTGAAATAAACTGCTATTCCCATAAATCCACGTTCGTGAAAGAGTGGCACAAGAACGAGTCCTGAATCTGTTGATGTATTGTTAATACACGAGACCGCCTCGTGGTGTACGCGCACTCATTTGAACGGTTTACTTCGTTTACAGCCTAACGTTAGCGTTTTACTTCCATAGCATTCCATGGTGACAGCATTCATGCTTAACAAATTTGGGTAAATTTGTGAAGAATATTTTGCTGAACAAAATGTGTGAGGATCATAGACATGTGTTCGCTACATTGTTTATTTTCTGCAATAATCCAAAATCCAATAGAAATATCCCATTGTCCCATTTGTCGAGCGAACCAGTGCGAAGATAACTTCCGGGGTTGTTCTACAGAAATACGTAATTCATGGTGCCTTCAAGTGCTGTTCGTATTACGCCTCTCCCTTGTTCAGACGGTACTTAGTGGTGCTTTCTAACGTTTATGCAAGAAATAATATACATTGTAACATAACCTACCTTGGTGGCTATTGTTATAGTATATAGACAGACAGACAGACAGACAAACAGATAGATAGATACTTTATTAATCCCACAAGGTGAAATGTATTCGCTACATCAGCATTTATACAAAAAGGTGAGCAATAAAGTAGCAGAGTAAAAAAATATTTAAAAATATTAAATATGAAAATGCACAATATATACAATAAAATAGGATAATATTAAATTAACTAACTAAACAGTAGTGCAAATATTTAACCAAACAAACAACAGTGTAACGGTGTTATAGTTGTGTGAATGATTTGGCCAGAGTTGATTTATTATAAAGTCTTTCTGCAGTGGGCAGGAATGTTCTCCTGTATCTGTCCTTGTGACAGCGGAGCTGGATGAGTCTGTTGAAGAAAGTGCTCCGCTGTCCCTGCAGTAGGTGGTGGAGAGGGTGGTCCGGGTTATCCAATATGGATAATAGTTTAACAGCCATACACAAACCTTGCCTTAAACAGCTACAGCCTAAATCTGGCAATATTTTGATCTGATTAAAGATTAAGATAACAAGATCTATTTGTATTATATCTTAAATTATTTAATATTTTCTATCATAATTTGTCTCTGTATTTTAGTATGTCTCTTAACTTTTGCACTGTATCTATCGTTACACAAGAAAACCCTGAAGATAAATTCCTATTGTGTGCAAACCTACTTGGCAATAAATCTGTAGCCGATTGATAATATTTCCGACAGCGCTTGAACGTCACACCACACATGAAACGTGCTTTTGACCACGCCCCATTTTCTATAGTAGGGCGTGGAAAGGCCGTCGCGGTGGTTTCTGTTGTTGATGTCAAAAAGTTACACAAGGGATGGGGTTTTACAACAAGGACGGTTTCACAACAGTGAAAGAGGCTCCACGCCCACATTCACCACCCATCTCCTCCGGTCACATCTTTGAGGGGGGTCATTACAAAGAAACACCACAAACACTCAATCACTGGAGAACCATTTCACAGAGGTGTCCACGCCTTCTCTCTCTCTCTACACAACAAACGTGAAAGAAACACGTTTTTTTTTTAAGTGACCGGGGATATTCCGGTATGTTAACGTTGATTTGTTCTCCGTCGTCGCAAAACAAGTAGCTCACAGTCGAAGGTGCGCTTCACGTTTGGGGACAATTGTGTCCTGAGAAGTCTTCACTTGTGTTATATATCACAAGATATTTCAGCCATGGAGTTGAGTTCAGTGATCTTAACGACCGGGAGCTCCGTCGGATTTTTCCGACTGGTCAACACTGGGTTCCGAAAGCTGCCCATGCCTGAATCCGCCTGCAGGAATGCATGGAAGTGGAGAAACATCTCCACATCCATTGTGCACAGTTTTATCACTGCGATATGGGCAGTCGCGTGGTGAGTTAAAACCGCTTTATTCCGTTTCAATGAAATAATGATTGTGGTTGAAAATGCATGCATTACGCATGTTTATCTCGCGAGCATGGTTTTTTATAAATGGGTGCTGGCTTTTGGTTTGTTCAAAAAATGATCGACCTTAATTATTGCCATGCTGTTTGGCCAGATCCTCTTCCAATAACTCAGGATAGATTTTAATATATGATATAACCTATGAAGAAGCTTATGACTGGCACTGACTAAAGTATACTTTATTGTATAGATATCACTCCCAAATAAAGTTCCTCAAACTGTAAAAACACAACCTTTTTCAACCTATTTATCCGAACTCCTGTGTTCATCTTTGCAGCTTTTTCCTTCACCCACAGATGGCTGAAGATTTGATAGAAACCCACTCTGTGTTTTCTCACGCTTTGGTGTCGTTTTCTATCGGTGAGTATTCTACAGTGTTCATTTATGAATTGTGCTCCGTGTTTACTGAATGGGCTGGGTCAGGGTGTTGGTGCACCCATGGGCGCTGCCATGATAAGGGGAAATTCGGAAGTGACACTATCCATCCCATGGTGTCCTTTTACTTTTGATAATTGCCCTCGTGGTGGGAGGGCAGTTGTAGGTCAAAGGGGTTGCATGTAAACCATAAATTAAACACAAACTACAGTGTTTGCATAACTTGAAGCTGATGTGTAAAATAACACCAGTGCCACCCTGAATGCTCAATGAATTACCTGTTGAAATGTTGATATGGTTCATCGTTTCTCAAGTTTCTACAATTCACTGATATTGTTCATTTTTACTATATTGTAGTATAATGGAAAATATAAACGTTTACCAGGGTCTTTAAAATTTAAAAACATTCTCACTGGCATATCTATGAATGAATTAGAGAGGGTCATTAGTTATTATGGGGTGTGTTCTCGTGTGTACCCTCACTTTAATTTGACTCTGACCACATTTACAAGTTCTCTCGTCCTGTAGATTTATTTATTTTTTCCCACTAAAATGCATCTTGGAATCCACGATTTAGGCTACATGGACTTTTACCATCTACTCTGTAAACCAAATTAGAGTCTTGCATGGATTAGATTTAGCTTGATATCATTACGATTTCTCAAACCTAAATGCACATGGGACCACGCCTTCTTAAAATATCAACTCGTCCTGTTTTTTTTTTTTTTTTTTCTCTCATTGATCCTGAAAGTGTTATTGAAACAACTTCTGTCACATGAGCCATCTTAAATCCACACATTTTATTGGATTTGTGTTGGTCAACAAGCGCATCCAAGGATTCATGATGTTTGACATTCCTTCAGGATGCCCGGCCCTGGAACAGAGAGGGGAGTCATTCACTCAAAAACACTTCTCCAGAGCCCTCCCACTGGAGATGTGGTGGGATTCTGAGGCCTCGGCGAGCTGGAGTGAGGACTTTTGTTCTCCAGATTTGTGCATTCAGCCCGGCTCGCTGTGATACCACGCTGCAAACCTCGCAGTGGCATGCCGCAAATTATTCTCCACTTGTTGAATGGAGACCTTGTGCAATGCCTCGAAACAATGTCTGTCAGTGGAACCCAACGATGTTTATCGGCTCGTGGGTGCGATACCTTCAACACTCTCCATGTTGCTATGATTGACCAATTTAAAGAATAATGCTCTCTAGCTGTGGTGTTTCATCCATATAATAGAGAAGTAAATTACCTCTTAATACAGTTAAAAAAGAGACACACTGCACAACAAGTGAAGTTTAAACAGACTGTAGAAAGAAAAAGCCACAGTGAAAAGATGTTTACATGCCTCAGTAACGTGGCCAGGATCAGACTAAGCCAGATGTTTGAATCGGGTTTCTTAGACTTCTAACAGAGACCTAACTATGTTCTGTCAGCCTGAAACCCGGGTTGTTTGACTAACTGGTTTGATGTAAACATACCAATGAATGTCACTTCTCAGGAACTTGAGTGTATCACTTTGGAGGATTTAAAAAAAAAAACCAAAAAAAAACACAAAAACTTCTTCCTGCTCAAACATTAGTTGGTAGTCGATGGAAAGTCAAGTCAGTTTAATTTGTTCTCAGTGTAGACATTGGCCATGCAAAGTAAAGAGTAATACTCTATTTTCCCCCTCTATGTCACTCACTCAATCTTTGTTCTACCTGTATGTTTTTAATACAGATGTGTCAGCACTGAATGACTCATTATAAAAACACAAGACAAAGAAAAGGGATGTCAGTTAACTGCCTTTCTTTTGTTACTGAGTCCCACGCAGCTCCAATTGGCTGTTTGTGGCTAAACTCGACCAAAGCTCTTGTTGAAAAGACCCCTTGGCGTGGAGTCCCCCCCCCCCGCCCGCCCTGCCCCCCCCTGTCCATTGTCAATGCCCTTATGAAATTATATGAACCAGATAATGCAAATGAAATCTTTTGATAATGATTGATTGATGATTTGCTAATGGTAAGAACAAACATGTCGCCATATTGGGTCCTCCGTGTCACTTTTCCAACACAATGAGGTTAATTCCAGTCCCACCAAAGCCCCCATCTCCCTCGCAGCCCTTCATCCTCAACACTTCATTATTTCCAGCATTTTGAATAGATGTCACCATGGATACGGCTGGTTGGTGGATATGAATAGCTTCTCTCCAAGACGCATCTTGCTTGCCATCGCTGTCGTCATGGAAGCAGCCCCCCCCCCCCCCCCAAAAAAAACCAAACATTTAGACGCTTCTCTTGCCAAATAGCTTTGTCCTGCTTTGGTTGATTGAATTGCTGAACCTAAAGATGTCGTTTACATTGGCTGAATGCTCTCTATCCCCACAGGTTACTTCATCTATGACTTCCTTGACATGTTGGAGAACCAGAAGCTGACTCAGGCCTGGGAGCTTCTCTTCCATCACATTGTGGTAGGTCCTATAAGCAGAACGGTCCCAGTTACTAATAAGCTTTGTTCCAAAGGTGTTGCACTTCCAGTAGACTAGATCTAACTTTTCAGAAATAGGTAGAAATCCTCTGTACCTATGAATCCATTTTACAGTATGTCAATGTACAGATAAATCAAGCGGGACAACCCCAGCACACCTTTCAGAAGCACATACACAGGACAGACATTCCAGACTTTGTTGTCTAGTGACAAAGGAGAGCACAAGTGACAAAAGAACAAAGAGACAATCACTCCTGCGTGACAGACCCTTCTTCCTTGCCAAGCATTCACCCTACTTTCATTCAAGAAAGTAGCAAGGAAGCACCATTCAGATCAGTTAACCCTTCCCTTATTCCTGCGTTTCAACCCTATGGAAAATAACCTCAAGTGGAAGTATAGATCTACATCCTGACTGCATATTTTCTCTCTACTTGTGACTGCATGGCCTACATTTAAGACCGCGTTGCTGTGGTGCGTTGCTTTCTGTTGCCAAGTTCTCGTCTTGTTATTGTAGTGTATCACTCACCGCGCAAGAGCTGTTTATTAAAAAAAAAAAAATTGGAAGTGTTTCTGGCAGGATTGGAGTGGATTTGCACTGTGCAGAAGCCACGATTTATGTGTGTGTTTGGTTGCTAATGCAGACATGTCTTTAAAACCCAAAGTACATGGAAATAATTCTTTGGAGAAGTCAGAAATTAGGCCTATGAGGACGTGGCTTGCTGCGTTCCAGTAACAGATTTATATAAGGAAATCCTTAAAAACCTTGCTTAATATGGCCGTATACTTTATGTGTGAATATGTGCATACAGTATATACAAATGTAAACATACACTTTGATATAGAGACATATTCTGTCCTGATAAATATCACTTTAAAGGAACAGTGTGCCGGACTGTCAGGTTGCACATTGCAAACCAACTAAATACCCCCATCGCTCACCCCTTCCTTTCTCAAGTGTGTAGAGAACTACGGTGGCCTTCAGGGAACGTAACAAGGCCGACTCCGTGGAAGAGGACACAGTCCCTATATGTAGATATGAAGGGCTCATTCTAAGCTAACAAAAACACAAAGATTCTTAGTTTAAGGTGGTCATACACTAACAAAAACAAAGTTATGAATATTATATTCCATGTCCGCCAATAAATCTCCCTAAATCCTACACACTGGTCCTTTTAACGTCTTGACATTTCAAGTGTACTCTGGTAAATATTTGTCCCGCACATTTACATACAAAACAACTCTTTAATGTCAGTTGGAACCCCTTTTCAGTAACTCTCTCACACAAACACACTGAGGGCTTTTACACAAGCATGGAGGCTGAAAATGTGCCAGGAAACTGGCAAACGTTTTTATCAACTGGCCCACATTTCTACTGGTTTAGGTCGTCTGATAGCAGCGTGATAAGCTATGGGAATTCCTTGCAACAAACACACAGCATAACAACCGCCATAACAGACCAGATGCAGTACTTGCACATTAACACATAACACACCTTAGCAAATAGTAAACATTTGAAAGAGTTCCCCGTGTCGGTTGCTGGAGAGTCACTATTTCATCGTGTGCCGTCATCGAGCCTTAGTGCAGAACCTGAGGTAGATTTGCCCAAAAGTATAATTTCACTGAATGCACCAACAGTGTACAAAATACTAGTCACTTGGTCACTTTTATTCAAGTCAAATATGAATGTCCTCCCTTATTCTCAGGATGCTTCTGGTTAGGTATTGACCTGATGATGAATGATGATTGTACTAGCCTGTGACATCAAGGGCCCTTTGTTTCTAAACAAGGTTAAACCCACACCTGAGTCAATCTCTGCCAGGTGAGAACCAGTGTTTCAGTGGCGGAAGAGTCATTGAGGAACACTTGTGGGAACCAGCTATTACACCGAAGCAGTTGTTGGTGGCAAAGGCCTAACGGAGGTTGGGAGAAGATTGACGTGTTGTTGTGTTATCTGAAAGTCTTGTTTTTTTTCCCTTGTTCACTTCCTGAAAGCCTTATGAATGGATGCTTTGGCCATGCCAGCTGGCCTCTGACTGTCACCAGAGTGTGGGAGGCACGGAGACTTCTTCCTCATTCACATGGCTTTCTGTGTTTCTCAGCGAGCTCACTCTCTTTCTCTGAACTCCCTTCGTTTCTCAATTGTACCATCATCAAAACTTGAACTCATTCTTTTCTATGATGTTAGCCTCCTGACTTCCACAGATCTTTGTGAAAGGCCATCGTCCTTCAACAATCTTGTCCTCAAGTGGCCTTTTTTTATTATTATTTTGTTGGCTTCTTTCTTGTTCTTTTTATGCAACTTTTATAAATTAGGTTATTGCGTTAGAGGTTCATGAAGGGTTGTAAAGAGAGAGCCCTGACGTAGGCTTGATTTACAAATGTCAAAAAACCTCCGCAAACATCACGATGGAAACGTACCATGCTGCATGTACAGCATTTATGTGTGACTGAACAAACGATCTATACGTAACGGAAGGGGTGTGTCTTGAGTGGAAACATTTTGAACGCTGTGTCAATAATTGATTACAAAAACGGTTGATCTCACTTTTCTCATCTGCTCTTATGCTTTGTTTTGACCCCAATGCTCCTCCACCACTTTTTAGGGCATCTCCATGTCTTTACTCACCACTGAGGGTTTCCTCTGTTGTTCAAGCATGCAGGGAAACAGCACGAGGTGTAACATGAGTTTTTGTTGATCCCCGTTGTCGCAGTCTCAGAGAAATAATGAAGTCAAACATTCCATGGGAAGTTTTTTTTGACTGAAGTGGAGATTACAGCTTCTTGTTTCTGTTTGAGAAGCATGCGGGCTCTGCCACCGTCACTCACGCCTGATGAGATCCTGTCTGCCATAAGCTCATGCTTCCTTTGTAAAACAGGAAGTCACGATAGTTCTGCCAGAAATAAGGTGCCTGCTTCTAAGGAGAATATGTATGCACCTACTATATATATATATATATATATATATATATATATA